>NW_024962335.1:29278126-29787310 GCF_019238085.1 Lagopus leucura | reverse complement strand
TGACAGCTTTAATGTCAGGGCCTTCATGTTTCACAGCAGGGTTTAAAAAAAACACTCTAGAAAGATTTTGCCTATATCAGAGAGACAGAGTACTGGACAGATTTACAGCAGAGACGAAAGACTTCTGATGGAAAATAAATGTAGTATAGAGTTGAAAGAACAAACATGATTTTCTAAATTTTTTTTGGTAGTAGCCCTGGATTTAGAAATGAGTCTCAGCAGGAGGAGAGATCATACACAGATTTCCCAAGATATCAAAGATCCATATAATAATGCACTTTTAAAAGACCCGTTTCAGGGCAAGTTTAAGCAATGTACATTCTGCCCAGTGCTTACTAGTTACATTGCTGGCAGGTAGATCTAAGTACTGTGTTAGGAGTTTAGGATCTGTCTTCTTATAAGCACTGTAAGAGTGTACATTATCTTACAGGTCAAGAAGAAGATATATTGCAGAAGCTAATTTCTAATAGCCTTGGTACTTCAACTCCACCTGACTACCAGAGAAAAACTTCATAAGCTTTTCAAGCTTCACTTGCATATTTGTCTCTAGGCAGTTTTCTGCCTCCAGTTCAGCAGGAAGTATACAGGCTTGCTTGCATTTTTCAGCAGACCCTTCTGTGACTCCAAGAGATTTGGAACACAAAGATACCAGTACACTTGAATTTTTGTTGTTTAGTAAACGGTTGCTTACACTGGCATGAATTAAAATAATTACAGAATAATATGTATATAGTAATACTTCTTGTTCATGTGAATTTTTGAAGCAGATAATCACTTTAACTAAATTAATACCTGATAAATAGATCACTTCTGCATTTTTATGTTATCACATAGCACTGATCTTTTGCTTGAAAATACAGTCCAAAAATGAATGATCAAAATGGCTGTTTTGACAGTAAGATGAAGCTACAAATGGAATTTGTTTAAAAGGTCCCCGATCTTTATGAAAATAGAGGAGCTAAGAAGACTAACATAGTGAATTCATTATCCTAGATCTTACAATTTTTTCAAGATTGAGGCCAGAAGGATTGTCATTTAAATCATCTGCTATGTTTCCATATGGTAATACCAAGGAATGTCACCTGTCTTCACTACTAAAGATCTTGAGTATATCTTAAATGGTATGGGAGCAGGTTCGTTCTTCCATGGCTGACCTGTCTTCCAGGCTCTCTGCAAAAAGCTGCCTTTGCCTCTTAAGTTGTGATCTTAGACCTTCCCCCCTGAGTATGAGTTTTTGCTTTTGTTACAAGGTTGGAGGACCTCAGTGTGCTGAGCTACATGTTGTGTTGTGCTCTTGTTGTAGTATTCACTAGCTTTATCCTTTGTGTTTTCTGCAAATTGCATCTTCCCTTTGATGCTGCATGCATGTAAAGGATATTTTAAGTAGTATTTGTATGACTGCTATTACCACCAATAATGGAATAATGAAATAATTAGAATTTCCAGGTGAGTAAACAGTGGCAGATAGTAACTCATATTTTGTTAGGCTATTTCTCTTGGCAGCCCTTTTAAAAAATCTATTAGCATGCCAAGTCACATTACTCATTATCAGATCATACTCTAGGATTTTGCGCAGGAAAACCAAAAAGCAAAAGAATCCTTCAAAACAGGAGGCAAATTTTGTAAGATACTTTTTCAAAAGTTCAAAACTCTGACAGAGGGCAGAGGAAGTACAGAGGAAGTACTACTGTGATAAGCAGGGGAATGGAGAACCATGTGACGGGAGGAGACTTTATGAGAGTTCCACGTATTTTCCTTGCAAAATAAAGACCTGTATTGTTATTGTTATTATTGATCTTCCTATCTTAGGAAGATCAACAGTGGCAAAGAAGAAACATTCAAGCTAAAGGACAGCGCTGATACAAAACCAGTGTTATTTAAAATATGTGAGGCTGTAAGTAACCTAAGTTCAGTTAGATTGTGAGTGAGAGGTTTGGAACTAACTTTGGAAGGCTGTTCATGATCAACAAGAGAAAATGGGAGGAGATATGGCAATAAATACAGCTTTGTTTTATATGGAGACTGATACATTTTAAAAAAAGATTAAAAAACGTGAGTTGTCTGTAAGGAGAGAACAAATGGTCAGAAGGTCTAGTTGAGTCCTTTCTAGTTATGTTTATTCTCCGTTTTCAACACTCTGTTCCTCCATTAAGGTTGTACAGAATCAAAAAGTAACTTCCTGTGATGCTTCTTGACCATGCCTGTATGTGCTCTTACAACCTTTCCAATTTCCCTGTCAGATCACACATAGGAAACATTAAACATAAATTCTAGGATACGTTTTCTTGCTTCTGTGGAATTATTGCTCTTGTTTTAACATCCATGCTGATGAACTTCCTTAAACAGTTTTTTTAGCCTTGAAAATACTTTGTTCCTCTTCCTATTTCAGTTTTCCGTTTTATAAAAGCTAGACCTTCACTTTCAGTTTTTAGTTCAAATAAGATAATTATCCTGTTGTTACTTTTTTGACAGCAAGAAGAGTACATTTTAGAAGAAACACATATTTTATTCTATTTTAACTGTTTGTGTTTCCCTAATTGCAAGAAAAATTCAATGATGATCTTTTTACAGACTGATAAATATTTTAATGTAGATTTTCTGCTGGAAAAAAAACATCTGAGTGAAAGGTGCAAGACTGGCAGGCTTGTGTCTTGTCTACACAAAGCTTTTATTTTCCTTAAAAAGTCATGCTGTTGCTAGCATTAGTGTCTCTCCATCCAAATGCATTTGTTAAGCAGTCAGTAAATGATTAAGGAGCTGCAGGGACTGATTTATGGAGCCAAATTAATTGAACTAAATATGCATCTCTCTGTTAAGTGACAACTGGGGAAGGTGGCAGAACATGAGATAGCTGTCTGCAAGTACAAGAGGGGTGTAAAACGCAAAGAGAGTAAGGGACTCACAGCTAAGAGCAGCCATGGTGGTTTTGTGACCCAAATTCTATGTCCCACTCCTCCTTGAGGAATTCTAAGGCTGTGAAACCCTGGTGAGTGTGCCCCAAAACCTACATTAGGGATTGCTTTATGTAGCACAAAATGCACTAAACACTGATAAGGTATTAAATACTGTATCATTCAAAGCTAACGGAGCAAAATTTTAAATTAGAAAGCACAAGGTGAGAATATCAAGGAGAATTTAAGGCTTCCTTACAGCAAGATGTATTACTCTGAAGAATAGTTTTCTAAGGAAAATTACAGATAAGGACCATTTCCTGGAAATCCTTAGTATTAAATCGATGCTACTCTGAGGCAGACAGCATTATGAAAGGATAGCATATCAGTAAGGATTCCCCTTCCATGTTCTCTGATTCTGTTAAGACATGTACATGCAGGTAATTTAAGAAAATACAATGTATTCAGACCGTTTGAGCCCTTCTCAGCAGCTGGAGTGTGCTATTGGGACTTCTGTGGAGTCCAGCTTGCCTGTAGAGAGGCCTGAATTAAGCTGCTAATGATTCTCATCATTAATATTCCCTTTTTCTTTTGTGTCCCCATCTCACACCACTTTTTCATAGTTAAAACAGAAAAGAAGAGGCAAATCTGATGGGACATTGAATATGTCCACAACCACCTAGCGTGGAGCAGAACATTTTGCTATGGCCTACCTGAATTTGGGACACTGTTGTTGACCATTTCTGCTGGTGCCATTTGTTCACTTGTCTTGCCTCAAATGCAGTTACTGACACTATTCTTGTGAGTGACCATCAGCAAATCACAGTTATTCTGGCATTGACAAAACAGCATAGTATATTTAGAGTGTGACTAGCCCTGTGTAGAGTGCCCTAGCTGGGACTGACACAATGTGTAAGCAGGCACTGTGACCTCCACTGCAAGGCAGATTTTTGCCCCAGCTGAAGATATGTGTTAGTCCATTGTGGTAAGTATCCTGCTAGGTACCGATGGTACCAGTTTGCATGTGGTGAGTATGCTTTTTTCCTCAGTTCACTATTCAAATGAGGAACAGAATTTTAACCCCTCCTCATTCCTTCTTCTACCAGCTCTAACCCTACTTTGCAAGTTTGAGTGCTGTCCAAAAGTATTTCTAAGTGGAACAAAAATAAACATGCCTTTAAATATTTTATGTTCATGCTTTCAGGGAGATTGACACGTTTTGAACAACACCTAAATTAAAAATAAATATTTATGCTCACATTTGTTCATCAGCTTTCCAAAATGTAAAAATATGTTTCATGTTGTTTTAAATAATGAAATGTGAAACAAATGAAAGATAAACTTTCTACAAGCTGCAAAGAAATAAGAAGACAAAGGCTTTGTTTACAGCTTAGACTTCAACGGTGCCCTTTGACAACTAATACAGATCTTAATTACAAATGGAATTATACATATAAAAACTGCTCGAAACAAAGGAATATTTTTTTTCTCTCTCTGGTTTTCTTTGTGATAGTTTTAATTAGCTGCAACGCTTTGAACAGTCGTAGTACTTGACTGCAGCTCAGACATTGATGGAAGCTGTTAACTTCAAATGGCATCTGTAGGACTGCAGAAATCTGGGTTTTCCTCTGAACAGCGTGCTCCCCATTGCTAAATTTATTCCTGGGTGTATCAGAATTCTGCACACATATCACTTAATTGAGAAGTATGCGTTGTCCGATAACATTCTAGTGATTGACATTAGGAAACAATAAATTGGATTAATAGGCAACAGCATCCTAACCACACTGGCAGAACTTTAATGGATTCCTTTAAAAATGTAAGTGGCAACAGGACAAATGTGTTTTGAACAATAACCTGGGCAAGTAACGTAGAAAAATAGTCATTAGAAATAATGACCAGCCATACGTAGCATTTTCCTCATGGTAATTGAGCACCTTGCCTTCAAAACAAATGGAGAGTGGGAATGAAAAGTCAACTGCCAGTGTTGAAACTGCCATACTTCTGGTGATGATGATTTGCATGTGGTTATTGGGAAATGTCTTCCTATCTTGACCTAAGCAAAAATGTCTTTAATTTCCTACTGCGGACTATTTAAAAGAAAGTACCAGCTAGAAATAGAGCATTCGAGCTCTCTGACATCCCATCTAAATGGCCTGGGATTTTGCAGTTGATCCTGATCAGCGGGTGGAGGCCCTGGTCCTGCCACAGGATGCACCCTTGCGGGAGCCAAGGCAAAGAGAGTAGGGTGTGCTGGTGAGAGGTTCTGAGGGAATGAGGATGCACATGACAGCACACTTGCTGTAGTCTCTAAAGCTGAGGGTTGAGGTATCACAGACACTTTTAGGTTTATTATAAATCCTGTCATTACACTATAGTGTTTAGAGGAAGAGAAAATTTCTGCCTGGGATTCATGAGTCACTGTGCTTGGCAAGACATGAGCCTTCATTCATCAGAGCTGTATGCATGACTTTGTGCTTGCAAGTACTCCTGTTGGGTTAGATGCGCAGTCTGTTTAGGAAAGAAGGTCATCTATTGACATCACAAGTTCAGGACCTGAAGTTGTATATTTTTTTTAGGGAATAGGAGGGAGAGGTGTGATATTTTTGATGCCTTCCTCTTCGGTGCAGAGCATGCATGTCAGTGCAGAAGGAGGGAAATGCCTCAGAGAAATGACATGTTGTGCAGAACTTTAATGTGGGCCAATGCTTTTAAAAAAAATCCACCTCATTTCAATAGGGAAAAAAATAAATTGGTTATTGCCAGTTTATGGTAGAGAACCACATATAGGACTATTTCTCAGTTTTTACTAAGCATAAACTGTGTCCTGGAAATTAAATGAAACGGCATGGAATATAAAGCCTAATCATTTAAATGTGACCTAATCTTTCAAATAGAAGTATTGCTGCATCAATCTCTTGTTTGTTTGTCGAATTTCAGACAACTCATGCAGAGCCTTAGAAGAATGTCACTCTGATCTCAGGTGAAATAGAGAGATACAGTTAACACAAACATATTCAGAAAGGAAAGGGCAGCTACCTTCTAGCATTGTCTTTTGGACTTCCTTTTCAAACGACAGCTCTGTATGCAGTGGGAGTTCAACAGTGGATGCTCTGTAAAAATTGGAGCAAGTCTTCCCCCAGGTTGTTTTTTTGTTCTCTGTTATTCTCTCTTTTATCACTTCCCACCTTACACCAAAGCCTAAGAAAAAAATAAATTAAAAGAAGTCGAATTATTGATCTGTATTTGCCAATTGTATCTGCTTATCAGTTATATTGCAGTAGTGTCCAGGAATCTCATGACTTAACATCTCATGGCTGTATAGGAAATTGTAGGAAGAGAAAAGAAGTCTTTCAAATTTAATTTGTATACACTTGGTTTCTCAAGATCTTTATGAGAAAAAATAGTCAGGAAAGCAACAAACAGCACATGGGATAAATTAGCAAGTTGTGCATATGTCTGCTAGAATGAAGAACTTTTGAATTTACTCCTGAATACAGAAAAAATAGCTGTGCTGCATGTTCTTTTTGTTACTCTTGTTAGTATCTCTGGATCTGATTTTTTTTTAATGAGTTGGTAACAAAAATAATCTGTCTTTTAAAAATAAGTGTCTGTGCCTGTGAAACTGTATACTGGAAACCATTTGCAGCTCCTTTTAAGTGGTTCAGCTCTCTGTCTTTAACTAGGTAACAGCTGATTTCTACCAGCTTAGGTTTTGATCCTTATTTTTAAAACTTACCAAAGTGAAATCCCACTCTCAGTCCCTCCCCTCAGCTTCTAGAGTATCAGGATTTTGCATGCCATGGTTTGCAGAAAACTGTGAAGTTTTTTTCACTTTAGATGTGTTCTTTCTTTCTCTTAAAGCTAAGAACCGTGGGATTGCAATTCCGGTGGATTTGGACAGCCAGGTGAACACCTTGTTCATGAAGAGTCACTCTAACATGGTGCAGAGGGCAGCCATGGGGTGGAGAATGTCAGCCCGCAGCGGACCACGTTTTAAAGAAGCTCTTGGTGGGCCTGCCTGGGATTACAGGAACATAATAGAAAAACTACAGGTACAAAATAGCAAATGGCTTGGGCTGGTAGTAGCTGTGTATTTATCTGTGATGGGTTAGCAGTGGAAAACTCCACAGAGAGACTCATTGCCATTTTAGTGCTGGAATACAGTGAACCTTGAACTTATTGGTGGTGGAAGCAGAGGGCTCGGCTCCTGTTTGGTGCCTGTTCAAAGTAAAGTCAACACTGAGAGACTTTTGATCTGTGATCTGAATTCAGCTCATACAGAAGTCAGTAGAGAGGGGTTGGAGCTTTGTTTTTGTTCCCTAAAGTGATCCACAGAGAAGGATCTCCTTTCTGCCCTGTCACAGTCATGTGTTCTTTTTGGGGTATGGAGGGAGGTCCTCTGGTTTATAGGAACCATTATGTCAGGCTTCTTTCACTAGAGGTTACTTAAAACATGGAAATCATTTTGTGAAGGTAGTGGTTAAATGACATCAGGTGTTTATGAAAATCAGCAGGACTCAAATAAGTAGAGGTGCCCTGCATACTCAGGAAACAACATTTTAGGTGATAGGCTAACATCATGTATACAGAATGCAGTGCATTTCCAGCACACCATCATAGAAACATCATAGAATCATAGAGCGGTTTGAGTTGAAAGGAACGTTTAGTATCACCTAGTTCCAACCCCCTGCTATAGGCAGGGACACCTCCCTCTAGACCAGGTTGCTCAAAGCCCCATCCAGCCTGGCCTTCAAGCTTTCAGGGAGGGGGCATCCATAACCTCACTGGGCGACCTGTTCCAGTGTCTCACCACCCTCACAGTAATGAATTTCTTCCTCATATCTAGTCTAAATCTACCCTCTTCCAGTTTAAAGCCATTTCTCCTCATTCTGTCACTATAAAAACATATTCCTTATATATGTGCCTTTATATCCCTTACAAAAAGTCCCTCCCCAGCTTTCCTGTAGGTCCCCTTTAGGTACTGGGAGGCTGCTATAAGTGCCCCCTGGAGCCTCCTCTCCTCCAGACTGAACAGCCCCAGCTCTCTCAGCCTGTTCCTCAGGGGGAGGTGCTTTAGCCCTCTGATCATCTTTGTGGCCCTCCTCTCATTCTGAATGTTCCTAAGTGTTTTAGAGGCATTATTGCAGGGGAGAAATATAAAAGAAGACAGCAAGATGGATAGTAATGGGCACCTTCCTCTCCTCATCCAGCTTGAGGAGCAACCGGGGAGAAGGAGGTTGCTTTACTGTAGTATGGGTTAAGAAGTGCAGTACTGTGCAGCTCCACAGCAACGTTCTTCTAGTTTTCATGGCTGACTTCAGTTGTAAATCATACTCATCTTCATTTCCTAGGATGTAGTGTCCTCCTTGGAGCAGCAGTTCACTCCCATGATGCAGGCTGAATTCTCAGTGCTGGTTGATGTGCTGCATAGTCCAGAGCTGCTTTTTCCTGAAGGGAGCGATGCCAGAATAAGATGTGGTGCTTTCATGTCCAAGTAAGTGGTGTAAGGAGAGGCCTATTTGCTTCTTTGGAAAAGATAACTGGAAGTTAAACTTTTCAATAGAGACCCCTCTAATTTTCAATAGTGACTTAAGCATGTAGGAGTCTGAGTTCATATTGAAATCTTAAATTGAGGTCTTTTGCTGCATGTTTTATATTTTTCAGAGATCTACAAGTCTGGAGAGGAGTAGAGAGAACATTGCTTGCCTTGTCTGCCTAGAAATTGAATGTTGGAAGCTTGTTAAAATTCTGACAGGAACAGCCTACTTCTGTTTTCTTAATGGGCTACTTTTGCTATTAAGTTTCTCCAAGCTGACAGCAGAAACTTAGACTTTCTGTGGTAGAATGTTCAGGATTTCATAATGGAGAAGGGTGCTCAGGGCTATTTTATTTATTTTTTTAATAAAGCAAATAAACCATTTCCTTTTTATTTTAAACTGCAGTGGCTCTTTTTAAGATACATTTCACTGGCACCCCACCTGATCCTGAATTACTAGATCTTTTATTTGCAATTTGTGCATTGGAATAGAGTTGTTCAATACTTTTTATTAATCCTCAAGTGAGTTGCCCTCACTGCCCTTGAGAAACTCTAATTTCAACTGACTTAATGTGGGGGAAATTGACACATTTGGAAGCTCTCATGGTTCCTTGGCTTTTTGCGTATTCTGCAGAGATAGCACTGTAACAATATACTTCATATGTTTGGAAAACTGAAGTTAGATTTGGAGCTTGTTCCATCTCATTCCCTCTGCTCAAACTCCTGTTCAAAGTCAGTATCAAACCAAGTTGAGGTCTGCTGAGTGTGGCGCGTATAATGCAATAAGCAGGTTTCTGTTGGATTTAATTAACTTGCACAGCAAGGAATGTTTTGCAGAGCAATGTAAGAACCCTGATATAAATATGTAACTTCAAAAAATATTGTTAGTACTGCAGACCTGAGATCTGTGTATTTTTAGACTTACAATTAATGAATTTGGTTAACATAACAATGGGAACATCCTACATGGTGTTTTTATTGAGTCCAAGATGGCTTTAGCACACAAAGTTAGCAATGCTCTAAATACAATCAGTTTCATTGTGTTACAGAACAGATTTAGATGATGCTGTTTCGTCCCTCTCAAGCCTATTTTGGGTGCCTGCTTGAGCTTTATGACCAGTAATGTCTGTGTAAATTGGTGGCCACAGCACCTTTGCTGTGTGTTCATCATATGCTTTAATTCAAACACTGTTCTATTAACTATTAGCCAACACTGGTATTGAAGAAAGGAAACCTGTCCAAGGCCTTCAGATTTCCTCCTTTCTTCTGTTTTCACAGCAGCTATGCTAGGACTTGCTCTGTACAGACATAAAAAGGCTTCTTCTGGCATTGGCTTAAGGATTCTAAAACCCAAACTCTTGGCACAGTTTTAGCTGGAGGCAAACATGTACCTTGTTTTCTGACTTGAGACAATCTCATGAAGTTGTGTGAATGTAAACAGTGGCTGTGCTTCAGTCAAAGAACTGCATTTCTGAGTGTTTCCATGTGAAGTTTTTAGGAATGCTTTGGGGATCCTTTTGGATCCAGTAGACTCGTTATAAAGTAAATTTGCTCATTATATAATTATTTATTACAACCATCATTGAAGTTGGAAAGTGTACAAAGGTTGTAGCTTTTAAAGTTCGTAAGAAGCACAATGAATTCTGGTTAGCTTTAAATAAAAGTTAATGAAAATACATAGTTACCTTCAAATAAAGAAAAAAGGAGCAAGTTTGGATCTTAATCTGGAAGCATTCAGAAAAAAGTGGGTGTAGCATTCTGCTTTCTGTATGGGCAAGAAGGATCACAAATTGTAATAAGAAACTCACAATACCTTGAAAGCCCCATTGCCTTTTTAATTATGATTTCTTTTGTCTACTTTTATTTCCTTTGCTTAAGGAAAAATATAATGATGAGTAATTTTTGCATGAAGAAATTTTAGCATGGCGTAGTAACAATGTGCAATGCTCTTTAAGGTTTAATATTTTACTTTAAGGCTGATTAATCACACAAAGAAGCTGATGGAGAAAGAAGAAAAGCTCTGCATTAAAATTCTTCAGACATTACGAGAAATGCTTGACAAGAAAACTAACTTTGCGGAAGAGGTACTGCTACCATTTTATTTTTAAATATAGGACTAATAGAATGGTATTAAAATGTGGGTTCTAGAGCAGTAACAGAATATGTCATGATTTCAATTTCTCATGCATTTTGAAGATGATTTGGTTTTTCAGAAACAGTGCAGCATGACAGAAAGTAAGATTTAAACAAAGGAAACTACTTGCCTTACATTGATAGTTCTGTGTCAGGGACTTTCAAAGTCAAAGCAAGAAACACTAAATAAATTTGCTGCAGCTAGTGTTGCTACATGTAATTATTATGTATTGGAAGTATGTGTTTCTAGAAACTAATCCTTTGGTCTGACATCTGACTTTATCTAGCAGATAATCAATTAGAAGCACTGGGTTTCTTAATTGCAATTGTACAGTTTTCTCCGCTGCCTGTGGTGCCAGACTTTTGCGCTCCATAAACGTTCTAATGCTTACATAAGTGACAGGAATGCATAATTTTTAAGCAGAGTTGCCTGTTTTGTGGAGAAATGACACAGTCTGTAGAATGTTTTAATTTTTCTTGAACCCATTAACATTTGTTCTGTCTTTCCTTCCCCTTATTGCCCAGTTTTTTCTCAAAACAGCAAAAACGACTTTTTCAAATATCCATTTTATTTTGCTTGCAGCTTTGGGTGTTGGTAACTAGATTTCAACTTGTATGTCAGCTTTCCCTTCCTAAAGGTTATAAGCTTTTTGTGTACCTTTTGTGTTTCCTTATCCATATTTCTGAGTATTGCCCAAATTCTTTCAGTATTATTCACTCATGAAGATGAATCATACAGCTATTATCTAATCTTTCACTGCCATTATTTTCATTTGATCACAGCTGACATGTTTAGTCAAGTGTGTTCATGGGTTTCACTTTACTTTGAGAAAAGTCACACCATTTCACTGTTTCAGGCTTTTACACCCAAATATTCTCACATATCAAAGTAACAGTGCTCATTCATGTTATTGTACCTGGCAGACTTATCCACCATTCAGATATGATAGCTATGAGATCTTACTCCTAATCTATCCTTATCTTACTCCTAATCTAGCCATAAGAAGTGTTTTGGTGACTCAGATATGCATGCCTATTTCTGGATGTATGAGACTTTATTTTTACAGTTAAGTGTTTTGGTACTGTCAAACAATGTGATAAGACAGAAACTCTTCTCTTTTATGATAAATGAGACATATATTACAAATGGGGAATATTCACAGTATCTTTGTTTTGATGGTATACTCTTTATTTTGATTTTAACATATGGATATGGGAGCATGTTGCCCAAGCTTCTAAGCAACCTGCCAACAGGATTAAAAAACTCTCAGTGCAGTACAGTGAAATGAAGACAAAAGAAGCAATAGCAAAACATAAGCCTTTCTGTGTACTGACACAACCAAATCAGTGCAAGCAGAGCAAATATATTTCCTCTTCCCCTCCTGTAAAGAATCTAGCTAAAAGAAGAATGTGGTTATGCCAGAGCAGACAGTTCTGAGTTTTTTTCATGTCCTAGTAAGTTTCACACATGAAGCGTTATTCTTTGTTATTATTCTTACTTACTCTATTAACTTTCTGGGTCCATTATCCCACTGCATCACATGGAAAAACTCCCTTTCTTTTGTAACTGCATGTTATGAAAAAAAGTGCCAAACTTCTCCAAAATAGTTATACTGACCCACCAAAAGTTAACATAATTGTAGGTGGAAAAAAACAGTGCCTCAGTGCACAATATTCCAAACAAACCAAAAACTATGTCTGTTTTAATTGCTCTTGGTGCCTTTGCATGAATGCTGATAAATCAAGCCACCAGAGGGAGCGTACTCCATTGGTTTGTAGGGGCTCTGCACCCTGCCAGCCCAGCCTCTGGTCCTCAGCAGTGGACATGAAGGGGTGTAAGCCCAGACCCCTCTCATGACTACCATCCCAGGAGTTGCAAAGGCATGTCAGGTAGAAGAGCTTTTCAGGAAACAGAATTTCTCCTTCATGCTTTCTCTTAAATCCCATAGATTTTACACGTGAGAAACATAATGAATCAGTGCAAGCAAATAAACGAGTAAACAAGCCTGTATGATTTGCAAGTATATATCTGGCTTTATATTCTTAGGAGTCGTTGTTTGTAATAAAGACTTCAGAACAGTAAAAATAGAACAATGAATAGCTGAATGCATGATTCCAACTTGTAGTGAATGGTTTTGTCACTGTCTGAAATGTTATCCGGAGTTCAAGAAGCATCTGGACAATACTTTCAGACATATGGTCAGATTTTTGGGTGGTCCTGTGTGGAGCCAGGAGTTGGACTTGATGATCCGTGACACATGACATTCTGACAAAAAGCCTTGGTTTCTTAATCATTCATCAGAACATATTTTTTGTGATACATTTGACAGCAGTGGTAAACTTCCACTTTCTGCAGACTTAATTACAGTAAGAAATCAGAAAAAAAAGAAATCAAATATCATCCTCTCTCTTTCTTCCCATAGTTAAGATCCAGGTATGGGACCCGGGCATTCTGTTGTCTTTTCTTTCATTTGACTGCTGTAAAGTAGTCTGTGTTGATGAAGCAGCAAGAGGAAAAGGTAGCTTTAGGAGCGTATTTCATCGTTTTCATGGCTATTTCCAATCTGTCCCTTATCCGTTGCCTAGAGTCAGCTCTACTGTTGAGCCTCCTCTTGTTGCATGGTCTGTGCTGCTCATGCTCTCTTGCTTCATCCTCAGTTGCACTTGCAGTTTGCCTTTGAGGCAGTGCTTGCTTGTGCATTGTTTTGCTAAGTGCTGCAACATCTAATTGTGTTAGGAATCAAAGTTTAATTTCAGAAGTTTGATTTAAGGTATATAAATGACACATAAAACCTCCTGGTCATTGATTGGCTTTCATAAGTAATTGCAGGTGATTATCACAGTCTCCCTGGAGTTCTGTGTTATGTCCTAGTCCTATTTGTATTGATTAGGTAACTAACTGGAATGAAACTTGATCTACAGCCCCCCTCTTACAGAAATATCTTTCAGAATAGCATTAAAGCACTTGGGTGAAGCAGTGCCCAGACAATTAATGTGGTATAGATAAAAGCACACTTTATATTGGCTGTTTAAGAAGAGAAACAGTGAAAGGACTGCCCTTGGACTAGGTCTGCCCCATCTGTGTTTGTCTGTTATTGCTGGTGGTTTTTATACCACCATTTGGTCTAGTATTTCTAAAGTTTTTAGTCAAGTCTTTTTCTTGTTCTTTGCCGTAGTACTTGATTTCAGTTTAACTTCTTTTTGAATGCTGACTCCAGACATACTTACATGTCACAGAATGTGGAGAACATTTTCAGAAGCACCTGAGAGATGTAGGCCGTTGCCAGCAATGCACTTTGCAAGTGACTGGAGCTAATGGAAATCTTAAAATTTCCTTGCTGCCCTTCTGAAAGCAACTGTCCATGCAACAGAGCAGGTGGGCCCAGAGCGGTGAGTGCTCCCAGCTGCTTCCAAGAGAGTTCAGAAGCTAAACTTAAACCCACCCTCAGCAAATTGGATGAAGCTATTGGATTCTGTTGGGTTGTGCAACATTTCAACCCACTTTGGCATGCTGACCTTGAGCTTTCAGATTAACCATTTCTTCTTAATGAGATCAGCATCTCTCGGAAAAACGTGCAGTTTTATACATGATAACATGTATATTTGACAAGTTTACTGTAACGTTATTGGCTGGTCAGAGTGCTAATGAGTCACAGTCTATTAGACAGTATGATGGAGTCCAAGACCGCATATCCTGCCAAATGGTAGTTTCTAGAAAAAGCACATTTGGCTGTACACTTCAGCAAGGGTTGTTTGTGCTGCTGAACAGACTTTATACTTACTTTCTGCCTTAGGTGTTGAATTGCAGTATAAATAATTGAAAACGTTGAATATTTTTAAAGTGTCAGCAGAACAAAGACTGCATAAGCTGCTTAATTGTCAGAAGTATGTATTTGTGCTTTTCACCTTTATTTTGGAAAAACTCCTGAACGATATTGTCTTTCTCATAATACTTTTGCACTAGCTTCACAGTTCAGAATGGTTGAGGTAGCTTTCTTTGTAGCCTTCCATTTTGGAATGTTAATATTTTTGTATTCCACTTCAGTTACGAAATGTAAGCTATCCTCTCCTTGCTGTTTTCAGCAACAACACCAAAATGCATGTGAAATTTGATGCAGCTTCTTTTTCACTGCAAACATCCATGATATAGGCACTGTTGGCTGCTGGTCAGTTTATCCCAGAAAAACTGAGTCATTTCACATGCAGCTATAGAAAAAACTCGAACGATTTTGTCAAAAGGAACTGTCCCAATTTGTAAATATATTGATCTACCCGTGAAGCTGAAGCCAGTGGAACTGCAGGTCTTTTTGTGCAGGGAAAAATGATCTCAGTGTGCCTTAGAAGTTGGGTGACGTTGCTGGGAGCCGCTGCAGTGTCCCAACATGTAAGCTTTTGTAATTGAAAGTGTAGGTATTGCTTTGTATCTTATTTTTCAAGATTATTTTCTTTTCACTGCATCTGTGAATTAGGCAGTGTGCAGATTAATAACATATATAGGTAATAGTAAGTGGGGGGAAAAGGGAATAATTCTGAACACGTGGGGATTTTCTGAATGTATTATGCATTAAAAGGACATTTATTTTGTGTCAAAGAAAGGATGTGAAATTCCTTTATTTCCATTATGTTTTGCATTAGTGACACTGCAGACATTCTTAGGAATCATATTTACTTTTTCAACAGTTTTGCTGTCTGCTTTATTTCTGTTATAGAGAAAAATGATGCAAGAGGCTGTTTTTTTTTCCTATTGTCAATAGGTTGTTCTCCTCACTCAGTGAGTTTGTACAGTAATGCGAGGTTCGAAATACTGTAGGAAAATATTTAAGCTCAGTGCTGTTCGTGTTGATTTTTATTTTTTTTTTAATCACCCTTCAGTTTCAGATGGTAAAGTACGTTTTTTGCAATATCCTGCATTAAGCCTCTTACCTTAGGAAAATTAGTGCAGTCTAGGAGGAATTGGAAGCTCATGAAAGAGGAGTGCTTGATCAGCTTTAGCACTGCCAGATTGGCAGCTGCAACCCGCACATGTGTTGGTATGGGCAGGAAAGCAGTGTTGTGAATTTGCCACAACAGTCAAGTGACCAAGCATGGCAGGAAGTTCAGACACTGCTGGGGCAAAGTCTCTACCTGCGTGAGGGTTTACATGAAGATGCTGGTGTGTGGCGCTGATTCATCATAGTGAAATATTCAAGCTTTGCTATTGCTGTGAATCCTCTGTGCCAGTCATTTCAGCAGAAGGAGAGTCAGAGCACTCGGATATGCAAGACTAAACACTAAATGTGGTCAGACCCTTAGAATGTGGTAATTTCTCATTATACACATATGCTGACATTTTACAAGCCAAAGCAATAAAACCTACAGTGAAAGAAACCAATGCAGTTTCACTTTCCCCTCCTTCTCAGCTTCAAGCTAGAATAATTAAGCATGAGGATATCACAGAGCACATGATACCACTGTTTGTACCAGCCAGGGATTATTAGCCGTGGTGTTTAGTGCCTCGGGCCATCAGCTACTAGGGCACGTTGTTACTGCTGCATGTTTCTGGTGCTTTGACACACAACATGAAATAGACTGTTCTGAAGTAACTTCCCTCATCTTTGTGTACCCCTTCTGCAGTGTGCATTCCTTTGGACCATCCCCAGATATTCTGCTGGGTTTCCAATCGCTTTATGGGAGATTTATTTTGCTTCTGTTGCAAAAACCTGCAACTGCAGCTACTCAGTTTCTGAAAAGCATGGCTTCCTTTTAAGGGGAAACATTTTTTCTCTAAGTCACAGGCCCCAAACATTTGATCCAGACTTTCAGTATCATCTGCTTGTATTCAAAGCCCCTTGCCTGGGCCAGTTGTGAGGCACTTGCTGTGGTCTCTGTCAGGCATAGTTTAAAGCAGAGCTTGTGGTTCTTGGACACCTAGACAGGATCATCTATCAAGCACAGGTAGAAGACAGCATTTCTGACCTCTGCAGGTGTAAAGGCCTGATTCAGTGAAAGATGAGCTCTTGAATATGCTGCCATGGGAGTGAAATATCTCTAACTATTTTATGGGATTGGGTGCTTTCATGATGCTGCCCTCTTTTTAATACGTAATTATTAACTGTCACTGTCATCCAAATGTGTTATCTCTGGAGACTTAAAGGTGCTTTTAAACTCAGCTCACTGGCACTTATTTTTCTTTGTTTCATATTTTTTATTTATTCTTCTCCAAGTCGTAAACACATCCAGTGGCAGATACCAAGGCTGAGAAGACACAGTTGTAAATACATTTCTTTGTAAAGCTCTCAGCCTCTCAGTAGCACGTATTTATTTTTCATTTTCTCAGAATGTGATATGTTGTTCTCCAGATTAGTTTCAGAAATATTAAGCCCCACATCCTGATTGATAAATTGTTTTGGAACTTGTGTCATCTGCCCTCTGGCATATAATATATTTCCTCTAAAGGAGCCTCTGGTACCATACAGTATTTTCTTTTGTGTAGATGCGGCAACAAGCAAAGCAGTAACAAACCTTGCTCTGAACTTCGTATGTCCCTGCTCTGTAATTTCCTGTCTATATAGTGTTTGTGATAAAAGGATACTCCTGGTTTTCTCCTTTTTTCATATGAATTCCCTTCTGTGGGTCTGATGTGAAGAACAGCAAAACCAGCAAGGAGATCCTAAAAATTGTGAAGTGTTAGGTATCCTTTTCTATTAATATTGTTTTTTAGTTAAAAACAAATAGAAAAGAGTGCAAGGGAAGGAAGCTTTTAACAATTGAGACCTTCACAGACCTCTGAATATGATTCATGTCACCTTACTCAGGCACAAAATTGCTGAAGCTTAACAGGATCCTACATGTAAGAAACTACAGTAGGATTTTTATTGTGGGATGGATTTCACTAAAGATTCCACTATATGTGTATTTGAATCAAATTCTACACCATGAAGGCATCACAATCGAGGCTTTATTTTGGTCTGGTTTTATTTATGTATTTTAAATCATGACCAAAGCAGTAAAAGATTTTTAGGAATTTAATACAAGTTTCTAGCAGATACGGGATTGGCAAGGGGGTAGATAAATGACCAAAGGTATGTTGTAGGTTAATAAATAAACTGAGTCAGCAGTTCTATCGTATGGTTCTCATCTTCAGATTTATGGAGTTTTGTTTGAGAATATATTCCTATGCATAAATATAAATATTTATTTTAGATGATATATTCCTGTGGCATCTTATTTTGCAATGAGCAGTATACTACCTCTGTGGTTGAGTCACGTTAGAACATAAATATCTGAATGTGCATTCCGTGTCCTACAACACTGCTTTGTTTTTAAAAGAATACAGAGTGTCTGATATGCCCTCACAGCTCAGAAAGCCAACTGTGTCCCAGGCTTCATCAAAAGAAGCATGGCCAGCAGGCTGAGGGAGGTGATCCTGCCTCTCTTCTCTGTGCTGGTGAGGCCTCACCTGGAGTGCTGCATCCAGATGTGGAGTCCTCAGTACAGGAGAGACGTAGACCTGCATCTGTGAGTGCATCCAGAGGAGGGCCACAAAAAATGATCCAACAAATGGAACATCTCTCCTATGAGGACAGGCTGAGAGAGCTGGGGCTGTTCAGCCTGGAGAAGAGAAGGCTGCAAGTTGACCTGATAGATCCTTTCAGTATCTAAAAGGGAGCTACTGGAAAGAAGGGGACAGACTCTTTAGTAGAGTCTGTATCGATAGTACAAGAGTAAATGGCTTCAAGTTCAGAGAGTGTAGATTTATGACGGATATAAAGAAAAAATCTTCTACAGTGAGAGTGGGGAGGCACTGGAACAGGTTACTCGGAGATGTGGTGGTTGCCCCATCTGTGGAGACTTTAAAGGTAAGGCTGGATAAGGCCTCGAGCAACCTGATCTAGCTGTGGTGTCCCTGTTCCTTGCAGGGGAATTGGACTTAACAGCGTCAGTGGTCCCTTTCAACTCTAAGGATTTTATGATTCTATGATTCTATACGTATTAATGATCTAATAGTCACTTAACATGGAGATAAATGCAATTCCTTTGGCCAACCAATTTTAGCAATTGGTGATTGGATAAACTGTCCAGATGACATCCCAAGAAGCCTGTGTCTGTGTTTATTCATCGAGCAGGAGCAAAGCACACAGGTACAATTCGTGTTTCTCTCGCCTGCCTGCCTCATGCTGAGAGAGCTGCACTGCGGTGAGGAGTTGCATGGAATGTGGGAGTGATGAGTATGGGAGAAGAAACAAATTGCAGCATCCTGAAGTTTGGGATATCTGCAGTTGTTCTTGGGTGTTACAAGAAAAATATGCATCAAACTTTTTGCTGACTGAATGATGGGATATTTCTATCCCCACCCCCATTAACTAATATTTAAAAGCAATAGCTGCTATGCATCAAGTCCACGTTTCTGAGCAGTTTTTATATCTCTATCGAGGAACATTTTTTGTTTATCCTGACGAACACAGTATAATGCTGCATTATCACAGAGACCACTGTGTGGCAACTGTGGACTTCTCAAAAATGCCTCCTGTCTGTGGGAGCAGGTCAGCTGCTGCTGCTGCTGCTGCTGCTGCACAGACAACCTCCCACAGCAGTCAAATGTCTGCAGTTGTGGAGGGGGTGAGAGAAAATGTCTCCTTCAGCCTTGAATTTCCTTGGAAGGGGGAAGGGTTGTTTTGTTTTGTGGTGTTTTTTGTTGTTGTTGTTGTTGTTGACTGTCAGAAATTTGCAGTTGCTTTATTTAATATGTTTGAGCAACAGCCCTGTTTGTAGTTTGCAATTGCACCAGTGATAGCAGTGAGCAGAATTCAATGCATTGTATTAAGGATGGCCAATGAATATTTATGATAGACCTAGGGAGCCAGTAATAAAAATGAAATCGGCATGATGCCACTAGATCCAAATCTTTGATCTCTGTTTTAAGAAAAAATACAATAAAGCAGGGGATAATGGACTCATTATAATGGAATGGTTAGTTAAGGTTAGTTAGGGCAGCGTGAATAGATGGTGTTACATAAATGCTTTAGTCAAAGATTTACAGCTCAGTAAAGTGTTTCAGGAGCTGAGTTTCTATAGAAAAACTCTGTTTATGGTATTATTTGGTTTTCTCTGTCAAAACACGAAGAACTAAGGGCACATTTCTTTCAGATACTCTCTTGCCTTTCTAGGGGAAGCAAAAGCAGTAAGAAGCAGAAAGGCCCTTCTTCCTAGCTTCTCACTGCACTTGCCCTCTTTTTGTTTCCCCATGAGCAGGTGGGGGGGGCTGAGTGCTACTAGAAGGTGGACATTTGAGACCCATTACAGTCCAGAGCATCTTGTCAGATACCATCTTGGTGGAGATGCTTGAGGTTATTGGCTCAGGGTTAGGCATCACTCAGGAAGGTGCAACAGCCGTGGCTGGAGACAGGCCCCATCTGGAGCCTCCTACCTCTATCTGGAGCAGGGAGAAGATGAGCAGAGTGTATTGAAATGGCTCTGGGGAAGCCTAATGAAGGAGTCAGTATTTGACAGGGATGGGGAGCAGGAGTGATCAAGCTATTTTTCTTTTTAATGATGGCAATTACTTGCTTAACACCCCTGCCACACTAAGCAAGAAGCACAGGAGGGTTGACACCGAACTATAGATGAAAGCTTGTCTTGAAGTCTCTGTCTAGCCAGATGTGAGGAGGAAATGGAAACTCACTGTTTTCTGATTTGTTTCATACTGATATAATTTGTAAGGGACTTCATCGCTAATGACATTTGGCAAGCGATTTGTCGATACTGTGGCCCAACTCTTCCCTTCCACCCCCTTCATCCTTTCAAGGAAAATATATGGATATTGAACTTAAGAAAACAGCTTTTAAGCAACAACAGTAACTGCTTCTGATACAGTTTTTTTGTCTGATGAGGATTTTATCCAGTGTGTTTGGCCTTGGAGGAGTGCCTGGATGGTATTGCCAGCTGGAATTGTCAGAGCTGCTTTGTCTTCTGTCCCAGGAAAACAGAAGCCTGGCGGGTAGTCACTCTCGCTCTTATTTCATATCCCTGCTTAGTCAGAGTTGCCAACTCTAAGCATTGAAAACCCTGAGTCAGGCTGCAAACAAATCACGAGATCTGGCTTGAAAATCACGAGATTTTGTAATTACAAGTAGTTAATTTGGGATTTCTTTGAGCCTCTAGAGTATCTGTTCTTCAAGTTTTGATTCTACAAATCCCAGAGCCTGAAATATGCTTTACTGAACTATGCATGTGTTTGTTTACTTAAAAGAAAGCCTGGTTCATTTTTGGTTACCTGACCTTTGGAGTTCCCCAGGAAAAGACAAGAATATCTAAATGATCTGTGTTGACCAGGCTGTTCAATGAGGGAGCTGTTTTGGAGTTGGTGATTACCTTGAGGATTATGAGCTTAATTGTCTTGGTGTCACTTTGACCCCGAGGCTTTTTGCAGAGAGCTTTTTGTTGGACAGAGCTTGAAAGTGTTCTTTGAGTCTGCGGCAATGAATACTCTGTGTAGGTTGTGCCTTGATTTCCTTGTTTACTGTGCAGCAGTTTTCCACGGGCAGCACATGACACCTTGACAGTGAAGCCTGATTAATCCATTTTCTTCCCACTGCAGTTTTGCCGTCACTCAGGTCTCATTCGGAGGGCACATGTGTGAATGCCTTCTGCTGTGAACAGTCACAAGTATAATGTGCTGACGCTGTGTGGATGCCAGGGAGAGGGTGTACTGGCTCTCTGGCTGAGTCATGAGACAAGGATGCTGTCTCTTAACGTTTGGACCACTCTTGATAACTCCAGATGCAGAGCTATCACTTGAATTGGGGGGAGGACCTTACTACATTAGAAATCCCTCTTGACAGAGTTGCCCAAATCATTTTATATCTAAGTATTGAGGAGTTATTGAGTGGCGTCTCCTTATATTCCTTTCATCCCTACCCCCTCACCCCCCTCTTTTTGTTTTTGCTACCTTCCTTCTTTCTTGCAGAAAACTGATTTTTGGACTCTTTGGCTTTATATCGTAGCAGTTGATGTCCCATTAGCCCCATGTCCAGTAGGACTGAGTGCCAGTCACTCTCAGGTGCCAAAGAAATGTCTATAAGCTAGAGTTCTAAGGTTGTCTAATATGAAGAATCTTACTGACACCAGTGAAACAACTTGGAGTTGGAGGCAAGACAGTGGAGAAATACTTGTTGCTAATCTAGCCATTAAGAAAAGTGTGACATGAGGGACCCTGATCATACATAGTGTTCAGAGCTGAACCCTAAGAGAGCATAAGGACTAAACCTCGTTTGAACTAGGAGTTTTCTCAGCTGCAGCGAATGAGAAGTTCTCAGCTGTAGGCTTTCTCAAGGCTACTCTTCTGGGTTCAGTTTAACCTTTTTGAAAATCAAACTGTTTTAAATATACAAAGTTTGACTGTGGCTCTCTAAAAATAAAATTCTTTGCATTTAAACAAATGCTAGACATACTTGTGAAATTCTTCCTCTTTTATTAGTCAGAGCAGGCTTTTCGAAGCGGCTGGAAATGTTGCCGAGGAACAGAGAATATGCAGCCTGAGTTTCCTAGATTTTTGTGAAGAAACCCTTATTAATTAGGTTGCTTTTGTGAGGCAGAAGAAATAACAGTGGTAATTCTCTGCTGGCAGTGAAGTGGGTAATGGTCAGTAAATTTTAATCGGTGTAGCACAGAGGATTGCTGTGGTTATGTCTCAGTCTTTATTAAATTTGTCCTGCTCGTTGCCTTTTGGTCAGGTACTAATTTTAACTCTCAAAATAAGATTGACCATAAGGACTCAGACAGCCCTTTAAAAAAGTGCGATTTGAACAGTTTAAGCTATATATTTTCCTTCTCTTTCTTCACATTGAGGTATTCCTGCAGTGAAAAACATTGTGGACGGGAAAAACTCGGGTTTTGATATTTGGGTTTTTTGGGTTTGGATTTTTGTTCTGTTGCTATGTGTGGAAATATCTGTGTGGAAGGAAAAGAAAAAAAAAAAAGAAAAAAGCAACAACAACAACAGCCAGAGTAACAAGTTTAAAAGATTACTTTGGTCTGTGATGTGATTAGTCAGAAACAAGTAATTTGTATTGCAGAAGTCTGGGCAGAGTGCTACCTATTTCTGTTTGTGTGTGCAAATAACCTGCTATGCCACACAGCCAAGGGAAAGGGAGTCAAATGAGAGCAGTGCTGGCTGCATTTTAGCGTGCATAGCACACGTGTTGAACTAGGATTAGGAGGGCGCGGATGAACTGGCTCTTTCTGGGGTCTTACCTCATGCACTGGGAGGTTCTGGTTGGAAGGGCTGGCTCTCCAGAGTGTGGTCTACAGATAGGCACTTGACTAAAATGAAGCTGTTTATTTTCTATATTTATGATACTGAAAGAGCTTGGTTTTTTTTCTCAGTAATAAATTCTAGACCCCCAGGTAATCTAAAAACAGGGAATTTTACTTCCTGTTTAAAAAATGAAAAGTGAACTTAGCAAAGTAGTGAAGTAGTTGATACAGACTTTGAATTAAATATACATTGAATTAAATTCAACGTATATTTAAACCACTTCTTGAACTCTGAACGATTTGAGACTGGAAAAAAATAGTTCCCTTGATTTCTTAAACCATCTCTGTCTTTCCCATTTTTTGCACACTTCTTCCTTTTCTCTGTTTCATTCTGATTTTTAGCTGAAGACAGACTTTATTTGAGAGCAGGAAAGGAAACGTTGCTGGGATAATGTTTTCTTTTGAACTAGCCAACAGTTTATGGCTTCTGCGTCTTGAGTTCAGCACTTTGATCACTATCTGTCTGTTTTGCTGCTAAGCCCTATGCAGTGTGATTTTACTATTCAGCCAGCTGGGGCATTGCCCCACTTGAAAACTGTGAGGTAATAAAATCAGGGTAAATTAAACGTGTTTTCTCAAGCCCTCTACACAATCCTGAACTATTAATTTCATGCTGCAGCTTTGCCAGACGAAAAGGAGCTGCTTTATTGCCCCGGACTGTACAGTGCACGTACATCTCCAACTTCCAGTAGGGGCCTCCAAAGCCACAGGAGGTGGCAAACCAGCCGCTGGGCAGCTGCAGCTGTGCACAAAGGGGCTCTTTCAAACGCGTTCTTGCTAGAAAAGCACATGTGCAGCTACAACAAGTTACAGTGCCCATCTGACTCGAGCATGAGCCACCCTGGGGAAACTGCCTTATTTTTTCTCAAATCGGTGATTATATATGTTGCACTAATGTCTGTTTCTGACTTGGTAGACACCGTGTGTTCGGGTCTAGGACTGACCTCAGTCTAGATTTTTATGCTGTGAGATGGGATTGTGAAGGACAATGTGAGGGAACTGATCTCCCCTCTGATGGGCTACTTGAATATGGCATTGCTTTTTATGCTGAGCCACTGCCTGGGCCATGCACTCCTCACATTATCTCAATGCAGTGGGATGTGTCAGGGCAGCAAAGGTTACTTTCAAGTTATCACTGGCTATCTCCTGTTTTGGGCTTCTCTCCAGAGAACCAAATGACTCACCTTCAAAGGTCTCTCTGACAGTATAACCTGGACTTTCTGTATGACAGTGCAGAACTTAGCAATTGGTTTGGTGCCCATTTTCTCTCCTCCTTAAATCAAACAGACAACATGCTCCTGGGCTTTGTGAATGAAAGATTTGTTGAACAAATGTCTTAACAAACACTGATTTAGTAACTTGGCTCTGGATTATCTGCATAAATTCTTGTTCTGAAGTTGGCTTCTAGTGGGAAAAGACATGCCTTTTTTATTTGCTGAAATGTTGGCATACATGAAAAGATTCACTGCTTGTGTCGTACGGATTTCAAAGCCCTGTCCTGCTGTGCTGGCTAGCTGCATTTGCAGTGCCTGTTCTCCTGAAGAAAGAATTCTGGGTCAAGGTGGCTCTAAAAACTTGCAGTCCAAGGGTAGACAAAGCACAGGGACCTGTACATGGCACCATTCCTCGCAGACCACCCTGTGGTGTCAAGGCACTGAAGATGCAGGTGGGTGGGATGGTCAGCAGCTTCCAACTCAGTAAGCTGGATGTTGACATGGGGCTGGCGCGAGCTGGGATGCGTGCTAACCCCGTGCTCCTCCAGCCCTCAGCTGTGATCTGCGGCTTTTATATTTGGCAATGCAGATCTGCAGATGGTGAAACTGGTCGGAATCCCATTGCCTGAAGTGCATCTAGTCCGTGTCTCTGATGTGGGGAGGAACACACATTTTTATTCCCTGCAGTTAATATATATCCCTTATTACACAGCGCCCACCTCGTTTGTGGAAAATCCCTTCAGGTGAGTCATACCCAGCGTGATCAGGACGTGCCAGGCAGAGGAGGGGAGTTACCCTGACCTCCCTGCACGTGCTCAGGGGCTGGATGGAGCAGGGGCCTGGCTGCCGGCTGCCAGGGGCGAGGCTCTGCCAGTCAGCTGTTGGCCCTCATGGAGGCTTGCCAGTTCCCAGACCAACACCAAGGCCGCATCCTGAGCTCTGTGGGAGCACCCCTGTTTGTGTGGGATGCCCATCTCCTGCAGCTCCCCTGTCACGAGGCGAGGCGGCGGGGAGCCAGGTGCTCCCTCGGATGCCGCACCTATCTTCACCCACTCTAATCTCCTTTGCCGATTTAACAAGCAGTTTTGACTGGTGGGGGGAGCGGTGCCCTTCCCGTCTCCAAAACATGTGACCGTCCATGTGAGCGGTGTGTGCGGGCTGAGGCTGCAGGGCATGAGCGAGGAGAGGCCGCCCGCCAAGGCGATGAGGCGAGGGAGCACGGCCCTCCCCGGGCAGCCGCCGCGCGTGATTATGTAACGCCTGCAGTGTCTGGCACCGCTCGGTGGGCCGTCACGTGGCGTGCAACGCTCCTGGCCCTGAAATTCAATTAGACTGCGCCGAACGATCGTGAGTCTGCATGAGATAAGCTGTCGCTGTTACACACTAGAAAGCAAATGGGTTGATTAGCCGCACATGAATTGATAAATTGCTCCTGTAATTCCAGCGAGGATATTTGCATCGTGTATACATCATCGTGCCACCGAAAGGAGCCTGAAATTAAGCGTTATGTAACCTGGCTCACGCAGCAGCAGCAGCAACAAAAGGAAACAAACAGCGAACTCTCCTCGCTCTCCCCTGCCCTCCCTTTGCCAAAAGATCACAGAGAAAGGTTTTGTTGCTGTTTTGCAGAGGGCTTTGCTCCTCGTCTCGCCTGCCTCTGCAAGCAGCCTCGCAGCAGCAGAGCTGACTCGTCAGGTTTCCGTGTGACGGACAGGTCGGTCGTGGGGAGGCTGACAGCTCTGGCAGAGGCTGCAGCTTTGCAGACGCTGAAGTTGGTGCATGCAGGTGGCCTCTGCGTGCTTCTCATAAATTATTTTCTATGCGAGGCTCCCTAGAGGCATTACATAGGGGTGTCTGTATGAAGTTGCGAACGTTCCTGCTGTAAACCTCCTGCCTTTCATTCAGTCCTCTGCAAAAAGAAGGTCCTGTGACTGCAGGGGGGGAAGAAAAGCCTGGTAGGAACTGGAACAGATTAAAATTAAAGCAGCAGTTTTCATTAATAAGCAGTTAAAGAACAAAACGACAAAACAGAACTGAAAGAAGTGATCCTCCATCCCCAACCTGCGGTCTTCACCCCATCTTTTCTCCAAAATACCTTCAGATAATTCGTTGTTCCCCTCTGCTAAAACCTACTGCTGGTTGTCTTACCTCTGAAAGGAATGACATTGTTGCCCAGGAACTGGTAAGAAGTCAAACCCTCTGAAACAGTCAGCTGTGCTAAATCTTCTCTGCTTTCTTAGGGCCACGGTATACTGTTTGCAGGCAGTCTGATTGCGTGGCAGTCAAAACATTTTCTGCTTAAACATTTCCCCTGCCACCAGTATAGTAAGAAAAGTCGTTCTACAAAGCTGCACTTGCAACAAAATTCAGTGTTGCTTGATAGGATCAGGTACATTGGTTGTACATTTGGGGAATATTCAGCAAATAATACCACTTTATATGACACATGTTCTATTATCCTGTATTTATTATATTTCCAAGAGGAAGTTATTGTTAAGTCACTTTCTTAGTAGTAACCATCACAATTTTTTTTTTTCTCCTGGTGTTTAGTGCAGATTTTTCTCCTCCTTTCTATTTGTCTTTCTCTGTTCTTTCCCCTCATCTCTATATACACAGTTAACATACTGATGTTTAAATATACATTGTGATGTGTAGTTACATAACCCTGCCCTGCAACGAGGTGAACTTTATCTTTCGACTCTTTTTCTAAAACTTACAGTTTTTTCTGAATAATCTACCACTATGAGAAGACAGGGGGAGGCATGCTGCAGCTAGATAATGATCGTTTTACACAAATGGGAAGAAAATAATACAAATTATACTGCAACAAATATCCTGTGCTACATTTTTGATAGCCAGTGAGTCTTAAATCCAGACTGCACAAATGTGTTTGCTAACGAGTGGATACTGAATTGATTTAATGAGTTGGTGGTGCGGTCAGTGTCTGCTCATTATCATCACAGAATTTAACTTGCTGCAGCAACTCAAAAAATAAATGGGTATAGCTCAGACTGGTGTGTGCTGTGGTTGAATTGAGAACTCCAACTCTTCTGCAGCTCTAATAGCAGCTCATAGTACTCCATGGCAGCCATTCCAAGCTGCAGTTAGGATCTTTTCACCCATGCATTGCTAATCCGTCCAAGGATGAGTAAGGAAGTGGTCCTAGACCCTGCATCATTACCTGCTTGCAGAGCTAAGGAGCTAAGGCAGTGCTCAAAAAGGTGAGCAGAGACAGAAGTCTTTGACTGTCAAGTCTGGCAACGTGCTCCCTCTCAGAAATGATGGCAGCTGTTCTTGAAAGCTGTGCAAGAACACTGGGGCTCCATTTATCATCTAACAGGCACTATAGCAGGTAGAGGAGCTCTAAAGATGCAGAAAGCTCTAAAGCAACTCGAGCAGGTTAGAGTGCTTACAAACAAAAGCAAGTCAGAAGTACTGGTTAGCACTGCTTGTGGCTTTGTATGACATTAGTCTGGTTGAGTGAAAACATGTCCTTCAGATACCACTTATGGAAAAAACATAAAGAGATTCTTCACATCTTGATGGTTTGTAGGACTTCGTTCCTTGGCTATCAGTATACCCTGAAAGCCATGGGCTAGAAGATACTGCTGAAATATGGCGTATCTATAACAACAGTGGAATTTGTTTTATTTTTGAGCTGATAGAAAACCAGTGTCACTCTGGCTTAGGCTGTAAGTGTAGTATGAGAGGTTTATGAGTATGCGCTGTAGAAGAAAAGAAGCTCTTTACCCTCACAGTATATAATTAAAGGTAGGACTGATTCATTTTCTCCCTCCCTAGTGCAGAGTTTTAAAATCAGGCCCTTGACAACTCGTGCGCTGCTGCTCTCGCAGGATTTTACATGGTGCAGGAACTCATAGAAGTATGTAATGAAACTTTAAAATTGTGTCGAGTTTTGGAAATGTTCACCTGTGGGGGGAAAAAAAAGTGAAAAAGCCAACCTACAGAGAATTTTAAAAATAGACCAAGTCCTCCTGGAATTCAATTACAGATGCCTGCCAGCTGCTTTCTCTGCCTGGGACCTGCATTTCTAGCTTCTCTGTTCCTCTGGATGTTCCTTGCCGGGGAACAGCTCGTGTGACATGACTGATGAACAGATGGATTGGCTAGAGAGGTGCTCAGGTATGGGCTCCCCTGCCATCCCCCCATCCCACCTGCTGCTCAGGCCGTCCTTTCATAGTCACGATTTGAGCTGTGCAATTGTTGTACAATGTAGATACCGGCTGTGCGGCTACTGCTGGGACTAGCACTTTATTCTTGTGCTATGTGCAATGACTTTTTGAAAAGCTTTTTATTTAGCCCTGTAGCACTGCATCTTACAAAAAAAAAAAAAAAAACCCAACAACAAAAAAAACCCACTAGTTATAACAATCCTGTCTTCTTGGATCTGTATTCTGGCTGAGTTTGCAGGCACACGTTATACCCCCCATTTGCTAAAACACTGAAATGCAGACATTGAGCAAAACTGCAGGCTTCATTTCCCCAGAAAATATATGCAGATTGTAGTGTATTCACCCAAAAGTGCCTACACTGGATTCCCCCATAATACAAACCCTGCTCTTAAAGGATGGCTTCCAAACTCATAGTGCAGGGGCAGAAAAAAAAAAAAAATCTGTGCTTACTTATTAAATTACATGTACTGTCTTTTGTTGTGTATCGTCCTTTTTCGTCTGGTTGCAAATGATTCAGCTGTCCACTTCCAGGGGGACATTTTCCAGCAGTGTCATTTGGATGCAATACCCTTTTCTGGTATTGTCCTGTTTTACCCCCATAGGCTTTCTGTGTGCCCATCTGTGTGTGGCAGTGGCAGGAGCTTTCCATCCAGTCTAGCTGTCTGCAGGATCTCACTGGTTCTGTGCTGCCTCGCTCTCTTGGGTATCATTTTACTCTTTGATTGGGAAGAATATGGTTTGAGGGCTTGTGGCAGAAATTCATTTACTAATTCATAGAGGAGGGAAGTGGGGGATGGGAGGGGAGGGAAGGAGAATAATTCTTTGGTACAGAACAACAATCCTCCAAGGACGTAGTTACAGCATTTTTTGTTAAAGTACAACATGTTTGTTTTCAAATGGTGTAGAAAATGCAGTGATTCTGTGGCTTAGGCTATTGCTTTCTTAAGATGCAGCTATGATGCTGGAGCAGATGCAGCTGCTCTGGACTGAGCAGTTCCCTACTGGATGTCTGGTCCCACTGATTTCAGAGGAAACTATGTCTGCATGGGCCTTCATGGAACATGGGATTACTACCTGACAACTGGAGACATGAAGCTGAATGCTAGCCTTGATTTGAGATTTCTCACTGATTTTTTGGTGCAGGGATTCCAACAGAACTGCATTAGATAAGAATCTGGTCCGTTGCTTTAGATTTAACTGTGAGATGTGCCTGTTTACAGTGTGCAGTGCTGCCCTGTGGTAGGGATCTCTAAGCTAGCTTCAAATTAATTCACCAGCTAATTTCCCTAGCAGCACTGTATAGTTTCCTTTTCTGATGCCGTTTTGTTTCATGTTTTCTGATGTTTCTGTCCGTAGCATTGCATGGCTATGCCACAGTCTGCCATGAATTGAGTTTAGATTTGGTGTTAAAGCTGAGCAGTTGTTTGCTGTTTGATATGCATCTGTATGTTTTTTTCTGCATAAGACATTAAATTGCATTAAGGGTTGAAGCTTCCAAATTTTTTTAAAGGAGTCCAGTACCTCTGTGTGAATGTGATAAAGCTGATGTCTCAGAAGCGTGAGAGCCATAGCAAGTCACTGAAGCTGACAGATTTCAAAGAGCTGTAGCTGGTTGTGTAAGACACTAGCGATGGTTTGATGTAATGCTGTTTCCAGACAGTGTGGGGATTGCGTGTGCCAGTGCTGTGTGTTGCCAGACAGAAACCACAGCAATTCACCCTCAACATAATTACCACCTACAGCAAAGCTAGCAGCTTTTAAATGAGGAGGAGTGGGCTTCTTTCTCAAAGAAAACACCGAGTTTAAGTCCTTCTGTAAATCAACATAATCTCTATATTAGAAGCGCAAGGAATAGCAACAAATCTCAGCCAACGCAGCACGTAATGAAATATTTTTAAATGCTCTCTTTGATGCTAAACTGTAGCACAGGGAGAATCCAGAAAATCAGTTGGCGCTTCTTAGAACTCGCACAGCATTATGTGATGGATTTAGACATGCAGCATATTCAGTGTTACAAACAACGCTTTAATGTGCTTTTCCAGCACCTTACTTTCCCTCTCTTTGGATGCTAAGATTATTATTATTACTATAATTATAACCATAGTTACTTACAGGCTTTTATTTGAATGTTTGTTTACTTCAGATAGCAAGGAACATTGTTAGAAGGGAAAACACCAAGCTTAAAATGTCATATTTAAATTCCTCATTTATTTCTCCTGCCTACCTCACTAACTCCTCTCATTACTATATTAATTGTGGTTGCTTTTATGTGGATTTGAGGTTTTTTTGTCCTTCATGGAGTGCAAATGTGCAGAAACAGACAGTTGGGGTTAGATAGGAACAGATCAGGGAACTACAAGGAACTACCTTTGCACCTGATCCAGGTCCCCTTAGAACCATAGAATCACAAGGTTAGAAACGACCTGCAAGATCATCTAGTCCAACTGTCCTCCCATTACCATTGCCACCACAAGCACTAACCCATACCTCGTAGCTCCTCATCCAGGCGCCTCTTGAACACTGCCGGGGACAGTGACTCCACTGCCTCCCTGGGCAGCCATTCCAGTGCCTCACCACTCTTTGAGAAAAAATGTTCTTCCTTATGTCTAACTTAAACCTCCTCTGGTACAACTTGCAGCCATTTCCTTGGGTCCCGTTTGTTGCCTGGGAGAAGAGGCCAAACCCTTCCTCATCATCACAACCTCCCTTCAGGAGGTTGTGGAGTGCAGTGAGGTCTCCCCTGAGCCTCCTCTTCTCCAGACTGAACAATCCCAGCTCCCTCAGCTGCTCCTCATAAGACTTGTGCTCCAGACCCCTCACCAGCCCTTCTTTGGATGCGTTCCAGGGCCTCAATGTCTTTTTGTAGTGAGGGGTCCAAAACTGAACACACTACTCAAAGTGCGGCCTCACCAGTGCTGAGTACAGGGGGATGATCACCTCCCTGCTTCTGCTGGCCACACTATTTCTATGCGGGCCAGGATGCCGTTGGCCCTCTTGGCCACCTGGGCAAAGCCAGGTGAAAAGATCTCTAATGAAATCAGAGCAATAATGGCATCGCTCTGGCCACACTTTCCTCTCAGCCTTGCTGCTAGCACTGCCTGCTCTGTGTTCACTGTAGGCCAGTGACTGGATTCTCCTCCTTTGTGCTGACTGAGCTGTGTAAGAAGGATTACTCGTAACCAACTAGGAAGTTTTCTATGCCTGTCCACCAAAAAACTGGTTGTCTTTATTGGTTTAGGAGTTTCTCAGTCATTGCAGCTACTCCTCGTTGTAACAAAAAAAAGGTAGTTGTAGTACAGTGGTGGGTGAGGAGAGCTCAGATTGAAACCAAGGATTCTTTTTGCCAGTAGCTCTGACTGTGGGGATCTAAGCACCCACACTCCCCTCAGATAAGCTAAGTGGACCTGTGGTGCTGCTTTCACATCAGCCTGCTTAGCTTGCAGATAGAATCAGTGTCTTTGGTATTTATGTGATCTGTATTATTCCTTCTTGTAATTATGAACATGCGGAGAGGTAGATATTAAAAAAAGTGCTTTCTTTTGAGGTAGATACAGAGCATCAATCATTTGGATGAAGAGAATTTAGTTTTGCTCATGAACCTTTGTGTTTGTACAGTACATGCAACTGAAAGATCATTCTGCCTTAGCACGTGTCTGCCACACGCTCAGTCGAACTGAAACCTGCGTGTATTGCACACGGTATGCGCTTATTCTGCTTGGTGAGCAAAGCTGATGGTGAGTTTACTAAGCAATGTATGGAAAACATAGCAGATATCATTTGTCCTGATAAAAAAAACCTGATTTTTCTAAAATCAGTTTATCTCGCTAGGCTGTAGCCAGGTGAATTGAAGAAATAGGAAAATCTCTCAAAAGAAATTTGAAGAGTAGTTTTGCTAGTTTCAAATTTTATGCTGTGGTGACAGATGAAGATACTGATGCTATAGATACAGCTCAACTTGCGATTTCTATTAGGGGTATTGCTAATGAATATAATATACTGGAGAAATGGTGCCATTAAATGACACAACTAAATCTCGTGGTTCGCATGAAGCATTAAAAATTGCATTAAAGTGATTTTCTTTAACCTTTGTCAATGTATCTGGTATAGCTACTGATTGTGCCCTGGCAATGGCTGGTAAAAAGGAGGGACTTAAAATATTAATAGATGATTCAATTGCTAGTGGCAACTCATATTTGGTGAAATATCACTGCAATATGCATCAAGAAAACTCAGGTAAAAAAGCTTTAAAAATGCCTAATGTGCTAATCATCATCAAAGCTGTGAATTCCATTAAGTCCAAGGGTTTATATTATCACCAATTCCAGGACAGAGTTCCTTAAATGTATGAAGAATGGATGCTGATTATAGGATCATTTACTTTGTTGAAGGATGGTGGCTACGTTGGGATAAACTGCTAAGAAGATTTTATGATTTGCAAAATGAAATCAAGTTATTTATGGAATCAGAAGGAAAATTTCATGCTACAACATGAAGATGAAAAATGCCTCACAGATTTAGCATTTTTGATGGATTTGACCACTCATTTTAATGAGTTAAGCATGCTTCTTCAAGGTGAAAAACAACTTATCTTTGTTATGTTTCAAACAGTAACAACATTCAAAATGAAACTTAAATTATGGCAAGTTCAAGTTATGGCAAATAACTTTACGCATTTTGATGTGTTGGCAAAACCCAGGCTTATAAAGAGTGAAAAATACACAGCCTTACTTTCCATTTTGATAAAGCGATTTGAGGATATGTCTCAAGATTGCAAAAAAATCATTAATTTTTTGGTCTATTTGCAACTCCGTTTTCAGTCCACATAAATACATTACCTGTGAATTTTCAAATGGATTGTATAGAGTTGCAGTCAGACATTCAACTCCGTAAGTCTCTTTACTAGGCTTATATAAGACCTCTCTTACCAGAGAAAGCTCACAGTCATGCCTTATTCATGTCAACGGTTTTCAGCAATATGTACATTTGTGAACAGCTATTTTTGAGGATGAATCACAGGAAGAGTAAAATTTCATCAAAAATCTCCAACAAACACCTTAAGAACTCACTAAGACTTACAGCCAGTGTCACTGAACCAGACTGATGCATTAGTTTCACAAAACAAGACCAAATATCCCACTAATGTCATGTTTTTGTTGTTCTCATTTCTTAGTGTCCTCATAAAAAAAATTAATAAAATCTATTGTTACTTATATAAATGAACTATATATTATATATCTCATATGTGACTCAAGATAATTCCTTTTCATGCAGTGTGGCCCAAGCAAGCCAAAAGGTTGGACACCCATGGTTTACATTATCATAAATCTCCTTAAGATGAATTTTTCATCACCTGAGACATTACACTGGCCTCTCTTGCACCTGAACTGCTTGTGTCTACAATTTAATGCCAAAAATAGAAGAAAATTTTGCAAGTGATTTCTTGTGAATCTTTTCTCTAGGTGTGAGAGAAAACTGATGCATTCATCATCTCAAAATTGGTCGGCTATTCGATCACTAGATCAGATAGTTGGGTGAACAAGAGAGACCATCCTTTGCAACCATTAAACATAGAAGTAAGATGCAAATTTTCTTTCCTATTGAGAGTAGCTATCTACCAGTTGGAGTGATATTTAGGCTGAGGGATGGACTTACAATGGTGAAGCCTTAGATGTCCAGCTATGAAAACTCCAGCGTTTCTTGATTCGCAGAGGCACTCAGTAGGCATGTGACCAGGTGCCACCAGGCACATTTAGCATCTCCCCCAAAAGACCCAGTGATCTGTGTGGGAACACGGTATAATATTTAATGTGAAATAGCTGTCCTTTAATTTACTCAGCAAGTATGATCCCATAAACCTCATGGTAGTTTTTTACAGAGTAACATGCTCCCAGGGAAAGCTTTTTCTAATCAGTAACTGACTAGTTCTAACCCTTTCTGCCTGCGTTGTGTAATTTGAATAAAACTTGAGGCAGGAGGACAGTATGTGGAGGCAAGTTGCTTACCTGCAATCCTTTTATTGCCACACCTGCCTGCAGTCCCTTTATTGTCAGTGTGGCTCAGGACTGTAGCATCTCTCAGGAGTAAGGCCAGCCAGAGCTGGCAATTTCCTCCCAGTTCTGGTTCTGACTTTTACATTATGATATAAAATTTTATTCTCATATCAAGAAACAGATGACAGCATTCATCTCGGAATTCACTGTTATCTTGCAGTGTTTTTATGAGGCCAGTAGCCTAATGCTGCAAAGTTGTTGCAGTGTTTAGCTCCTGCACCTAAAGCAGTGAGGTAGCCATGGTAACTGACTGGCCTATACAGAGGGCCTCAGCCTGCCTTCCTGGCTAGGTCAGAGCAGGCACCTTCTCAGATCCTGCCTCAGTTCAGTGCTCCTTAAACATCTGGTGTTTTTAAATGAGACACTGGCTCAGACTTTTTTTTAATAGAATTTCATAATTAGCAGCTTGAGCCTCTTCATTCTGCTAATGGAAGCAATGTACAAAGCCTTTATTACTGTATGTAAGTCTGTTGCCCAGACCTAAGTCTTGCACTAAAAATGTTAAGGGCTTCTCTACAAGGAAATTCCGTATTAAAATTTCTGCTTTACCACTGAAGAATCGTCCTAGTGTAAAGCTTAAATCAGCACCATTTCATCTGGGTCCTCTGTTAGATACTCAGGGTACTCAGTTTCCTTTGGCTTTTCTTGCGGTTGAAGGCTATCCTTTTCCTTCCTCATCTTCTTGTTGATTTGCAAAATTGAGAAATCTTTGTAAGATGCATCTTTACTGATGATTTGTTCCTTTTCTAATCTATAATAAATTGTTGCTATTGACAGGTACTTAACAGTATACAAGAAAGCCTGAGCAAAATCCTTGGTAAAGCTGTTTCACCTGTCATTTTCAGCCTGTCTCGTCCTTTTTTTGACACCATTTTGCTTCATCTTGGTCTATTCTGTCAGTTCCAATGTCATTGCTGTGATGAATCATCCAGTGTGTTTATTCTTATTGTTCTAGTTAGTGACTTGAATGTGAAGGTGGAAGAACAGGTCCAACTAATATCCTGATGCCCTTTTCCAATCCCCTGCAGAGCTGTTTTGTGAAGCAAGGAGACATGAATACCATTTACTGAGAGGGAGAAGCTACACATCAAGGGTCACATATGTGGCATTATAACGTTGTTGGTTTAGCCAGGAGGCAGGGAGGAAAAAAGCAAATGCAGAGGGACAAGAAGGAAGAAAAAAGATGGAAGACAGCAAAGCAAGAGAGACAAAATCCAGACCCTCTCTCAGTCTTGTACATCATGCCTTTTGCACCACATAAATCTATCAAGGTTTTGGCTGCATCTTGGCAGCTCTGGATGCCACAGTTTGAATACTAATACTTCTTCCTACATGTAGTGAATTTTACGTCAGAGAAGAGCATTAGGTATGTAGGCAGAGGCATCTGCATAGGTGACACTTGATCCTTAGCAGCCAAAAAGCCATTTCATCATCAGGTGGAGTCACAGAGAAAGAAAGGTGCTTAATATGTATAGGAAACCAATTTATGCAACAAAGTCATTGCAAAGTTGTAATTAATCAAAGGAACTAAATAATGGTGACATTCTGGGCAATATTATTTAGGGCTAAATGAGGGATCTGCTGTGCATAGGCTGTCATCAGAACTGAGAAGTCTGATGCTGTGACTGTCTCTGCCATGCAAAGGCATTCTTTAGTGTTTAAGAGGATGAAGTATTTTGGACTTTGTTAGTACAAGAACAGAAAAATGAGCAGTGAGAGGTAGGAAGACAACTTTGGAGAATTACCTGGCTGAAGCAAATGAAGTCAGGTACAGAGGTCAACGCCAAAAGAATGTCTCTGTGTATAGTGAAGCCTGGAGCTTTTCTCTAAGAATCTGCCTTTCGTTCAAACACTGAAGTGGTTTCTACCTGCCATCATTTTTATACATGGCTGCATTATCTTCCTAAGCAAAGATGAAGACAGATGAAATGCAGCCCTTGTACATGTGAGGACTTTGTTAATGTACTCCAGTGCATGGCAATTCTGTGTTGTTTTTTTTTTTCCTGTACAGTGTAGAGTTCCAGCTGATATTTTGAGTGACTGTAGCGCTCAGCTCTGGGTGTCTCCTCATTGGAGATTTAATAAAAACAATTTTTCTCTTGCATCTAGTTTGCCCTGCACTGGTTTTTGGATCTAATACAAATAGACTTGTTATACTTCATGTTCTCTTTTAAACACATGAGGATTGCCAAAGAGGATCAGACCAGAGGATTAGAGTGCTGTCTCTCTGTGTGGCCATCACCAGATGCTTCAGAAGAAAGTCTAAGAATCCCCACTGTAGGCAGAATTGAAGTTTTCTATTCTTCCTGATGTCTTGGGATAATCCTTAACAGTAAGATCATAAATCTGTGGTCCCTAAAGCATGAGATTTTGTCTTCTTTCCCATAGTTGTTTTTTTAACATTTGCTATTGTAGCTGTTTTTTCTTGTTGTCTATAGAAATGCACAAATCCTCTTTGAGTCTTGCTGAATTCTTGGCCTTGGTGACTTCCCATGATAATGAATTCTGCCATCTAATTATGTGTGGGTTAAAAAGTGTTTCTGTATCACTTTTTTATTGGTCATCTCTGGATTCCATTAAAGACACCTTCTTATGTAATAGAGGAAATAGTAATGCTTACCTTCTGTCTCCTTACCATTCATATTATTCTGTTCTGCTATCACACCTTTTTTCCAACGTGAGCGATCTCAATTTTTTGTATGATGTGTTTTCCACAACTCTTATGTGCTCGTAGCACTCCTGATCATGCTGGGAAATGGCAACTTCTTGTGGACACAGAACTTCAGATAAAACTGTGCCATTTATCTAATTTAAAGCAATGACTTTGTCTAAGCTGTTTACCATCCCATTCGAGCTTTATCAAGGTTTTCACAGAGATATGCTAATGAAATGGAGCAGCAATGCTGCATTCAGAATAGAATAGACTGAGCTGCAAATTATGTAGCTCCTAGGATTGTTGTTGGGTTTGGTTTAGTAATTCTTTTGAAGCACAGACTGGTTGACATGCATGCGTAGTTGAATTTCCAATGATTGCAACTGTAAAGTTCATCTTGGTTTTCGTAATGCGTTTAAGCCCTAGTATTGGGATTCTGGCATGCTGTTTACCTAAGAGATGTCATTAGTGAAGATATCATCACTCTTGAAACATAGTAGAAAATTTGCAATCAGTTGTAGGATTTCCAGAGCAGGTTTCACCGTCAGTGTGCACGATCCTTACCAGCTCTAAAGATGCACATGACTTTGTATTACCATAGTTACATGCTACGCGTGTAGGAATATTCCAGTGATAATATATTTCTCTGTAGAAGCAATAGAAATGCAGGCATTATAATGACAACAGCTTTGTAATAAATGTATACTAAAATGTATTATGATGAAACAGCCACTGCACATGTGCAGCAATCTAATCTCTGTCATAAATAACTCAGCAATTTTAGCAAATATTAAATATAAAGGGGCAATTTAATATTATGAGTGAACAGCTTGCATATTAAATTTTATATAAACATGAATCTGTCTTTTAGTAGTGGGAATGTAGTAAGCTGAGATGGTCTCTTGAAAATGTGTCTCTTGTCTCTCCTTTGTCTCTAACTTACAACAGCTGATTTAATTTCAGGAAAGTTTTGGTCATTTTTTTAACCAATTCTAGAGCTGCTTGACTGTGCGTTGGTGGTGTATTTTCTCTGTTTAAACCAGAAGAGAACTTTTTCTCTTGTCTAGTGAAACTTATCATTTAGAAATTACTGTTACTCCTAAGATACAAAGACAGCTAAGAAACTATTGAGCTCTGGTTTGACAGCTAATACACCTCTGAAAGTTATTAAAAACAAAATGCTTCTCTGTTAGCAATGTTTCAGTTTCTTTCAACGGCTTTGGCTAATAGAGAGAGTTCATGAAACTTCTGCTGCAGTGTTAACGCAAAATCGGAGTCATTTCGCAGCGCTCTTCAAAGGACATTATTAGATTTACTTGTTGGAGCTGATGAAATTTTAGGCTTCAAGAGTAGAAAGCTAATATCGGCATCTAATTTAAAAGGGAAGATTGAGAACTGCTTTGAAAATGGAGAGCTTTTCCTAGTAAGAGCTGACTTCAAAATTCGGAATGTCTGTCATTTGGAAGGAAAGTTCTGTTACAAAAACTTCAGACCTTTCAAGAAAGACCAACTTCAAGGTCCAGTCCAACTTCAGTTTTGTGAATCCATAGTTAAAGCCAAGATATATCCTGATTGCCTCTGGATAGGTGCTTAGCTTGTTAATGACATTAATAGAAGTTGAAGTAGATTGGCATAGTATAGCATCTGAACTAAGATGAGCAGCTGATTCCTCTTTCTTGGAGAATAAACTTGCCAAATCCTTCTTTTCCAGCCTCCCAAGGAATTCAGTGTTCAGGTCATCCTAGAGCCCAACTCCTAGTGGCAGCATAGCCCTTGCTAGAACAGCAACAGAGCTCAGATCTTAATGAAGTTTATTTTAGTTGTGAAATTACCATTTCTCATATGTAGGAAGGGATCCTTTTCTTCTGAGGTGACCTTACCTTGTAATCCTGGATCATTATTCCTATTTACTTGAGCTCCTTTGCTGCAAGTGGATGCGCTGGTTTGCTGATCTACTGTATGAGGAAGAAGATACCGAGTGCTTTGCAACTACAGCCAAGTGTCAGCAACTGTGTTTGCTGAGTGTATTTGCTGAGTGTCAGTGGCAAGGATCTGAGTCCTTCTGAACACGCGGAATCAAAAAGACTGCTGAAAAAGGTTGCTTAAAATGTTTATTTGATACTTACAATCCCTGGCAATCAAAGTCATCAGTCAGACTCCTAAAGATGATGAAATTACTTTGGTTTGGTTTCTTAATGATCAAAAACCTAGCAGCATATTTTGGGTTTTTTAGTTCTTGTTCTTTTGGGCCGTCTGTCTCTGACCACAGAGATTTCATATTTTCAAGTACTTTTTCTGGGACCTGGAGCAGTAGAAATTGTGTGTGTGTGGTTTTGTTTTGTGTGTGGATTTCTTTTGTTAAAAAATGAGGATAAGAATTCTCATAGAAGCATAAGAATCTAGGTGCAGAACTTAAAGTACCAACCATAATGCAAATGATAACACAGTTGAGAAAGTTAACAATTATGGATCATTCCCAATTAAGTTTACTGGGAAATTTTTCAAACTGCTGTAGTTTTGTTTTGTTTTAATTCAGGGAACATTAATTATGGGTATTTCTAAATCATCCATGTCAAAATGGATAGTTAGTAATGACCAAGTGCTAGATTCGTAGGATTCTCTAAGGTAGTTCTGCTTTTCTGTTTGTCTGAAGTACCTCCTGTTTTCAGAAAGACAGTGCGATCAGTGCAGGAGCTGGCTTTGCTCCAGGTGGAAATTGTTCTCCTCTGTATAGAAGGAGCAAGATGCTTGTTTTCTTTGCAATGCTGAGCAGTGTAGCAAAGGAAGAATCTGCCTATCACTGCAGATAACACTAGGCCATCTCGTACTGCATCTTGACCCCATCCAAGCTATGATTTTGAGCTGATGTGTGCTCATTTTCCATCAAGATAAGTGCTAAGATTGTGTTTCTGTATACCACTGGTAACACTGGCCATTTAAATATTGCTGCTGTCTGGTCTGCCCCAAGGTTGATTTCATTTAGCTGCTCCAGTTTTGCTGATTGGGTAGGAGCTGCGTAGATCTCCTTTGACCAGCTGTTTTCAGTGGCCACACTGTGCCAGACTGTAAGACTGTGAACTCCCTTGGCCCAATTCTGTATGTTGGCCTTTACAGTAGTCAGTTCAGATCTTTTCTTTTAGGCTATTGAAGGCCTGGATTTATACAGTCTTTAGCACCTAAAAATGCAGGTATACTTGGAAGTAGATGTGCTTGCTCACTTCCGTTCCCTCGGGCCCTGTCGCTGTCACACAGCAGAGCTCAGCGCTGCCCCTCCGCTCCCTGTGAGGAGCTGCAGCCGCCGTCAGGCCTCCCCTCAGCTCCTCTGCTCTGCACAGCGCAAACCAAGGGACCTCAGCTGCTCCTCATATGTTTTTCCCTCCAGACCCTTCCCCATCTTAGCAGCCTTTCTTTGTATGCTCTCTAATAGACTTTTTTTTTTGTCACACAAAACCGTTCATGGAACTTGAGATGCGACTGCTCCATCAGTGCGGAGCAGGAGATTGTGGAATGTAGTAAATTAATGCTGAGAATTACTTCCTTTTAATATCACGGTCTCAAAAAAACCAGCAATTGACATGAAAAAGCAGCTCTCACTAAGTAGCTCAGACTAACAGGGAACGTATTTACCTATTTGAGGAGGTGGTACATATCATGGTTTAATGGCATATCCATGGTAAAACAAGGAGATACTTATTTGTAATTTATTCAGCCCAGAACTCGTGGCAAATCCTCTGAAACATTTCCTGAGTTTTGGTAATCTGAATTAGAAGATAATGTGTTTTAGCAAATGTAAAGGTTCCTTCATACGTAAGTGGCGATGTGACTATATGGAATGCCTTAGCACAAATTCTGCGTATATTTCTGAAGTCTCTTCATCAATCTTAGCTGGTAGAAAAGGATGAAATTGAGAAATCAGTGGAGCTGGTGATGGGTAACAGTGAATAGGTGAAAACTGAAATCCTGAAGTGCCTCCTGAGCCAGTTTAATAATCCTAAATCAACAGTGAAGAACCTAGCATATCTAATTCAAAATAGCATAAGCAATACCTCTGCAATGCATCTTTTATCTAGTAAATCAGGTGTCTGTAGTGCTTTGGCTTTGAAGCTCAACACAACAGCAAGACAGTGAAACAAAGCAACATAATGAAAATACTACTTGGCTACTCTTAATATTTTTCCCTAGCTACCTGTTTCAAATTGCTCTTAAAATGTCTAAGTGTGGTGGTACTCATAAGTGTACATTTAGAAATTGTCTATTTTTGTAAATGTTCACATTAGGACACTTAGGGTAAATTTTCCTTGGAGAGTGCAGGGACTTCTTACAGAAATCTTTTTAACAAATAATAGGATTTTTGTGCATAACTCCTTGTGTATCACTTTGAAGGTTTACCCCCTGCAACGTAAGATTTATGTAATTTTAGTTGTTGAAAATTATGCTTTTCAGAACTGGTCTTTTTCTACAGTATGTTACTGATGTGACAGTCATACATGCTTCTGAACAATCATGGTCAAATCTTACATTGTTTTCCTTCAGTGGTGGAGAACTTGGGTTACAGCGCATATCAATGCTTTACCTTGTACACAACAAAGGTGCAAAGAAAAAATTACATAGGTGCAAAAAAATAAATAAATCAGTTCTATGAGTGCGTGTTATGAGCAAAGATGAAAACCGTGTAACTAAGTGAGCAACAGTGGAAGGAAAAGTGAGAGATTTTAACAGTAATATTTGCCGTAACAAAGACCTGTTCTATGTATACAAATGTTATGACTGTAAATATCCTATATTTGGGGGAAAAAAAAAAAAAAAGAAGAATGGACTTTTGACTAATAATAAAGTTTTATGGCCCAGTAGTAAAATCTTATACAAAATCAAACTGTATTCTGAATGCAATAGTGCTGGAGTTTTCACTAATCCAAACAGTTTCCTTCTGCTGCTGTATTCGTGGTAATAGTAAAAAAAAAATCTTTCTTTTAATATAATATTTTCCTGAGCTTCTTCAGGGTGTGAAATGGGACAGTTACCAGGCAAAAACTGTTTTTCTTGCAATGTATCCACTATTCTTTTCACTATCGGTATTGAAAATAGACTGGTAATAGCATTTGTTTTGCAGTATTTTGGTGCTTCATCTTGAAGCTTTATGAAACCTGGATGTGTAAAGGGAAGAATTAAGCAACTGTTATGAAGTTAGCTACTTTTTTCAACCACTGTCATTAGATTTTTGAGAAGGGTCATCATGCTTACCTTTCTTTTTTGTCTATACCTGTTAATGAGTCTCCGCAGAAGTCACAACCTCAGGTTTATCAATTAGCATTGGTGATTTAGGCAAGCTGTATTAAGACAAGTGGGATTAATACCAGATTTGTGTAGAATTAAACAATGGCACATTTAAAATGTGAAGAGTCTCTGCCTAATGAGAGACAGCTGAGAGGTGTGGGTGGCCAGTTCTGCTCTCCTAGGAGAGCTCTGTCATGAAGTCTGGTACATATTTTGTTGTGGGCTTCTTTTTTTTCTTTTTAGGATTGTATAAAAACTTTTGCCAGGCAAAGTACGTCTGCTCCTTCTCCTCAAGCTGCTGGCAAGTCTCCCATTGATTTTAGTGAAAGCAGGGCTGGACAGCAGCTGGACCTAACTTCATTTTTATAAATACTTTTTTTGTAGGAGTGAATATATGCCCCAGTGTGCTAATAAGTTTGCTCTTGGATATCATATTTTACTGCTCAAAATATATCAGTGTCAACTATCAGTTGGCTATTGTAACATCTTGTTGTAAAAGATCAAAACCAGGAAAAAACTCACTCTGTGTGAAAATAAACAAACATCACCCCAAAGCAGACAACCTCCCTCACTCTGTAAGCCCCCTGGAACTTGCTGGCAGCATGAAGACAGCATTTTTCCACTTCAAGGCCATAGAAAGAGTCAGAGCTCAGAAGTTCTCTTCCAAGTTCTCCTTGCAATTCTGTGCGCCTGATAGCTGCGTGCCTCGGTTAATCCATTTTAGAGGTGAGATAATAATGCTGATACCATCTTCCATTTCATGATCAGGTTAAACCATAAATTAATGAGGAACTGTACAACTTTCATTCTTGGTAACTTCAAAGGGGACACTTGCACAAAGCTCATCCTTCCCCTGCCCTGTTTCATCACCAAAGGAAATAAAAGAACAAAATAGCATAAAAACAGGTGGAAAACAGCAACAAAAAATCACCCTTGAGCAGATGCTTAGATCAAGCAAAACGGAAATTTCATTTACAAATGATGGGAAAAAACTTGTGTTTTTTTTAACAGCTTTCATTGAGAGTCAGGCTTTAAACTTTGCCTGTATTTACAATAGGAAAAAGTGGCATGATGTCTTTATAGATTGAAATGACATGTTTTTTGTCACCTAGCTTGTTCTCTTCATATAGACCACAAGATCCTCTAATACTTTCTGTTTGGGAACCCATCTAATTACCATTTAGTAACTGTGAGCATCTCTGTGCACCTCTTCTTAAAATATTCCGATGGCTACATGCACTTACTTTTGTATGTAAGTTGCTCTGAAAGTAATGCCTCCTATTTGTTTCCATGGGAACTACAACAGATACAGAGTGCACAATAGCACTGTCTCATAGAGCAAATTCTCAGCTACAAAACTCTATTTTTCAATATAATCACCCGTATTAGCTATGCATTTTCACCAGTGGTGAACAAGAACCTGCACAGTGCAGTCATAAAAATCTGCACCAGTGGAGATGACACACTGTTACCACTTCAGAAGTGTGTTACCACTTCTGAAATGCACCACCCACCACTTCACAGTGCTAACATCTGCTGTTTGGTCTCCATAAAGACTCAACAAGCGTTGATGAATGTCAGTGAGTACAACTTTTTCTGCACGGAGGAATTCAGTGACACACCGTTGCTTCATACGTACTTTTATGTCAGATGCCATTTTGTCAGGCTGCCCCTCTGCTGCCACCTGTCACACAACAAAATACAACGGCATGTTGGCAGAAAGGTTCAACCACTACTGCTATACTACTGATATCTGCTTTTGCCATCGTGGGCCAGTATAATAAAATAGGAGGCATTACTTTTGAAGCAGTCCTCACATAGTAGCAGGGGCAAAAGGCAAAATCATAAACGACAAATGAAAAAACTCAACCACTTCTATCTCTTTCCTAGCTAAATTTGTCTTCAGCATCTAAGCATTGTGTCTTACATCTTTATTTTGCAGGCTGAAGTCATCCATTAACAGATTTCTCACGCAGATAGTCAGAAACAGAGTTTGTATCTTTCATATTTAGACTGGTAAGCTCAGTAGATTGAAAACCTTGAATTTCTGATGAGAAAACATGTTATATTTTCTAATCACTCTTATAGAACTTCTCCAAATCTAATCCAATTTATCAGAATTCTTCTTGAATTATAGACACCAACTTCTGATGCAGTATTCCTTCAGAAACATGCCTCTACACACAGATAAGTAAGATAGTTTTATGTTTTATGAATCCTATTCTATAGCTCTGGTTATAATTTCCAGAATGGCATGATTTTTCAAAATGTCGTTTTGCTGATTTTTGTCCAAGACCTTCAGATCTTCCCTAGAATGAAGGCCTACGTTTTATGGTCTTCTTTATTGCTATTACATCTCTAACTCAACACAGAAGTATCTGGACATACTGAGACACAAATTGTTTGCTTCTTCTCAGTTGAATAAATGATCCTAAACTGTTATAAATGTTCTGACCCTATCCTGTTTTCTTTGTATGTCCTGTACAAATTATCTTATTCTTCTATGTTCTTCTATTTGCTTGAAAAAAATGCCAGGCAGATAATAGGTCTTTACTGAGGTTCCCTATTAGTAGCCTGTGCACTCATTTATAATTTCTTGGTCTGAGTTTCAAATTGAATCCTGTCTTAGCTGTTAAGCCATTTAGCAAATATCATTGTGGGATTATAACACTGTAGATTTTCAATCATAATTTTTGCCTTATAGGAATGATCATACCACCACTTTATCAGACTTTACCGGAGTGATATTTTCGTCACGAGTGAGATCAGAGAAAATAATAATCAGAAGCTAGAGAAGGTCTATTATTTTTTAAACCCCATATTGAGACAATTATTATGACACGATGCTAATACTGTAAATACTGTTGGTTTATAGTAGCTTCCTTTAATTTTGCATTAATGGAGCTCAGAATCATCCATTACTTTATTTGGCCCAGAACTGATATAAAACTCACAGCTTATATTTTATCAATGTCATCATATTTACGTTTTTAACAGTGTCATTGCACATTAGATTTCTCGTAGTTCTCTGAGATTTTGTTTCCATTTCAACTTGCCAAAAACATGTATTAGTAGAGCAGATGTCCCAGTCAGCTCCTCTATAATATTTAGGTGGAAGTTACTGAAATATAATACTCATGCATCCACGTGGATTAGTATGGGGCTATAGCCACATCATCCACTATGTATGAGAAATAACTGTTGGATGTGACTGCCTTTTCTGTGTTATCACTGATAATTTGAACGTTTCTATCTCATGGTCTTATTGCAAGTGAAAGTCAGAAGAGACAACCAGATCCACCATTTCAAACTTTGGAACACAGTCAACTCTAAAATACTCCAATTCCTTATGCAGTTATATGAGACAGTATAAACAGTTTTGGTGCTGTTGCACAGGGAGCTCATGCTGAAGCAAGTACCCATGATAAACCTTCCAAACACTCTCAGGCATTTCTTCTCCACATGGAACATCCTATCCCAATGTGGAACCAGCATGTTGCAGTCTCAAAGAAAGAAAGTGAATGTACCATTTTATTAAGGCGTTAAAATCAAGTTTGAAGACCAACTATTGTAATGAAATAATGAGAAAATCGTAATTTGTTTGTGTCTACATGTTCCTATTGGAATAATTCTTCCCTATTGGAAACTTTTGTCTGTCAATCTCAGGCTATTTAAAACTGCAAGAACAATAACCAGTTGTTGCTTTCTTGTGTCCTCAGTCTTTATCCTAGCTTTTGTTAGACACAATGCAGTGGTATTCATGGGTAACAATAAGACTATTATGTTTCATTGTGGGTTTTTTTCAGGGCTATACAATGTTCTAGCCATTATAGAAGGATTACAGTCAGCTGACCAATGTTTACATACCATTTCCATACCCTAATAAAAGGTATAAGGGCAAGTTTATCGTAGCCAGTGGGGGAGAGATTTGACTTGGAAGGCTGGGATTTCTACTGTGTGAAGAAACATAGTCAAGGAAGACAACACTGTACTGCCTAGTGTGCTTTTATTTTTGGCCTCTGCTTCAGTTGTATGAGTGTCAGTAATGGTTGCTGCAAACTGCTTATTCATACCACTGCTGTGCTCATTTGCTTTGGGCAATATTAATTTTGTGGCTGTGCTAAGTTGGGAAATCGTTCACAAGGGCACCAATGGCATGACTGTCTTACTTGCCCTGGCAGTGGATTGTGTCATCCAGATGATGGGACAATTCTTGACTTTGTTTTTTGGCATTCCTGCAAGAGCATACGCAGAGACTTATGCCAGCAGGATCAGCACTTTTTTTTTTCTGGGAGCAGGGTCTTTTTAGCATTCTTTTGTATGATACCTCACGCAGTCGTGCACTGGAGGTGACAGGAATTTCTGATATACTGCATAGGCATCTGTGCATTCCTCAGCTCCAGTATGTGCTGCTGGGCTGCAGAGAGCAGTTTTTTCTCTTTGTAGTGGCTGCTAATTTCACAAGAAACTAAATGACCTGGGGAAGTCAGATGGCTTCCCAAGGTCATCACAAAGGGGCTGAAGATCCCAAGCCTGCATCATGTGGAGCTGAGTCTGAGGGCACATTTTTGGTACAGCTCTTTGGCAAAGCAGAGGTTCCACTGCGTTCCTGGTTTTCAAACACAATGCTCTTGATTTTTGGCAATTAGGCATCTAAGAACTGTGTGTGTCTAGATTCACGAGAGGTTAAGAGTGGGAGGGAGAGAGGGTGAAAATCCTAATAATGACGACTTTTTTTACTCCTTGGGGGCAAGAGGTAATGTCTGTGTCTTAGTTTGCAGACAGTCAGGAAAATATTCCTCTTTCTGTAGCCAGTTGGAGAACCATATTCATATCGCTACTCCTCCTGCTGTCTTTTGAAGGTAACGAGGCAGGAAAAATGATCTGAGATGTGCAAACACTTATTTTTTTTACAGACAGCGAGACCAAGTGCTGAATTGTTCAGGTTATTAGTCAAATGCTATTTCATGGTCCTCAGCGTTCTTCCTGATAAAATAAAGGCTGTTTTGATTGAACGATAAAACTTGTGACTCTGGGTATTATTTTTAACTACATATAGATGCCTTTTGGTGTTTCTTCCCGTGACTGCACTGTGACTGTTTATATAATTTACCATGGCGCTCTGTTCATCATCAGCAGACTTCACAGATAGCCAGTTAAGGATGTTTCCTCAAGCTTTGTGGTTAATCAAATGGTTTGGCAAATGCCAGCCTTTCTTATTAAAGGCACGTCTTGATGCAGTCCCTTTCTGGGCTGGGTCCTAGTCGGGTGATAGGAAGGATTTCTCCTCTGTGGATGCTATTTGTGTGACAAAGCTCTATGATTCTGTGATACATATGCCTTTAAAAGACTTTAGCAATCTTGAAATTTCTTATGAGCTGTATCTTGCCCACGTGTGCAGGATTAATCTCCTGCAAACTAGACTGGGAAAGAGTCTGCTTCCGTGTGTGGTTCAGACATTGATGGTTCTTGGTCTTCTTCTGTAGTGTAGACCACAGCTGGCTTAAGTTCATCTGAAAGATTTACATAATAAATTCCTTGGCACTGCAGATGTGTAGGTGATACTTTTATTTTTCTTGCAGCCATTGTGTTTATGGATTTTGATATTTTAATATAGATCTTGCAATTTTCTTGGCTAATTGAGTGAACTCTGTAGACTGTGTAGACTCTATGAAAACATCAGAATACAAGAACGAGGAAGGACAGTTTTGCACTGTCAGCCTACATATACAGATTACTGCATTCTGACCCTTGTTTGAGATGGACAAGCCCATTGCTTTTTTGAGATGCATGAAGCAATGAAGCCCCATGGTGGCCTTTGGTTGCTTTTGGAAATATTGCTAAGTTAACAGAGACATATGAGTGTGGATTGTGCTTCCTGAGATATTTTTGGGTCTTGCTTCCTCTCTTGTTGCTGCCTCTGGTTTCAGAGGTACAGACTGAAGCTTATGGCTAACATGCAGGTGCTGGTGACCTGTATGTTCCCTGTAAGTACAGAGAATGCTTCTGGTACACATATTTTTAAGACCTCTTCTTCATTAAAACCAGTAGGTGAGTAAATGCAAAGAAGAAATCATGTTGTTTTACTGCCTAACTGTTGAAATGAGTAGTTTTTCTCTTCTATTGTAAACATTGGAAGCCTTGCCATACTTATTTCCAAATAAAGTCTTGAGTATTTTATATTTATATCTGCAGTCATTGTCACCTGCTGCCTCTGTAAAGATGAGTGGTGACTGCAGGTGTCCCCAGGAGACCAAAGGCAACAGGAAAATGCCAAGTGATTGTACCCCCACTCTTAATTCGGTGCATCTTGTTTTGCAGAATTATGCAAAATGAAAGGGAAGCTCTTCAGAGAGCTGCATGCAAATATTGACTAGTTTTGGTTTTGGAAGTAAAGGAAGCTCTTCTATCAAATGTCATCTCTCTGTTTTAATATTTCATGTGATGTGGCTTCTTTCAGATGATATAAGATCAGAGAAAAGGGAACGATACTACTCAGCTGCAGAAAATAGGAAGAAAGTACTGCCATGGCAGGGTAGGGCAGACACACACAGAGTGCAGTGCATTGGTTCTTTGTAGAACTTGTTTCAAAATACACATCTTCCAGGTAGTCGGTGGAAATTGTTGAGGTAGAGATATTTGATTTATCATCAGTAAGTTTAAAATAATCTTCAGAGAAAGCTTGTACAACAGTATTTCAGAATTCTTGCCATGGAATGTGTTAGATAAGACCATTAAATGCTTGTTTTATGGACAACTTTTCTATTTGCATGTTTACTAATTATAAAGGAAATACCAAATAAATTATGTATCTATTATAAACACCTGGCTTTTCAAACAAAGGAAATACTGAAGTTTCTTATGCTATTTTTGTATTTCTCCTAAAGGGCAACACTTTAAGGAAAATACTCCTGTATCGCTACTTTAAAGGAGAATATGGAAGTGGTATGAATGGGCCTCTATCTACCAGCTACAGCAAAACTGCACAAGTGGGAGGTAAATCAACACACATCATTTAAGAAAAACAAAACTAGCAGCACCATCTTTTTAAAAGGCATGTTGAATGTGCTCCAGGGATTTAATTGGCAAATGAATGGAGCGAGTTCTGCAATCAGTTAGAAGAGAGGTTGTGTGCACCTGTCTCAGATGGCTGGTGTGCATTTGCCAACACTAAGAAAGTGAATCTCTCCATTCCCCCAAGTCAGTCCTTCAGTTCAATTCTGATTGGTAACACCATTTGCTAATAAATCCACATCCAGGAATCCAGCAAAGCATGCAGCGTTTGAACAAAGCCACTGCTGTTTCTGGAAACCAATCAACTTTTTAAAATTCCGGATCCTCCACTAGCACATTAAAAAAAGTAGGATATAAGGAAAAGCTTTTCACAAATATATCACTTAAGCAATGAAATAAATTTCCTAGAGAGGCTGTAGAATGTCAGTTCTTTCAAAACAAGGCTGTGAGGGCCTGCTGTAACTACTGTGAGCAGAAAGTTTGAGTGGGTGTTCCTTATAACCTCATTTTTGTATTGTTGTGTTATAGAAGCCAAGGCAGATTACAATAAAGTGCTTTCTAATAAAACCAAACATAATGTATGTCATAGGAAATATGGCAGAATGAAGTGTAGAGCCACGTCATAACAAAGCTGGCCATCACATTATCAGTATATATTAAAGGCATGTCCAGATTTGTGGGCTTCCCCACATGTCATTCGGCTGATCCTCTGTGTGTTTCAGTGTTGATACAGGAGAAAAATCAGAGACTGAGTGTCTTGTACATCAGTTTATTCTGTAGCAAACAATAGAATAGAGAATTAGTGTTTTGTCTTTTCTCTGTGAAAAATGTGTATAGAAATGCATGGCTTCGTTAAAAAGTCAGAAACACTTTGTCAGTACTGCTTTGATTACAACAGTGCCATATTTTTTCCTCATGGTAGGTGCAGTTACATGTGCATAATGTGTGTATAGCAGGAAATATGATAATGACTAATAATAAAATATGGCTGATTTAATGACTTAATACAATTCAGTAAAATCCCTTCGAATCACACCATTAGTTAATTATGTTAACTTAATTTGTGTTAATTTGTGTTAACTTATCGTGATGTTACTGATCTACGATTTAGACTGGCAAAAAAATTTAGCTAGAAGGTCATACCCATAATGAGAGTGGATTTATGAGTATACAATCTTTGTTTAGATTAGACCTGAGAAAAGCAGGTTTGAAAGCTTTTTCAGACCTCTGGCCATGCATGTATATTAGTGTATGCAGTAATGGAATTAAAACCAGGGTTCTGCGAACAAATCAGTTTCATTTTGATCTTCTTTATTGTCTGAATGCTGTTAACAGAACTGTGGTGTGAGTTTTTGTTTTGTTTCTTATGCTTGGGGACCAACATTGGCACATTCACACAAACATCTTTGTTTCAAGAGGAATTTTGCCTCTAACAGAATTTCAAGATGAAATGAATTACATTGCTACTGGATGTTTTTCCAAATAGCTTTATTTCAACATACATGCATGAAACAAACATGAATGATATGTATTTCTCTGACTTACAGGTGGATTTGTAGGACAAGACTCAGATAAGTCTGGAGTATCCATGTTTGATATTCAGTGCCTTCTAGATAAAGAAGGTGCATCAGAACTTGTCATAGATGTTATAGTCAGCACCAAAAATGACAGAATTTTCTCAGAAGGCATTTTGCTTGGTATTGCATTGCTTGAAGGTGGAAATGCACAAACACAGGTACTTATTTCATTTACTTATTCGCATACTGCTTTTCAAATGCATATAGTCAGGAGTCAAATAAAAAGAACCTCTTTGAAGTGAGTTCTGTAGGGAGGTTATTACCATAGTATGTCCCTCTAAAAAACTATTGTAGGTAGTTCATGTTATTATGCAGTATTTCTTACAGTAAAGTCTTCAATGAAGAAAACATTTTTCTGCTGTCCCCTTCAATGTTGTGCAGTTGTTCTTTGCCAGCTGAGCATTATCTCCAGTTATTTCATGCTTCTCCTTGTAAATGTAGTAATTCCTAAGCTTTCAAGTTTATAATAGCAAAAAATAATAAAAAATAAAAATTTAAGAAAAAAAAATTTAAAAAAATCTGGAAACATGTAGGGACTTTTTTCTAAATCCCCAGAGGAAAAAGTTGGTCATTTGAAACTGCCAATATCTGTTCCAAAGGAATTAAGTGCTTAAAACTATGGATTCTGATCTTTTCACAAAGACTAGAGATATTGCTCTTACCCAACTTTAGCCAAATAAGTTTAGTTGTTTATTCTTACTCTCTGATCAGCAGAGAGGAGAGATGGCATAAATTGGTCCCAGCTTTTCCCCATATCTCATCACTGAATTTGACAGGAACCTAAATAATCAACATATACTTCATTTCAAGATTTAAAAGTTAAATGAGAGGAATCCTATCCTGTATCTTTATTCTGTAAAAAAATAATACAACCTGTCACCCTTAGAGAGCATCTAGAAAGTCTTAAAGAAGTGAGGTATTGCTGCAGCTTTCTAAAATGAATTGGTAGGTGGTTGTAGGAGGACATCACTTCTGGGACAGTTTTTAAACTGTTGAAAATGGTATTCAGCCTACTTGACAGTAATGCTAGGGGACTGTACTTAATAACCTAAAATATTAATTCCAATTCTGAAGTTATAAAGAACCAAGAATATGTATAGGCTAAGCTATAACATAGAATATGAATCTGGGAGTTTCCTGTTTCCTGCTGTAGCTACATAATAACAATTACTTTCATTATTACTTGCAGATTGAATATTGTATCTCTAGAATACCTAGAGAGAAATGGGGAGTATCACTAAATAATTTAACTTAGTTGGGTAATTTTGTGACATTTGAAAGATTGCAAGTAGCATTGCTTGCCATTTTATCCAAATTTAAAAATAGTGATCAATATTTGTTACCAATCTTTTATATCACTTTGTAAAATAATTGGTTGTGCAGTGGTCATTTTTTTTCCTTGGTGATAATCTTTTTTGTTTCTGTATTTTTTCTTCCTTAGAAGACTGATAACTAATGAGTATCCTCTTTTTATTCCTTGCAGTATTCAACTTACCAGCAATTGAAGGAGCAAAAAAAGTCAGAAAAATTCTTTAAAGTCCTGTATGACCGTATGAAAGCTGCTCAGCAAGAGATACGATCAACAGTGACAGTGAACACTATTGATCTGGGGAGCAAAAAGAAAGATGATGATAGTGACCTAACCATATCTGTACCCAAAAAGAGAGGTAAGGAGGCAGCCATATAGTGCACCCATAGTGCATTATGTTCAAGATGCGTGTATTGCACCACTGATGCTCTGCTGCACTGATCAGTAAGTTTTAGTATTAATTATTGCTGCACTGCCTGTTTGTTTTTCTCTAAATTACAGACCGTAACTTAAGCTGATTGCATGGAATTAACATTGATGAAGTCAGTGAAGCTATGCCAGCTTGCACCAATAGAAGATATAGCCCCATGTTTTTAGAGAAGCTGAAATACAGGCTGCTAGTGGGGCTATTTCACATGAGCAAGCACAGGAAAGAATGCCCACCCTGTGGTCCTTCCATTGTTCTCATCATTTATTGTATATGGAAGAGAAATAGTAGGACTTTTTGTTTTAATGTTCTGCTTCACTCTGGTTTGTGGTTAATTTGGAACATGCTATTCCTTCATGAGTGTTGCTTTGATATTCTTTGTAAGCTGCCCAGAGGTCTTTGAAAAGTTAGGCACCAAAAAAGAAAAAGTTGCATTCACTCTTGTTGTTTTCTTATTGTTTAATTAAACAAGCAAAAACTGTTTCAAAAATTAAGGAAAATTATCTTCTTTTCAGTGAAGGATTCAACACTGCATCTGAAAGAGGGTATGAAAGTTCAGTTAACAGAAGCATCTTCTGCAACATCCAAGGCTTACTCTGTATATAGAAGAGAAATGGACCCAGAAATAGATCTTATGGGCTCAGGAGCAGATGCTGCAAATGCAGAGGAAAAGTCCACAGAAGAAGCAGTAATGAGTCCTGCTATTGCAATCATGCAGCCAATACTGAGATTTCTCCAACTGCTTTGTGAGAACCACAACCGAGAGCTCCAGGTAAGTTGTTTTTGAGCCAGGTTTCAAAGGAAGTATTAGAAGAGCTGGAGCTTCATGAAGGAGGAAGAACATGCCTGTGCTTGGCTTCTATTACAGAATAACGGTGGCTAAAATATTGTTATTCTTTTGGCCCATGTAATAAAATAACCCTTTTCAAGAACTGTCTGCATGCTCAGTTTAAGTTCATGTTTATGCCCTCAGAGCGGTGTGGGAACCGCAGCACAGCCACATGGAATTGAGAATTTGTTAAACGTTCCTGTCAGTATAATTTTTATGCATCAATAGTGAATCAGTTACCATAAGTTTGAAAACCACAAGAGGCTTCTGGACAAATGTTTTGGTACTGCTGTTTTCCCTAGGTGTTATGATTGAAGGGTGTAAGATGCAATGTGTCTCTGCTATCAATTCCTCTGGTAGATATTACTACCACCAGAGAAACTTTTGCAAAATGAGTTTTCTGCAGATTTGCTTCAGTGCAGTGTCCAGTAGCCTCCCTGAAAGCAGGACTGGATGTAGCTTGAGCTGAGCTGCTGTTACGCATTGGCATTTCCATGGAGCAGTCGAAATGTGCAGCTATGCTTGTTCATCTGTGGGACAAGATCCTCCCAAGTAAAGGACCATAATAAACAGATGGGACAAGACATCTCTAGGACACATGTTGGCAGATGTTTGCAAAGCGCATGTTTCTAAGCCCTCCTTTCCCAACTGGTTTAATCAAATAATAGTCCTCCACTGCTGCGCTAAGATTATTTATTTTCTACACTATAGTATACTTCAGTAACTAAGGTAGGGCAATCATGTGGTCATAAATTGAACCTGTCAGTAATTTTATGAAAAAGATTGTGTGTTCAACATGATTCTAACTCTCTCTTTCTCCTTATCTTTTTTGTTCCTTTTCTCCATCCACCAGAATTTTTTAAGACATCAGAACAATAAAACAAATTACAACCTTGTTTGCGAGACACTTCAGTTTTTGGACTGTATCTGTGGAAGCACAACAGGTGGGCTAGGCTTACTGGGGCTTTACATCAATGAGAGGAACGTAGCTCTGGTGAACCAGACACTGGAAAGCTTGACTGAGTACTGCCAAGGTCCATGCCATGAAAATCAGGTAGGGCTTGAATAAATGCAGAACAGTCTACCTGAATGTATGGTATCTTTGTGCTTATCGTAAACTCTTCAGTGTTGTTAATAACATAAGACCACGTGCAGTTACTGTGATTAAGCTGAACACATCCCGCACCTGCAAAAGGCCTGAGAAATCCTTTCAAGCCAGAAAACAGACTTTTCCTTTAGCCTGTCTGTTTACATACAGTGTTTCCAGTCCTTTTGGAGAGAGTTAAATGTCGTATAATTTGGCCCATAGTTTGAATCTCACTTCATGAGACTTTGGATTTCAAGTCACAACTGTGGAATTACATTACCTATATAATAATGTTGTTTGTTGGTTTTTTTTTTCCATTTTCATGCATTTTGCCTTTTTAGGTTTTTAGCTAGGATGCTAATTTTTACTTTCCCCATTTAACGTAACCGCCACAAAATTTAACTTACTGTTCTGCTGTGCAACCTGTTGACATCTTTAATTAGGGTATCAATAGGAAAAAGGGTGAAAGTAAAGACCATGCAGCCTTTTGAGCTGTGGCTGTTGGTAGCTGTCTCTTCAGTGCTAATCTGAGGCAATATAGAAATGCAGAGTGTACTTAGATGCTGCTGTATTTGATCTGAAGAGAACTGTAGTGAAGTTGTCACAGTGGATGAAATTTCAGAATTTTTAATATGGATTAATGATGGGAAAATATCAGTGGGCAAAATTACAGAGACACAATTTATTCTTGCTACTAAGGACAGCTGAAGAAATGCGTGCAGTATTAATGCTCCTTCATTAACATACATAAATGAAGTGCAGAGTGCTTCTGTTACTGTTGCTGGTTATCAGTTGACATTACTTAAAACTTTAAAAAGAAACAAACAAAAATCCTTCAGTAGGCGAATTTTTAAACAGTCATATTTGATCTATTACTGAATGGGAAAAATATTTGTAAAAAATAATAATGTCAATGGAAATAAAGAGAAAATCTACGTTTTTCAAGTTAACTTGTTCACTGACTTTACTGATAATGGAAGGGAATGATTATTAAAGCTTACCTGCTGGGAAGTCACTCAGGATTAGAATTATACTTGTTTAAACCATCTGCAAATCTAATGCAGCATGTTTTGGAGACAAATGCTCCCCACTGTCATTTTCCTCTGTTTGCTTTGTGTTGTTTGTTTTTTCCCTCTGTCTTTCTGGAAAACTTCCTTTCATATTGTCCAGTAAATCTATTTGAAAAAAAAAATACCATAGAATTATACAAATGACATTTATTTTACATACATTCCAGTATGACTTTTAAGATTCTGTGGCTGTGTGTTCAGCCAAAACTGGTAGTGCTGCTGTGGACTGTTGTCTGTAGCTTGTACCACATTGTGCCTAATCCTGCATATTTCACTGCAGGCAAACTCTAGCTTGCACTGCTTTTTCCTCAGTTATATACTTCACTATTGACAGTGTTGGGATTAGCTCTGTACTACATATTTCCCCAATACCATTTGTGGCATGTTTTCAGGCTGCTCTGCTTTGGCAGTCGCAGGGTAGTCCAAGTTCTAGATTCTTTCTTTGGAAATTTGCATATTCCCTCTCTTTCCCAGTCTCCCCAGTTCTCAGTCTCTTTGTTTTCCTCTCTTCCCTCTCTTCTGACTCTCTTCTCTTATTTTGTAGACCTGCATAGCCACCCATGAATCGAATGGGATTGATATTATAATTGCGCTCATCTTGAATGACATAAACCCTCTTGGCAAATACTGCATGGACTTGGTGCTTCAGCTAAAGGTACAGTAAATGTGAATTTGTTTATTTAAATTTGAGTAATAATAGAAGACATACCTGTGCGAGAGCTCCATGCAGCCTTACTTAGTCTTGCCGTAGTGTGATATACTCGGCAGCCCTGGAAGACAAACGGTGCGCATGAATTCAGCTCAGCTTAATCTGCATAAGATCCTCTACCACAGGCCTTTTGGCCCACTGTTGTGTTTGGGAGTATACCCACAGCTTTTTTTTTAAAGAATCCTATCAAATAGATACAATAAAGCTAGCATGAAGAGTCTATATGGTGGACTTAAAATCTCTAATAAATAGCTATCCTATTAAGAGGAAGGAACATTCATTCTCTGTGTATACTGAATTCTGTGTTTCTGTGAACTTTAAAAAATATTTGACAGGGATATGTTGTGGAAAAGAGTAATATATCAGATGACCTGCAATTAAAATGTCAAATAAATTTGGCAATGCAGTTAAAGTGTGTTTTATTACCCTTGGCAGTATCCTTTGAAGAGAAGGGTGAAGAGTAGAGTGGGGGGCTTGTGTTTTGTATTCTCTGGAGAGTTAGATAAGTTTGTCTGGTCTGTGTGCCGTTGCATGCAAAGAGGAGCTTTGCAGCTCTACTGTCTGACGAGTAGGGTAGAATATGTCCAGGAGGAGCCATGATTTAATGTTGTTTCTTGCCTTCTGAATGAAGAATTTCCATTGCAGATGGTTCATTTCCTCCCCCAAACCAGCAAATACTTTGCGGTAGCTGCATTGCATCATACTGGCAATATTATGAATGTCTAATAAAATAATTAATACAGCCGTATATCATGTAGAATGAAACATCAAATCAACAGTGTTTTACAGATGATCTTAATAACTGTAATTACATGATTGAATGGCAGTATAATTCAGGCTCCCCTCAAGAAAAACACTTAAGCAGACATTTAACTTTGAACTCACAGATAGTTCTTTGAAGTCCAGGTTTCAATCCTTGTAAAGACTAGTGCCATTTCAGTTTGTTGTTGTTGTGTAGCTAGAAAATAGAGTTTACTGGCATTGCTGCAAGGACCAGCTTGGCCATATTCACAGGGCATTGTATGCCACACTGTTATTTAAATAGCAAAAGTTGTAATGAATGATACCAACAGGTCAAACTATGGAACTGATACTAATTTGACAGAATCAAATGGTTTGTGGAGATGCCACAAACTGTCTGGACAAACTTCTGGTATTTGCCTGACCTCAGAGTAAAAAAGTATTTTCTTTTGTTAGATAGAATTTCATGTGTATTTTAATTTGTACCCGTTACCTCCTGTCTGTCACTTGCTATGGATCCCTCTTTTTTATTCTCACTCATCAAGTATTTAAACACATTGATAAGATCCTGATGAGCCTACTCTTCTCTAGGCCAAGCAGCCCCAGCTCTTTCAGCTGCTTCTAATGACAAGTGCTCCATTCACTTATTGGTGCAGCCGTATGCTGGACAGTAAGTCCATATTATTCTGGACAGAACTGGGCATAGTACTGAGCCAGATGTGATATCAAGAATTAGATTATTAATGTTTAATATAGACAGTCTGTCTGTGCTTATAGGCAACTGAAGTTGCAAATGCGTAAGTTTTACAGTGAAAATACAAAATTTTAAGTATATAGGCTCACACACATACAAACAAACTCAGACACTTTTCAGAGAACATTGTATGCTGAACATGTACCCCACAACCAATGCAAAGGCCGTAAAGAATTATATTTTCCCATACCATCTTAATTTGGCTTGTTTTGTACACACTTTGTGATGTGGTATTTAATTACATCTTCATGGATTATATTTTCCATTGGATTCTTCAAACATTTGGTGAGTAGGATAGACAATGTTCACCGAGTGAACAGATGGACAATGTTCTGTTCTGTCTTTTATTATTTTGAATATGACACCCCAGCCTTCCTTAGTGACTAGTTTTAAGCCCTGGCACAGAGTATGACCTCAGTATCTATCACTGTCTGTAGTGGAAGGATGAAGAGATGCTGTCATTCTAGTAACCCATGTAATTCACTGGAAAAGGGTGGAGAGACTGACATGAATGGTTGTTTTTTTTTTTTTTGTTTTTCTTATAGTGTTTTAGAAAAACTGTATGAGATGAGAACTCAGGAAGAGAAATGAAGGCCAGAAGCATTTGGGATATTCATTTTATAGCACCTAGGGATTGATTTTTCACAAAACTAATGTGTTATAAGGAACTTTAAACTGTATTTTCAAAGTATTTTATCTCTTTTCATTATTGATACCTGGGAATTGAAATCAGGATGTCAGAATCTCAAAGCATGCAGAAAATGAGGAACGAGGTGTTAAACTAGCATCTCAAACTCAGGCATAAGTGATTGGATAGGGAAGGATAAGGAGAAAGTGACTTATGAGACAGAAATTTCCTTCTTTGGGTCAAAAAATGAGAGGGTGTGCCTGCTTACTGAACTTCTAGGCACACCTACTTCAAGCTGCAGTAGACTTCTCTCTAATCCTAGGATTGCTTGCACTGGTAACAGCTCCAAAGCCCTTATCAGTTTTGAGTGAGTAAACTGGGGCTTTCCTCCACTTTTTCCACTTCTACTTTCTCAAGCTACCTGGCAGCCTATCTTGTCCCCTTGTCTCCTCATTTTGAAATCCTACCAATGCTGCCACACTTGGTTTGCTTGCCATTGTAAGGGAACTCTTCAGCAGAAGTAGAACCATCCAGTTCTTCAGAATAGTACTCTGGTCTCAGCACCTGATCTTTCTTATTCACTGTGCACGCTCAACTTTTGCAGTGTAAGTTGGCTACAGTCTGGCTAGACTTTTCCAGTGGGTGGTCCTAATTTTATTTCAGAAAGACAAGTTTGACTACAGAAAAATACGTATGGAGTCTCATTCAACTTCAGTGATCCAAGTCTGATCTTCTCATCTACTGTTCTTGCTCCTCATCTCATTGTGTCGGCAAACCCAGCCTCCTCTTTACTGACTTCTCACTCAACTTCCAGTCTCCTCTTCCAGAAGGTCCTCCAGTCATGTATGAATCTTCCTTCTTTCCACCTTTCCCTTCCTTCTTCTTCTGACTTTTAATCTTACAGTCCTCAGTTCTCAATCCACATCTTAACATAATTGTTCTGAGTTCTCCTTGTGCATTCTCAAATCTTTATTTCCACACATTTTCTGAACTTCAGTAGCAAATGTTTCCACATCATATGAGGTACTCCATACATATCCCAATTGCACATAAAAGCACCATTTGAATTGCCTGTGTGCATCTTGCCTAACTTCCAGGTGTTGCTCCAGTAGAGTAGGGGAAACCCACCCTATTTCAGAAGCCCACCTAGGGCTTAGAGCTGTGACACAGGACTTAGGAAATAGTTGCTAATTCTGTTTGGTTCCCTGACATTGGGTCTTTTCCTTGCCTGTCCTTACTTTATCCTCACTCTTTCTGTTTTCATTTTATGTTTTCCTACAATAAACTTGTGTCCCTTTTCAGTCTCCCTTTTGCCCAAGTTCTTCTTTCAATCCCTTTCAATGTAGGCAGTCCTTTCCTTGAAGTTCCACAAGCCTAGGCAAATACCTAAGAGCAAGCGCAGACTGTAAATTGCTTGAATGTATTTGTTGTTCCCTGTGCTGGAGCATACTGTTCAGAGGTATGTTGGCAGGCTGGAGAAATACTCTGACAAGAACTCATGAACTTGAAAAAAGAAAAATATGAAGTCCTGTATCTGGGGTGGATCGAGCAATACAGTAGTACAGGCTGGGTGCTGATTAAATGAGAAGTAGCTCTGTAGAAAGTGGTGGCTGTCCGGATAGAGAAGTTGAGCATCAGTCAGCAGTACCCCCTCACAGCAGAGAAACCCAGTCATGTCTTGGACTGTATTAGAGGAGTGTAGATAATAGGTTTAGAGAAGCAATCTTTCCCATCTGTTTGACACTTGTTAGACTGCATTTGAAGTATCTTGCCCATTTTGGAGCTCTCTGGAGCAGGAAAGGCATTGATGTACTGAAGTGATTCCAGTGGGGTGCTATTAGAATGATACATGGAGTGAGGTTCAGCTTGCACAAGAGTTAGCTTCAAAGAGCCCTCTTGTTGTCTGCAATGACCCCAGGAGAAGATGGAGTCAAAATTGTCTAGGAGTTGCATAATGGAAAGATAAGGAACAGTGAACACAAGCTGGAGTATGGGAAATTCTGGTTACGTACAATAAAAACTTATTTTCCTATGCAGATCAATGAAGCTGGGAACAGGTGCCCAAGAAGGCTGTGAGGTTCGTTGTGGTCATCCAATACTTGAAGGGAGCATATAAACGGGAGGGGGAATGGCTGCTTACAAGGGTAGATAGTGATAGGACAAGGAGGAATGATTTTAAACTGAAACAGGGGAGGTTTAGGTTAAATATTATGAGGAAGTTTTTCACACACAGGATGGTGACACAGTGGAACAGGTTGCCCAAGGAGGCTGTGGATGCCCCATCCCTGGAGGCATTCAAGGCCAGGCTGGATGTGGCTCTGGGCAGCCTGGTCTGGTGGTTGGCGACCCTGCACACAGCAGGGGGTGGAAACTAGATGATCATTGTAGTCCTTTTCAACCCAGGCCATTCTATGATTCTGTGATTCTGTGATCTTTGGACATCTTTGACACAGCCCTAAGCAGGGGTTTTGAGCAGGGACTGAGACTGCTGAAAGATCAGTGCAGACAAAAGCCTTGAATGCATGACTTGATTGTGCAATCTACATGATTTTTTGATTCTGTGCCAAATGAGAAGAAAACCAGTGGGCTTTTAGCTGTGAAACTGGCAAGTTTCTGCAGTACATTATTCAAACCACAGTTACAAAAATACTTAAGAATTGTATAAATTTGGCTGAGTTTCCATACGTTATTTTCTTTTCTTGGCATCTGATGTTCCACATTTTCAGCTCTGCTAACAAAACGTGGTTATACAAACCCTGCTTAAAGCTGAGATAGTTAGGAAGCCCCAGCAAACAGGTGAGTGTGGGCATGGTGTCTCCTCAATTTATGAGTTCGATCGGATTTAGCTGTTGTACTGCCACCTCCAACGAGATGTTGAGTTACAGAGAAGTGAAACAAACTTAGCCAGAATCACACAGGAAGCTTCTGGCAGAGCTAGGAACTGAACTGTTGTGCACTGAGGCCTGTTAGCTTTAGGTGCTTAAATCTCTCAAACAATTTTTTCTTTCCTTTTCACAGTTGATGTAACTGGAGGTAGGACAGGTCTTCAAAGTCTAGGGTACTACTGAGTTATGTCTGCTGAAGTTCATAATATTTAGTTGGTGGGAGAGATCTCAGACAGAAGTGGACAGGTGACAGAGCAAAGGATATCTTTATACATTCCCCTTGAAATATTTGATAGTAAAATGAAGTCTCAAGCATGTGTGAAAACAGTTTGCTTTAGAGTCCTTTAAATAATAACCAATTAGCATTTATAAAAAACAGAGGGAAAGGAAAACTGCCGGAATGATGAGGCCTTTTGTGTAATGCATTTTGTAATTACCTGTGCTGAGTATTGCTTCAACAGAATGCCATGGTAAAAATTGCTAGGTGAGCAAAAAAGAGAGGGAAATGGGATTTCATTTCTTTAGAACAAAGCTCTGTATTTGAGTCAGAATTTTTCAATATTTAAAATGCTTCTTTCCCATATAGCATGCAGGATTTGTTAGCCTTACAGTATGCTGACATTAAAATGGGAGAAAAGCCCTATTAAATATGCCAGTAAAATAAAAGGTGCAAGTAGTTCCGAATCATATCCACTAAAAAAGTGGTCCTAGTAATTTCAATTAAAACAAATGCAAGGATCGTTAATCCATGAAATAGATTTTAAATTTGCATTAACTTGGTTTTGTATCTCTAGAACAATGCCTCCAAGCTTTTGCTGGCTATTATGGAAAGCAGGCAAGACAGCGAGAATGCGGAAAGAATCCTTTTCAACATGAGACCAAAGGAATTGGTGAGAAAACTTCTGAATATTCATAAATCTTTTGGCTGAAAAAAAATGTCATTAAAACACTTTAAAATGGTCTGCATCTGAACTGAGGAGTGTTGGCAGCATACAGTGACACAATGTATCAAAATAGTACTAATTCACAGAAAAGTGCTTTCAAAGGATCAAGCACGCATGATTTCAGTCTTTACGACTTCATTATTTTTATCCGTTCCAAGCACTTTTCTGTAATTGTTTCCTAACTAAATTATCCTACCCTGGTAGACTGTCTTCAAGTATGCTTTGTCAGGGGCTGGGAAATTAAGCTTGAGCAGTTTGTGAAACAGTGCTAACAGAAATGCATGTGTGTGCCTCTGTGTGTGTATTTACACATCTCATGAACAAACAAATCAGTTACCAACAGTTGTTGCTGTGTTATGGAACAAGCACGGTACTTCTTTAGATCTCCAGGAATTTTGAATCAACTGGAAGTTTGGAGAAATTGTTTCCAGTCAAAGAGTGACTGGAAATCCTGTTTTGTGGGGAAATGTGGGAATCAGCCCATGCACTTAAATGGAGCCCAGTGATCTGCTGGCTTCTGGGAGTCAATGCTGCAGTGGCATGTTAGCACACTGAGGTCATTCCTAATGTACAACTGCAAGATCAGGCCCTGCATGGGCAGCTGAGGACTTTTGTCTTTTTGTCCTGCAAGAGGCTTTTGTGTATTTTGAAATTACACCAGCACTCTGCCCAGTATTTGCCTCCCTTTTCTTTTTGGTTTAAGTATTTCTTTTCTGTTACACTATTTGGAGAGCTCTGCAGTGCAGCCTGCTGTAGCCAGACAAGGATCGTGTCTGCACTGTAAGTACTGAAAGACAGTCTGTGATATCTGTTGATCTGTCTTTAAAAGCATTTGTGAAAATATCTGCTCATAAAGACTCAGCATTCCTGTTCCTTTCTCGTGGTTAAAGAAGTTTTGCTGACAAGAAGTGTAGCACTTTGGAGCTTCATAAATACTTCACGCTCTTCTTTATTCAAAAAGTGTACCTCAGACTGCTTGCTTTTCTTTCAGAACTACAGGGCACCCATCCAAGCTTGGGCTGAACAAAGTGAATATGTTCAAACATTGTGTGCATTTTTGGCTGAGAATGTCAGTTATTTCATCTCGATTCGGTTTGTGTTGCAGGTGGATGTGATGAAGAATGCATACAACCAAGGCCTAGAATGTGACCATGAGGAGGAAAATGGAGATGATGGCATCTCCCCAAAAGATGTTGGCCATAATATTTATATTTTGGCACATCAGGTATTCCGTACTTGTTGTACTATTACTTCCTGAAAAGCATTGCATGCTTAAACTCCACTCAAAACCTGTCTGATCCAATATCCCTTGTTATGATTTCTGTCTTACACTTTTGTACAACACAACCTTAATTGGAGTGCTGCTGATAGGAGGGCAAGTAAGCAGCATCAGTGTAAGAGGTGGCACTCCGAGTAATTTGGTAGGCACTATTTATGTGAAATAACAATGTAGAGCAAAGCAATTAATGTACATTTATTTTTGTCTTTCTTTAACATTAACATCTCATTTATATAAATCAAGTTATTATTTCTGCATTTTAATTAGTAGCTTCAGTTGGGATATCAAGTAAACTTGGGTTGAAAATATTCAAATTATTTTAGATATATTCTTTACTCAGCTAATAAGAATAATTGAGCCTTTTTACTCTTCTCACCTTTACTATCAAATTTACTTTATTTTTCAATTGTGTTAAGAATATTGAAAAAAAATGAAGACCACATGAATTTTATTGTATCATAAATGATAGCATTTTTTTGTTTCTGAAAGAGCCATGGTTTTATAAATGATTTTACTAAGAGACAGATTCTTATCTATCTCTTAGGGGAGATAAGGGAGTATTCTTTTTTCACTATACTTGTTAAGTATAAGGACTTAAATGCTCAATGAAAGAAGAAAAATCTTTAGTTACACGGATATAATGTAGTGTTTTTTTCAAACAAGCAATGGAAAAATGGGTACTGAGTTGTGCTCACATGCTTGCAGCATATTTAAGTAGTAAGTCTTGTTATTGTGTTGTTATGGATGACCACGTTGTACTCTTGTGCTGTATGTAGGACTGTACCTAAGGTGCTTGTCAAAGATTGGACAATTTTTGGAAAGAAATTTAGCTTCTTACCTTGTATGACGATTTACTCCTAGTACCAAAGCTTGTAATGAAGATTTACAAATCTGACAAGTCAAAATGTTGGTATTTTATGTCAGCTCATGTTGAATGACCTGACAGTGTTCGTGACAATGAGAAATAACCTTTTGGGAGTAGAATATACATCTAAAACTATGTATGTAATAACTGCTGGGATCATTTTAGCAGAGGGGTCACTCCTAAGGGTACATGAGTTAGCTGGAGTATAGAATAAATTCTGCCCCTATTTGTGTTCTGGGGAGGCCCACAGAGCCCCTCCATAGCTGTTCCAAATGCCTCATCTGTTGTGGGTATTTTCGCCACATAAGGCTCATGGCAGCAATTTACTGTTCTTCATCAAACTCTGTAGAATGAAATGGCATGATTTGCTCTGTACACTGTACTATCTTTTCACAAAAATGACTTTTAATCTTCTCACATTTCTGTAACTATGCATGTATCTGTTTACACTAGCTTTGCAGCCATGTCAAGTCCACCATCAAAACAGAGCAATGAAAGAGCAGGCAATTTGGGGCCTTTCCCTCTCCTCTGCTAATGAAAAGCTATGATTCTTGGCACAGGACTGCTGGTCCTTGACCCCAAACTCTTTCTCTTTGTGCCCTTTCACTCACTCTGGGATGGGCAGGATATGAACTTGGTCCCTCCTCAGTAAAGCCATTGTTGCAGGGTTCCTTTTCTGGCTCCGCTCTAAATACCCACTTCTACTTTGCTGTGTCTGAGGTGCTTATTGGCAGCTGGGCCTTCCACTTGGCTTAACCAACCTAATTTACATAGTGTTTCTTTGCTGTACTCCTTACAGTTTCACAGTCCACCTGATGTTTTTTTTCCTACAACCAACATGTCTCGTCCATCACTCTCCTGACGCTTGCATGTGACTACTTGCTCTACTTACAGCCTTTTGGTGCCTCTGTAATAGCAGAATCAAGACCAAAAGTTCCTCTTTTTACTGTTAGAGCCTTCAAACAGAGACGGTTTATTTTAGGGAGCCCAGACTTTCAGTTTTTGTCGTTGCACTTTTCAGGACTCTGATGGGTTCTGCATTTTGCCACCCCTACATCCTTCCTTGCCCTTCCTGTGGCTGGTTTTACCAGAAGCAGAAGGCATTCTTGTAAATGCTTCACCCGCAGTGCATAGAAACTTTTAAATACATTGCAAGCAAAGCTGAGATTTCTCTTATTAAATCACCCAGCTCCTACCTCAAATGCACATGCAGGCACACATATGTGTGTGCATGCCCACACACAAAAACATACATCCCAGAGAGCCTGGGACATGATGGTAAGATATTGGCTGTTAAATATGCCTTGTCATGACAGTTACCACTTCACTTCCTCATGTTTCTCTGTCTTCACTTCTTCCCTTTACATTTTCATCCTCGTCCAGCCTGCCATGTGCAGTAGTTGTGCTGCGTCCCCTGCACTGACTTCGGGGCAGTCTGGACACTGCTACTGTCTACTTTTTCTGTTCAGCATATTATGAGCAGAGGGGAGAATGGGGCACCACTGAAAGAAAGCAGAACTGAATTATCCATGAGGATCTACCCTGATTTGCACTCATACTCTGCAGCCTGGCTTTGGGGTAGGGACTTATTCCAGATGTAGCTCCTCTGCAGCCAGTTGTGGAGGAGACACAAACTGGTGTTGAGGTTACATCCTTTAAAAATAAACCTATTGTTCCTGGATGAAGACAGATGACAATTATCTTGAAAATCCATGGAGAGGATTCTTTTTTCTGTGTCTTGTTCAAATGTCATGATCAGAGCAAGGCCTTGAACTTGACAGTGCTAATTTCTTACGCTGGTGTCTCAGGTGAATACCAGTGGTGTGCTGCAGATAAGTTCCATCAGTTCTTTTCAAGCTTCAGTCAAAAAAGATTGGTGTGGTGTTTTTATTACTGTCCTTTTTAAAAGATCCTGTTAAATCATGTTATGCTTTGTTTTGCAAAGATAGTAAGGCCATCCTCAAAGAGACTTCATCTTTATGTGATGTCTCTGTAGAGTTTACAAAAGCTTTTTGACATGGTAGCAGACAATGGTTCAATACTTACACTAATGCCTCTGCAACTGAGAGGTGAATAGGAGAATTAAGTTTTTATATGGAAAAAAAAAATATTAAATACAAAAAAAGAAAATTAAAAGGGCAAAAAATTTTCTCACTTTTCTGGTGACTGCCTGAGCTTCCTAGCTTTTTGTTATAAAAAAGTGTTCCAGTAGTTTGTAAACTAAAAATGCTGCATTAGAGTTAACAGTATTTCTGTGAAGTTTGTGACCCCTTTACGTTTACTATAAAATAAGAAAATGCACTGGTTATAACCACAGGTTTCTATAGTTTGCATGCATGTATTTATATACTTCTGTTAACTGTAAATACTTTGGAGTGCTTCTCTGTGTTTCTCAGCTAGTTGCAAACTCTCTAAATCAAGCACAAAGCCCTAGCAAATGCACTGTGCCTTTCAGAATGAGTTTATTCATGAGGCTCAGACAATATTGTATAAATCTACATAGCTTCTAGTCAGCTTGCAAAGAATGCACTGTCATCTGCTGTAGAGCTATGTAAACATATCCTTGATCTAAAAGGATGTGAGTAGGTAGGAGGTAGGGAAGCAAACTGTAGTACTTCAACAAAATTTTCAATGCCTTGTGACTCCTTCCATCTCATTCTCAAAGCTTGCGCAGAAGTATGGAGGTAGTGACCCAGTGTGGCATCCCTTTTATGATGCGTGTTCTGAGGCTCTCAGACAAGCAGAATGTTACTTAATTTTAAGCACATACTTTAGTGTCTTGCTGGAGAAGGAACATAGGTCTTGAAATTCCACCTTTGTCCCTTTGTAACCTCCAGGTGAGTAGGAAGAATCTCTATGAGATTAAGCTAAAGTTTTATTTAAATCCCAAGGGAGTACCGAAACTACTTAGATAAATATGATAATTTCCTAATGGCACTGAAACTTAGTGAAAAACCATTTCCACCTACCTGTAAGTGTAGAAGAAGTTAACACTGCTTGATATCAACACAGGTATACAGAATAAACGAACATGAACTCAGTTGAGCCTATATTCTGGTAGACTGGTGTAGTTAGAAGTTCCCTTTCATCAGTAAATTCTTAAAATAAATGTAAAAGAAGCAGTATTTGGCTGTGAATTGTAAGGCTCTTGCTGTATGTACTACTAAGCATACTGTAGCAACTAAAGGTAGTAAGTCATACACCTTTCCTTCAGGGCTAATTTTAAATGAACTGAGCAAAGTAAGTCATTCAGCCAAATAGATTTGCCTGTATAGAGAATGTTAATAGCATATAATAGCATGCTTCTTTATCAAATATTGCAAACTTTATCAAAATAATCTTACTGCCGTGTTTACCTCATGTAGTATACTGCATATTGGTGTATGGCACACGAGGAATCTTTACTAACTAGGCTTTTTTTAATAGGTGATACTGTTGGTAACAATGGTGACATCCATTTACAGCTCAGGAGTAGGGGTGCACTGCAGGCTATTTTTTTACAGGGTGATATTTTTGACACTTGAAATCATTTGATAATGAGGCTTGGATACAGTACATTCACACAGGAGAAACTTAAGGCAATTTTTAAAAAGTGTTGCCATCCAAATGTGTAAAATTCCAAAAAGCACAAAGCCTTTGTTTCTGTGGCTTTCTGTTTATCACACCATCTGTATCTTTCACTTCATTTTCTGTGTCAATGTTGTGCCTGAATCCACATAGTTCTTGGGCTCTCCACAGCAGAAGAGAGAAATTACAATAATAATAGTAATTCTGGAAGAATTAGCTTTGCCTTTCACAGATTTTGAAGCAGTTTAAAGCTTTAGTTAATTTTGATTCCCCGTCTCATAGCGTAGGTGGTATTATCCAGTCTCACAGATAAAGACACCAAGCCAGCAGCAGGTGTAGACAGCAAGTCATTAGCCATCATGGGAAGAGAAGACAGCTTGCTTGATCCCCAGTGCCTTGCTTTAACTGCTACACTGGGTTTCCTCTTATGCTCACTTGATCCCAGCTATGTTACTAATGAGGAAAATTGGCATTTAATAGCTAGTATAGTTGACAGTTGAGAAGTGCATAATCACTGAGCACATTAATACTCCACGAGTCTTTTAAAGAGATCTTTGTAAAATAAATTTTTAAAATAAACTTTTGTGTGCTGCTGATATGGATTGTTAAGGCAAGAAGAGTTTTTACAGTATAGCATATGTAAGTGTGAGAGGGGCTGAGGGATACTGGATGGCCTCTGGTTTTTTTGTGGGTAGTTATTTTTGGTGTTGTAGCATGGGCAACTGCTGGCTTTCCTTCATTGGGCTGTATTTTAACATTTAGACAGATGACCTTAGACCCTTGTTCCTCCTTTTCTCTTTTGTGTCCGTGTATGTGTGCACATAAAACAGAATATATTTATTAAAATGTATAAGATTAAATGTAAATTCTCATGCACATCCATTTGTCTTGATTGGCGTACAATTCAAGTCAGGACAAAAGATTCCTTTGCAAGAACGTGGTTAAAATGATGCGAGCAGATTTTCCATGGTTTAATATCTGGGGAACATGAGAAGTATCAGTGTGAATACGTTCCTCCAGATACGAGATAGGATCACTGCCTGTAGCTTGTCCTTTGGTGTGAGACTCCAAAGCTTTCTGAACTGACAGTGTTGTTCCAAGCTGAAAAACAGTATTCTGCATGAAAGAAATCCAGCTGCAGTGAGGGATAAATTTTAGGTGACATTTGACTACTCAAAAAGAAGGAATGATAAAGCGGAAAAAAAATTACTTAATAGTGTGCATTTACTAGCACCTCCTATAAGCAAAAAGACAGCAAAGAAACAACAGGAAAGCTGTTCAGGATAGAGAATGGCTGAAAGCAGTTACAACCCCAGCAGTCCATAGTGGACATTAGATGACTAAAACGATAACATCATTGTTATACCTTGGAAAATATGTGATCATAAGCCAAGTACAAAAGTCTTGCATGAACTGTCTTTCCCCTTTCCCCTGTGTGTTTGCATGTTCATTTGCAACCTGTAACATTTTTCTAAAAGAGATCTCTCCTTTCTCATTGGAGCTCTGAGTTCCTAGAACACTTCTCTCTGAAAGGTAGTTGGGAAGTAGATTTCAACTCCAGCAGGGGTCCTCCAGAAGACCTGAGATTGTATGACTGCATAGTTTTGTGAATTTTTAGACCTGCTGACCAACCATGCTTCTTTTGCCAATCCTGTGGTAGGACACCTTGCTCAAAAATGGGACTTTTGCCCATTAACCCCATAAGGTTCTGTCTTCAAAAAGCATTAGGCTCTGCTGACAAAAATTTTACGTTGATTTTGTTCCATGAACATTATGGCTTAATTCATTTGGATTTTTATAAACTTCTCATTGGTGAACTCTAAAATAATGGTGTCTTCAGTAAGTGAGATAAGGATTTTGGAAAAAAGACTGAAATGCAAAAAGATCTGAGCTTGTGTGGTGGAAATGGATGTACTGTACCAGTATCACTGGTTATTTTGAGTGAAAATACAGATCCAGCCACGTTTTATATCACAATGACCATTTTCAAATTTTGTAGCTGGTATGAATGATCTTTCCAGCAGCAGTTTTCAAGCGTTCTTGGAGGTAGTCTTCCCAAGCACCTGATGAAAAATACTAAATGTACTTAACTAAACAGGGCTACCTTTTGATGACAGTGAGTGATCAAACCTATCCTTCATGATAAGTCTATCTTTCAGAATAAACAGCTCTGAGTTTGTGCAATAAGGATGCTCATTTTTACAGGACAGGTGAAATTTTTGGAGCTCAAGGATGCTTTTTTTCTTTTTTCTTTTTCTTTTTTTTTAAGCCTTTGCTGAGATTTGCAGCTTTTTTGTTTTCTTTCTGTTGTTGTTTTGTGTCTTTCTTTTAACAACAAAACTCTTACTGATAGCAGTGCCAAAACAAAGGGCTAATGGGGACCAGTCCCAGGAACCAGTGACTGTCAGGGGACTCGTATCCTTGGCTGCCAGACCTGAAACTTCCCATAGAACTTCTATGCTCCACATGTTGTTTTGTAGTTATCATCCTGATGAGACAGGCTATGGCATCAAAATGACACTGGCTAATTAAATGTCAGCAGAATCAGAATCTGTTGCAAGGCTTTTACACTTAGATTGCCAAGATTGAAACAGAAACCAATGACGCACATCACCCTCCTTGCGGCTCATTAGGATGGTATATAACTCTACCTTTAGCCGGCTGCAATATAGAGAGACAATATGGAGGCTGCTGCAGGGGCTTGACACTAATGAGCAACTGAAACATTAAACAAATGTCTGTGGCTGTTGTTAGGTCTCAGGTTAAAACCTTGGCAACTTGTCCTTCGTTGTTAGGTCTCAGGCTAAAGCCTTGGCAACTTGTCCTTCAATATTTTCTTTTTCTCCCCTTCTTCTTGGGAGCATTTTCCTCAGAACACTGCCATGACTTTGTCGGAGATCTAAGCGGAGACCTCTGTTTCCCACTGGAGTTCTGCTGACTTGGGTTGCAAAGAGCTGCTGGGATTCAGGCTAGAGCTTTTTTACTGCAAGCCGGTCATTAGCTTAATTCCTACAGCTCTAGAGTAATATCAAGTGAAGATTATACATATATGTGCATTTGAGTATTAATGAGGGATGGCTGTGGTGGCTGTACGTTTCATTAATGCACAGGTGGTCCTAATATTTCTGTTTTGTGGGTTTCTCCTTTTATCTTTAACTTCTGTAATCCTGTGTTCTCGTGCTTTGTGGTTTACAAGATTTTTTTGTCATTGGGAAATATGTTGTATTGGTGTTGAGGCTCAAACGTTAGACCAGAAGGAATATCTTTTATTTGTCAAGTGTCTGCATTGTGAAATCTTCACATTAGTCTGTGGTTTTACTCTGAAAATTGGCTGTGGGAGAATGACATAGTCTTATTTAAGATATTTTCTGCTCTCCGGCTCCATTTACAATCCTGCATTAGTAATAAACATACTATCTTTTTATTACTCTCTGAAACAGTGTGGACTGGGGAGAATGATTGTTATTCTCCTTTGGTTCTTTATCACCAGCAGGACAGTTACTTAGCTTCCAGTTTTAAGGAGTCTTCGTTTAGCTTTATCCTCAGCTGGTCTGTGTGGGAATACCTCCACCGAAGGTAGGCAAATGATGCCCATTTACACTGGTAGAAAACTTAACTTGTTGTTCTCAAACTTTACACCTAGCCTTTGAGCTCCCAGCTTTGCATCTTGTATACAAAGCCTTCATTAGAGTGATGATACATAGACCAAAAAAAGCATAGCTTGACTTAAAGTTTCTCAGCTGAGTTTGCATACAGGAGAATTATGCTGAAATAAAAATCATTTAATTTGTAAAGAGTAAACTCAATCCAGAAGTCACTGAGAGACAAGAAGTTGGAACCACACAAAATCACTCTTCAAAGTATGCTGCACTTTCAGTTGCCCCCAACTGCAATGTTTACGTGTTGTCTGCTCAGAAATGTATGTAATACAGCTACTTTCTTTGTTCAGATTGCAGCAAACACCCCTTATTAAGAAAGCTGTCTTACACGAAGTGTTGAATTGTAGTAATCTGCTATAGGTGAAGGCTTACTCTGGGCACAGAGCTGGGACTTTTCCATTAGACGTGACCTTCAAATGAACCAAAGTGCTCTTTTTCTAATATATAAAGCACAGCTAAAGCTTTTTGCTGAGAGCTAGGAGGAACTTGCTTTGTTTGTTTGTTTTGAAGGGAAGTGAGGGTAGCCTTGGAAATATCGTGAAAGTGAAGTCTGTTCTTACTTAATATTATCAGAGGAGTTTTAATAGACCTCAGATATCTGCATGGTGAAATCCTACACCTTAATTAAAAACAGAGGGAGATGTCTTCTCTGAGAAAGACATACTTTTTTTGCCCCTCTAAATTGTTTGATAGTCACTGACGTAATTATAGGTTAACAAAAATAAAGAGCATTAATCAGAATATCAAGATATGTCTGTTCCTCACAGTTGCTCTGTCTCAATTCTCATCTCCTCTGATGTCATAATTTAATTAGATATCTCAGTCATCATAGAGTTTTCCAGAATAGAGAAGATCTGAATTTGCTACCTTGGTTGCCTTCCTCTTTGTTTCACTTACTTAACACAGCACAGAAGAATAAAAATGAGGTGTACTTTGCACTTTTTTGCAACTGTAGAGTTACTGAAAAGTGTCCAGAAACAAAATAGTTTCTCTGCTGTGTTATGTATGTGAGTTTCAACATTAGTTTTATGAGTGGTTTGTGGTAGTTTTAGACGAATTTGAACTTCCCAGACTTTTCTTTTTGTGAGTTTGCCTGCAGAGCACAATTTAGCTTCTAGTTGGTTGGGTAGAGCAATGTTTGTGAGCATTTCACGAGGACTAAGATGATTTTTTTCCCTCTTTTTGATCTGCCACCTTGATCTGTGGTTTCCTAAGTACCAGGTGAAACTGTTCTCCCGAGAATAGTAGCCATAATACAGAGTTGGAAAGAGCACTTTGCTATTTTAATTTCTCTTCTCTTTATTCCTATGCCCTAAATTATTTTTAAAGACATTTTTCCCTTCTAATTGAAGGGTTGGGCAAACATTCAACAGCGTGATTGGAAAAAATGGAAAATCTGTAATTATATGAAGGGAGACATCTCTCATTCATGGTCCATCTCCATACTTGGCATCTGTCCTGTTTCGTACCCCACAAGGTATGAAGACCTCTGTAAAGATTAGGAAATGCATATCTTTTGTGAATTAGAGAGCTTGCAGCTTCAGCTGCTTACATGCTACTTTAGTCTGATATGGTTTTGACAATAAATGACAAGGTTATATTTTTCTGCGTGTTATGGAAATACCTGTCCAGGAGGGATACTAACCGGGTTGTCTATGAACAGACCTACTGCTTCACTATGGATACAACAAGTATGAGGGCCACATAATGACCATATCTCAAGTGTTTTAATTGTGGAGGCTGACTGAGGACTCACGCCGCTTTACTTTTGAGCTGCCTTGCTGATTGGTAGCTGACTTATCTGAGCTTGTAGAACTGCTTGTACAGTGCCACTCTTCCAAGACGTAAGAGCATGAAACAGCTGGTGGGTGTGCTACAGACTGGGCTGATGAGCTGCATCCAGATCAGGGAATCACAATGTACAAATACACAACAGAACTGTTCTGCCAGTGCGTGAAATGAAGCTTTAGGTGGGAAGACATGAGGAGGGACCTGGAGATGGTGCAAATCTCACGCTTCAAGTCAAAGGCTGATTAGTTTGGTTAGACTCTGGAAAAAAGTTTGAGTCCATTGTGAAAGTATTAAACCATGAGTTACTTTATCCTCTGCACTTGGTGCCAGAGGAAGGAAAGTTGTCTGGCAGTCAAATTCTGTTCCTATGGCTGAAATAAGGAAATATTGTCATTTCTAGGGCTTAAAGACATCTGTCATAAGCAGTTTCTCCTTTTGCTTGTGTGGATAGCTAGCCTTCCTTTCTTTAGAAGCCATGTGTTAGATAGCAGTAGATGAATATTGTGCAAAAAATCACTGTGCTGAGTAAGAAGAGAAGCTGGAAATTGAGTGCTTGAGAGCAAGCAAAAAGGATTTTTGAGATTTCCTCAAAGGCCATATCATTCACAGCTCTCTTATCTCAAGTTCATGTGTTTATTTTGTATGTGTGTAAAGTGTTGGTGGCTTTCAGAGGTGAGCAGTTCTCTTGCTGTATGGATTTAGGATCCATATCCAACAACTTGCTGCTTTGTTGTTGTTCTAGATCTTTGTCAGACTGAGTTTGTACCATGTTGATGAGCGTATTAATGAGGTCTTATTTTATGTGCAGTGTTGTCAGCCTTTCATACACTTTGCATGTAGCTGAAGTCTTGCTTTTTATTACAAGGTAAAGCCCTATTCTTCTTCCTTTTCTATTCAACTGTCTTGTTATCTTCCCATAATCATGTCTGACACTTCCAATATCTCCATATGTCCTTCTTTCCTGTACTCCTCAAAATTTTGCTTACAGTATTTGCAGGAGGCTATCTACAGGTACAGTTCTCTCATCTATTGGAACACTGAATCATGCACTTCTGTCCACATCTTATGTTCAGAATGGTCAGCGTGCACCAAAAAACAGATGTAACCCATGTATGCATTGAGCCAATTTGGCTACTTTTGACACTGTTGTCTGTAACAGTATGTGTGTATCTTTAAGAGCTGTTGATGTCCTCTCCTCCCCCAGGTAAGTTTTGTTTGGTTTCAACACATTTTGTCAGCAGATCTGAACTTTCCCCACATGCATAGTACTTTCTCCTTTCTTTCTCTCCCTCTTTCTTTCTTTTTTTGTTTTTTGTTTTTTGTTTGTTTTTGCAAGTAAGCTTTGCCTTTGAAAGAAATTGAGAAGTTGTAAAGAAGACAAATGGAAGTAAAGCTTGTTGAAATTTTTGCAAGTCATTTTGTCTTCTGTTTGCTTTCATCAAGGATAAAAGAACAGCAAAACCACATCAGAAATAGCAATAAAATTACTGTGGGGGCTGCAAACATAATAATGATAGAGATCACTTAACTGTGATGGTTTCTTTTACGCGATAATGTCAAGGTGTTTTATTTCTTCTTACCCTGTGAGGTAGTTCACTATTATCCACAGATTTTAGTGCATGCCACATGGAGGCCAGTAAGGAGAGGTGATGCCTTAGAAGTTACACAAGGCTGTGGAAGACCCAGCAACAGAATCCAGAGTCTGGACCACCCAGGGCCATATTCATGTACTGCAAGCCATCAGGAGAAGATTAACTTGAAACCCTTTTGGTTGCTCTGTACAGTATAATCTTCTAAATGAAATCAATGAATACTTGATTTGAGAGTCTCCCGTTGCTCCATCCCTGCTGTTCCTAATGTTTGTTAACAGATTGCTTTGTGGTAGAGTGCAAAGGTGCCGCTCTATAAAACTGTAATGACTTCTGGAAAGGAAGTTGCCCTATGTATTGCAGAAAGCACCATTCAATTTTGATTGGAGCATGGGGAGTTGAGAAGTTGTTACTACTGTTAGTACAGCCAGCTGAAATAAAAATTTCTGCTCAGCTATAGTTAAAATGACATTTCCTTTTTCTTTGCTTTCTCTCTCTCTCTCTTTGTTTACCACTGGAATATGAGTGTTTTCTTTGCCCGTGGCAGGGAGCTGGAGTGTGGTGAGGCCCTGACACTCAGATGAAGGGCATCTCATTTTCCGTCTCCTGTCCAGTCGTGGTTTTCACCCATTCTGTTTGCTACTCCCTTGACTCTCTCTCTGTGTTATTTCTCAGTCCTTGGGAGTTTTCTTGTCAGTTCTCAGGCAGATTTTTTTTCTTTCTGTCTAAGTAGAAAATGAAGTGTTTGGTGGGATGGCTGGGGTTTCCCCCACTGAAGAGGTTTGGCGGTTCCAGGTCTCACACAGCCCGACTTTGGGAGCCAAGGGACTTGGGGAAAAGAGGAAGGGACTGCAGCTGTTAATTAGCACAAGTTGGTGCACAGCAAGGTGAAACCAGTCTGAACAGATACAATATTCTGCTCCTGCTATAAGTTAGATTCTGTCTATTTTCTCCCTGGTGAAAGAGCGGTGGCTTTTAGGCTTGTGAATTATGCTACAATATGTCTCATTACTGAATAGGTATGAAGATAATTTACAACAGATCTATCTGATCTCACTCATTGCATATCAGGTCTTTGCAAACAGCTCTTACCTCACTTTCCCCAAGGTCTAGAAGTCATGAGCTTCCAGGACTGTCCTCTCTGTGCGCTGGCATGCCAGGCAAGACCAACTGGCCCAGCTAGCAAGCTGAAGTTGGAGCATGGGGTGAGGGAAGAGAAGGCATTGTGCAGTGCTGCAGCATGCAAGCCTGACCAGTTCCCTTGCTGCTGTGAGCCCCAGAAGTCAGCACTTGCTCCAGCTGCTGCCTTGCCCTTCCAGGCCTGCCTGTGTGCCAGGAGATGGTTGTGCTGCTGCCTTCATGGGTGCGAGGAGAAATTCAAGAGAAATAGTGGCAAGCATAATGTATACAGAAGTGAATTTTTCTTCTCCGGTTTTTAGATTTTTGTAATACTTCTTAAGAGAACTGCTTTAAATATGAAATGCTTCATGGAACAGAAACTATTTGTGTCTTAGTTTGTATTTCTCAGGCAGTTATCCAGAGCTTATAGTAATACTTCTTTGGCCTTTTCTAGAGAATGAATGTAACACATTTCACACTTTACCAGTAAACTGATTCTTCCACAAAAATAATACCTGTTTACAAGGCACTAAGCTTCACCCATTTAGATCTCTTTGTGCTGTTCTAGTCATAAATATCATCTTTATTCCACACGTTTGGTAGTCTCAAAGTGTTAGAGAGGAAACTGATATAAATGGATCTCACAGATTTCAGCTTGCTGTTTCTAGCTCATATTTATAGGACTCCTGTCCTTTTGGGGGCCCAAAGCAAAGCCTGGTGAAAGTGGCAGGGATTTTGGCAACTCTCTGAGCAGCATACTAGGTCAGCCTCCATTGCAAACTATGCTACAACATTTGAGTTAGAACCAGGGACTGACCTGTCCACATAAAAATACAGAAGGAGTCTCTGTTTAACAGAGATAATGAAAAATGGAAAGTTACTTTGTCTTTTTCCAGAAATTTTTCTACAGACATATGTATATATATACTTACATATTTTGGCACACCGATCTAGTAGCCAAGTCAATGAAACATTGAGAGTCTGATGGCATGAAAGTTCACGGCTTTAAATCACTTTTTCATTGAGGAACATTAAAATAACTGCATTTATGTTTCAGAAAATCTGTCAAGTAAAATGCTTGCAAGAAATGCATGTATTGTTGATGGCAAAAAATGTCTGCTGTCTTTTTCCATGCTGCTGATCATGTGTGTAATCCCAAATGACCATCTGATGTGATTTTACAATCATTTTGAATGAGGAGTTCAGACTATTGTAACTCTGTCATTCCTCTCTAGTTTTTCTTTATTAATGACAGCAGTGTTCTTGATCTGTTCTAAATCTTTTGCATTTTGTTCTGATGTTTATTACACTATTTTCCAAATTTTTGAAGCAAAGGTCTTTCAAGCTGAAGAACAATCCTTCCCTGGAAACTGACTGGAAAGCCAAATGATCTTTATTGATATAGATATTGCCTTACACTTCCCCTCTTTGGAAATCACTGCTCCATTATATGTTATTGCTTCCTCTTCCCTAAATGCCTTTGTGAGTAGTAAAGTACAGTGTTGACATTTAAAATATCATCACTGGCATGGTTGATAGATGAGTGAATGACTGAGAGAGTTCCCTCCTCGGAGGTGATTTTTTTCAGGCTCTGCAGATTCAGTCTCTAGCAAAGGTTATGTTTTGTATCAGTTACGCTCACTGCACGTTCTGAGCTTTGCCTTGCAGACTTGCATGGGGCTGTGGTTTTTCCTACAGTCATTATAGTCCATGCCCATCTAGTGTCTTGTCCATCAGCTGCCCCATAAGACTTGTGCAGCACTTCAGGAGCAACACAACCACATCACAGCAGTTAAATGTGAAAAAACATCAGTCAGAGCTTGCACAGTTTTCATGTGCCAGTCACAGACTGTCACCTAGAGCGTGCTACCAGCTTGGATAAGCTGTTCATATTTTATGTTACAGTTTGTCACTACATTGCTATTTTCACTGCTGTTTCTTTGATCTCAGAAATAGTTCTATACTGGTCAGGAAGTCTGCTGGCACTGTCCGATTTGCCCATGTCTGCCTTTGTGTTTGTTACAAGACAAAGGAAAGATATGAAATCACCCCTTCAGAAAGCACCGCAGTTGCCAAATAGCATAGCATTTATTAAGCAGTTCTTAAGTGTTACTGTGGGCTTCTGCTTTACGTCTCAGTTCTCAAAGATTGCTATTTACACCATTCTTTCATTGATGTGTATTTGGCAATACAGAAATATTATCAGCACTTATTATTGTGGCAACTTGTAAGAATCCATCGCACATTAGAACTGCAATGCAAGAAGAAAATAGAGAACTACCCTTTGCCCTGAGACTACTCTCCGAAGGTCTAGATAGACTGCAGGAGGTCAGTGGATACAAGGAGATGGGAGGTAAAAGAAATGATGTTATGAGCACTTGTGGTCTAGCACTACTGTTGACAGATTTAGATAAATTTCACTGGTGCTTGACTGTGAAGACATCAACTCAGGACTCAGGATGTTCCTGTGGTTTTAAAGTACATAGCTATTGTTCACTTAAAACCTGATAGTGAAGTATGCACTGCATCAGCTCCATCTCAGATCACCAGCAGCCTGTTAAGTCGGTGTGCTGTACTGGTCAGTCCCACTACATGACAAGAGGGCTGAGATGATTTTCCCTTCTAGCACATGTGGTAAGGGAGCTTTTGTTACTAACATTTTTCAAGACATGCTTCCACTTTAAGAGTTATAGACAGTTAAAAGCAGATCAAGAATTGGTATCATAAGATTTTGTATGTCTTATAAGGGGTATTTCCAATTCTTTGTGTACATTCAAATATATTTAGAAATGAAGAGTTTTGTAGTGCTAATGTGAATTTATGAATCTATGTATGTCCCTTTCTCCAAACTGGTAGACTTTTTAATATGAGAAGAATTATTGATACATCCTTAATTTATCACTTATTAGAAGGCTCATAATCTAAATGGTTCACATTAGAGAAAAGGGATCAACGTGCAAGCAAAGTTCCTCTGTGTTGCAGTATATGAAAAATAAAATAAAGGAATATATATGCTTTTATTTATGTTAATTCTTCACTCCAAGCATGGTGTCACTACATTCTGTCTAGTCTGTTCTTTTTTTTTTTTGTATCTCAGGAGTTACAGCTGAAGTAAATGGCATTTGGAGATGGACAATTAAAATAATTGAGTAACAGAGAGTCTTCAGTTTGAGAAAGGATGTAAAAGATAGGGATTTTTTTAATTTAAGGAAGGCACAAGTAAGACAGAACATAACATTAGTGTACAGAATGATGAATGATACAGAGAATGTGAATGGGTGCTCTTGCTTGCCCTTTCTTCGGTACAGAAGCAGAGGGACATTCAGTAAAGCTGAAAAGCAAATGTAGTAGCACTATTTAAAGGCAGTTTTTAAGCAATAATTACCTTGTTTTCACAAGCACATCTTGTTTCTTCATTATGCTGGTGAGGGGAATGCAAGATATCTGTAGAAAATTAATTCAGGTTATCCTTCTAAACAGTTTTTGTGGACATATTGCAAAGACTAGTTCAGAATATATGCCTGATTCCACTGATAAGTGGAAGATGTGTGAGACAAAGTATAGGTAATGAGACTATCTATATATTTACCAGATAAAGCAAGAAGTAGGTATCCAAAACAGACATCTATTGGTGATGGAAAGAACATAGCTCTACAGTTGTCCTCCCTATGATTTTTACATGTGTCCCTGAAGTATCTGCTTGTGAGCCTTTTTAAAAGACTGATATTCTGTCACTTTGGCTCAGTGCTTTACTGGAAGGTTCAAGCAGATTTCTGTCCATGAATAATTAGTAGGAAATACATTTATACTTCCAGAACATTCTTTTCAGGTATTCTCTTTTATATGTATATATTTTATTTAATATTTATCTTTAATTAATAAGTTTATGTCAAAATTCAGAAGAAAATGTATTTTTATTAAATAGTTTTATTAAATAGAATAAATTGTGTATGTGCCTCACTCCCACCATTCTTGGGTAAAAAGAGGATGGTGAGACTTGCAAATGGCTTTCATATGAGACTTGCATATGAGTGTGATCATATTTTGGTTAAATTATTATGATATCTATTTAGCTACATTGTTACTTTTAGACTTGATCTCTGACACGCTTTTTGTAGGTTTGTAATTACTTTTTAATTCCTCAGCATACTGCTTTATTTCACTTTCTGCAATTCTTAGCCACATGTGGTGTTCATCAGTCTAATCCCTTGTTCCTTGTTCCTGTCATTTCCACTGTCTACGTCTAGTCTGTTGTACTAATGTTTGTGTTATGCTTATGACCTAGATGATGGCTGTAAGCCTTTTATTTGCATGTCTCAGTTTCCTCCACCTTAAAATGGGAAAATTTGTAATCTTGGTGAAACACCTCAGAGTTTCTATGTGAAATCCACTCTCCTATGTAGAGAAAACTACATGTTTAGTACATTTCCTTATGCCTTCTGATTAAGTCTTTGTTTCTCTGACTTAAGAGATATCATGAATGCGTTTGCTGATACTGTCAGTATTAAATTTTGTGCAATTTTGAATATTATAAATATTTGCAAGATTGGATATGTTTTATGAATCATCTATGTATCAGTTTTGTAAAAGTTTTTATGAGGAGTTGCATATTTATGTGTGTATGTGTGTGCTTAGTATATAAATTGCACACTAAGAATATATCTGCCTGCTAGTGAGGTCCAGTTGCCTCTGAAATAATTACCTGTGTTATGGCAGCCCTGTAATGCCATGCCAGAACATGGTGAAGAGTAGCTTAGCCACATGAAATAATAGAAAAAAATTAATTGTGTGTGTAATTACCTATTTTGAAGTATGCAGATGTTATTTCTAAACTTAAGTCAGAAGAAATATTCAATCTAGTCTTTTTTTTATTTGTCAGACACCCTCCAAAATTTATCTAAGCTGCTGGCAAAGCTGCCATCCATAAATCTCAGCCAAAGACTTGCTGCTAAGTTTTTAATTCTATATTATTTCTATTGTTTTCAAGTGATTACATTTTTTGTTGTTATCTGTGGATAGAGCCCCACTGGGTTGAGCATATAAGTATATGGGAATGGAGGGAGGAGGATTTGTGTTAGTTTAGTGGAGATGATAAAGCTGAAAACATAGCAGGACATAAATCAGATTTTTATTCTTTTTCTAGTTGGCTCGTCACAATAAAACATTGCAACAGATGCTGAAGCCAGGGTCAGATCCAGATGAAGGAGATGAAGCCTTGAGCTATTACGCCAATCATACAGCACAGATAGAGGTAAGAATTGCTGTCTAGAAGATTGAGTATGAGACAAGTTTGCATATTGTACAGGGCATGTCAACCCTCTTTAGACTTCTGAAAAGCTAAGCTTAATCAAATATATGGATTATTTATGAGAAGAAGAAAGTTAAGTGCTGTTCTTTTGGCTATGGGAGAAGAAGGAATGTAGCTATTTTATATAGGTACATTATGTATTAAAAGTAACTCCAAGTAATCATTTTACAAAAGCTTTCTTTTGTGTTATCGAGCATGTTTTGTTAGGGGAATAATGAGTGTAGATAGTAACTGTGTCGTGAAGTCAAGAGTAATTTTGTATGATACATCACTCAAATAAAGAATCTTGAGTTCTAAACCAGTGATGCTAACTGATCAAATTAAAAGTTTGGCTGAAGTACAAAGAGGTTTTGAAGCGATGTTGACATTCAGTATGGCTTTTGTTTAAAAGAGCATGGCTCTGTCTGATGCAAGTGCCTTGAGCCCATAGCTGCCACTGAGGTAGGCTACTGTTGACATCCTTATCTGTGCTAGCCACCAATCTTTTTGCTGCTCACACCATAGAATCACAGAATCACCAAAGCTGGAAAAGATCTCTAAGATCATCTAGTCCAACCATCCACTTACCACCAATATTGCCCACTAAACCGTGTTCTGGAGTCTTACATCTACACGTTTCTTGAACACCTCCAGGGATGGTGACACAGTACGTAGCAACATGGCTGGCTCTGTGGCTGTGGTGATTGTTTAGAGGGCAGTCAAGTGCACCTTTTAACATATTTTAATGTTTTGGAGGCTCTTAAGTTATTTAGCCAGTATTGGGTGACTAAGTTTTCTGGGTAGGCTGCAGATGTGGGCATCAAAAGAAGCACTGTGATCTGCTTCTATGTGACAAATGGATTCTTACAAGAGTGATTTCTAAGATCTCTTCAAACATCAAGACCACTGTAACTGACAAAGCCTATTTTTCTGGCAAAGGCTCTGTTCTGTGAGCTTCTGCTATCTGGCATACTTTTTAACTGTGGAGCACCATAGGAAGCCTACCTCTTCATTTGAGTCCCAGACCAAACTGAAGGTGTGCTGCCAGGGTCTTTCATTTGCCACGCAGTCCCAGTGCACAACCACTGGCCTGAGAAATAACTGCTTACCTAGGATACTTCAAAGTAGCCTGTTCAGTTTCACATGATGCACTTGCCCTTGGGCAGACGAACAATTATCCTTCATTTCCAATGCAAATATGCTTGAATATGTTATACTTAAAAATGGCTTAGGATGAGTTTGATTTTTAGTATGCTCATCTAATAAATATGAATTATAAGAGAGAAAAGACGGTCCTGATATGCAGGACTGTGATTGGAAAACTGAAACTCTGCCCAGAATTGCTCCTAAATCAAATGGATTGTTCTTTAGATGAAGGCACTCCTTGACCTGTTAGACATTTCGGATACAGCTCCCTGATGTTGGGATATCTCATTTGTTTGATTTGAAAGTCATATAGTATCTTTTTTTTTTTTTTTTTTTTTTCCATAATACTGCCTCTACTGAGACATGGGTCTAGAAGTAAAAATGAGGTTTCTACCCATTTTTCCATTGACATGTAATGCAGACTCCATGATCAGAAAAAGAAAGCAATTTGGATGACAGTGTAGTAAAATGGAGTAAAATCTAACTCACTCACTGATGGCTCAGTAGACTCTGAAACGCAAATAATGCAAGACCTTGTTTCTTGCCAAGTAAGCAAAGAAAACCTGACAAGATATGGGTTCTCTCTGAGTAACAAGGTGCTTTTTTTTGCGTCTTCACCTTTGCAACTTCTGTCATCATAGAAATAAATTCAAGGTGAAAGAAGAGTTCCATAATCCATTAGAAAGGCTCTGAACTTCTACACTGTTTAGTAGAAGAGTTTCATTTCAATCCACTGCAAAACTGAAGCATTCTAAACTGGAATATTTTTTATGTTTGGGCCTGGGTTTCAGTTGAGATGTATGATTTGTCACTGTATTTGCAAGCAGATTTTTGAAAATAGAAATGGGGTTTTACTTTATGTTTTAGGATTCATTGACTGACTTTTTGGTAATGTACAAATAATGTATGCATTCGTTTATAAATTACAAGGAAGCTGTGAGCAAAAAGAGCTGTGACAAAATTGTTGAAAAGTCACTGATCCTGAGGAAAAAATATATGTCCATTTTATTTATAGATTGTTCGTCATGATAGAACAATGGAACAGATTGTCTTCCCTGTCCCCAATATTTGTGAATTTCTCACTCGGGAATCCAAAAGTCGGGTATTCAATACAACAGAGAGAGATGAACAAGGGAGCAAAGTCAACGACTTTTTCCAACAGACAGAAGATCTGTACAATGAGATGAAATGGCAAAAGAAAATTAGGAGTAAGTATTGTAATTTCGAAAAATACCTCAATTATGTTAAAACCTCACTTTTAAGTCTTCAAATATGTTCAATTTTAGTTATACGCTTTTCACTATTCACTCTGCAACAGGCCAAGCTTCTCAGAACTTGAGAGAGTAGATCTACAGAGTGTAGGCCAGCTGAGACACTTGCATGCCACCATAAAAGAGTCATAATATAGAGCAGCTACTAATGTAAATAATGTGTTCAAGATGCTGTTCTGGACTGCAAAAGTTAAATGGAAGAATGGATGAACAGGGTGTAGCTCCAGTAAACTCAGTAGAGTGGAACCTAATTAAGCCAAGACCTCTAATATATAACAAAACCACGTGTAGCTGCAGATTTGAGGTTTGCAGATTCCTACAAGACCATTAAAAATATGTTAACGTCAGTCACTTAAAAACATCTCTCAGCAGAACTTCAGCTGCTTTAAATCTGCATGACTCCCATGGAGTCCATTCCCCTTTGCCAGTTCACATCAGCCTTGCTTGACTAGGCTGCACTATGTCCCCATCTGTGAGCCCATCCTGGTATATGTACTGTGGTAGTGGGAGAGGCATATATACTTGCTTAAGCTACAAGGGAGACCAAGCCAGGTAACGTGAGTTTCTCATTTTGTTCACTGGTGGGCATTACAGCTGCTGGCCCTCACTGGGAATGGGGCAGCTGCTGCTCCTGCCAGTGTCCCAGGGATGGGGAGCTCCTGCCAGCTCTGCAACTGTCAGCTGCACCCTTTGAATTTGGAGCAGAGAGCCAAGGCTACAAACTTATTTAACATCCTTGACAGACAGAAAGGAAATGTATATCTTGTATGTGTATACGTGTATATAATAAACACGTAGGATGTATCACTTTGTTCACTGCTAAAGTGCAGATGCTGCTGGGGTGGCAGACATCAGCTGTTTAGCAGCTCACAGGAGCGTTATGCAATTGATTAGGAAGGAAGTGAAGAACAGGATCTATGGTCAGAGCAGAAGGGAGTTTGGATACTTAAAGCAATATGCCTTAATGCAGCATCCTTAATGTGAAAGAAACAAGAGTGTTGGATACAGTTTCTTAAAATTTCAGTTCTGAAGTTACAATTTTCAGAAGCAGTTGAAAGTTTTCCATATGAATCCTACTGGCCCAGATCCACTTTCCTTAGTGGCATGGTGAAAATTTGTACTGACAATCTGACCAGAGTAAAGGCATAAAATAGGTGATTCTAGAATAACTCCCTGCCTGCAGTCTGTTTGGGAATAAAATTCATCAGATTGTAGAAAAATTACTTCACTGACAATAGTGTGTCTGTTTTTTCTTGCTTGAGAAACACAAATTAAAAAAGCTGGACCTTATACTTACATAAACCAGACCTCCCTGTTGGTGTAAGCAAGGAAAACTAGTTTATTTTTATTCAGAACAGAAATTCCTCAATTCATTTCATCAGTGGAACAGCCCAGAAGTCTCCATGTTGTTTTTTTGTTGTTGTTTGAAAAGATAATGTAAATTTAGGTTTGGTTCATTGTTCAGCCAAGCGTCTGTTACCAGGCAGTCTCTATTGCTGAAATTGACAGATGCCATTTGCAATGGCTCCAAATGCTTAAATCCCAGCAGTCAACAGCACAAAGTTATCACTTAATCATATTCAACCTAATTATTTACCTAATCACTATTAAAATCTATTTAGACAGTCATTTTCAGCTGAAGGAGTCTATATGAAAAGTTAGCTGGGTGCAGGTAAGTCAAGAATATGTTTTTCATATTTGCAAGAGTCTCTCAATGCTTGAAAATCTAATTGATATGAATACATCATCTTCAAATAGCTAACTTCTCTGACTAAGGGTTTTCTCACACCACTGCGCCTTTCGAATGTTCATTGAAACATATGATAGCACAGTCTCAAATGTGAGGTGTTTGCCTGGGTCTTAGTACCCTCTGATCTTGTTCCTGGGCTTTTTGCTGAATCGTTTATGTGACTCTGGACACAGAGTATTAACACTTTTTTTCCTTACTTCTCTATTTTGCATTTTTTAACTTGGTTAAAGGTCCTTTGGAATATAGTCTCCTTCTGTGTGTTCACATAGTACTTCACATTTGAAGGTCCTGGCTTCCTTTTAAAGCTTCAAATTATTTTAATAGTACAGAGTTGTTGCTCAGCAGGTAATCTTGGATGTCTGAGCATTGTACAGGAGATAGCTTTCATGGAACCATACTCCACTCAGACCAAATTTTATCTGCTCCTCATCAACATATGATCAAGATATGTTTAGTTTGATAGAGGTGGGGAAAGTACTGCAGTTCTGAAACTTTGCCTGTTCCATTTTTCTTTGAATAATATCATCTGCATATCTGATCCAAATGGGTCAGCTGGATGACCTGTGCTTGGTCTCCTGGTTGCCTGGCGTGCAGGATGCCTGAAATCCAGCTGTTCATTGGACTCCATATTTCCACACACAGAGGCTGCAGTTTCAGAGCCAGGTGAAGAGAATCCTTCACACAAAGTCCAGTTGTAAAACCTCAGCTGAGGCAAAACTTTCATATATATTGAACTGTATTGGAGGTTTTGGATGAAAAATCCTGCTTGAAACAATATTTTATGGCTAGCCTATGTTTACTATGTCTCTTTTAGCTAATGTTAAAGTTCTGCATGTTTGTTTTGTTTACCTCAGTTTTCTTCATTAATCTGTATTGTTTAACTCCCTCGAGGCCATTACTGACTGGGCTGATGCCTGCTTTCTTCCCATTCAATGCTTTTTTTTCTCAACTTTCTAGATAATCCACTCCTATTTTGGTTCTCACGACACATCTCTCTCTGGGGAAGCATTTCCTTCAACCTTGCTGTATTCATCAATTTAGCAGTTGCTCTGTTCTATCCCTTCGGAGATGATGGAGATGAAGGCAAGTGGAACTTTTTATTTTTCCTTTTGATTTTAGTTGCTCTTATTCTAAGGTAACATGATTGTGTAAAACTGTATCTTCAGGTGTGCTTGTTTCTGCAGGAGCCGTGTAGTGTCTCCTAGATAGGAACCAGATGTTGTCTGAGATGTTGATCTTCAGTGTGTCATGTCCTGTGTGACATGAAACAAAACAGACAGAACACAGGAGCTGATCTGAAGATCATGTAGATTATCTGAGCTAATTCTTTTCTTTTTTTGCTTAATTATTGTCAGATTGCAGTGTACTAATGCACACATTCAGTTACAGTTTCTGAGCTGAAGAAGGGTACCTGGCAGCAGAGGGACTGAGATTCCTTAAAACTGACCAATTTGAGTGACTTGAAATGTTAAAATGTGTGGAATATGATGATATGAAAACTAGCTCATTGACATTTGATGATTTTAATGGAATAAAAGAGCCACTGATGCAGACGACAAAAACATTATATAAAAATATGCTTAAAAGATGTGATTCTGTCTCTGCTTCATCACATGGCACAGAAATGCAGCAAATAATAAATTTCATTAAATAAATGCAGCAGAGGAGCAGGTGGCCTCTTTGAATCCCAAACAAGCTTAATTGGGATAAAGGAGACTGGTAATGGGAGTAGATCCATTCACCTCTGGGTCTTTAATTCATGTCCAGTCTACCCAGTAATGTGACTGAAAGTCACTTCTGTCTGATGGCATGTGAACTGCACTACTGGAAACAGGCCAGCTGCATATGTTTTTCACAAATACCAGAATTGGCACCATCCAACATTCCTGTTGGCTGGCTAAACAAAAAGCAGCAGATTAAAGTATATTGGCATGGAGACCACACTGCACTTTCACCTTGCAGGGTGGGCTCTGCAGGTCACAGTGCAGAGAGCTCCACAGCCTTGTTTCTTCAGGGTTCAGCTGTGGAAATGGGAAGCATTTGCATGCAGTGCTTTCCTGCCTGTAAGCCGAAGAGTCGCTCAGAGTGCACATGTGCCAGAGTGTAAGAGAAGAAATAAAGAGTTAAAAATAAACCTTTTAAGCTACTGAATTTTTAGCTAATTTATACTCAAGGAAATCCTCTGGTCTGCAGTCAATAGGCATTAATACTTGGAACTGCAGATTTATATGGTATTAGTTAAAGTGGCCCCGGTAATCCAGTGATTTCAGCGATAGTGCATTTCAGGATTCCAATTCTCAGTCCTTGCAGCAGCAGCAGAGATTTCTGAACAATAAACAATAGGTGTGGCCCAATGGGATAAGCACGGTCACGAGGCAGACTCCTTACTTCCAGTCTCCACCAAAAACTGATCTGGGAGCTGGAGTTTGTCTCACATTTTCCCCCTTCCACTTGTGTGCAAATCCACATTCACGTGTCCGAGGTGCTTGGGCTGATCTAATCATCTCAGGAATGCTGCTGCCTTCGGATGGATTTCTGCATTTCTTACATCATACGGCATAAGCGAAATTGCACTCCAGATGAGGTTTCTTTGCCCTGTGCATATCTGCATGTGTTACATGACACAAAATCATTTGACCTGCAGTAGGGAAGAGAGAAAAATTTATTAAAGAAACACCGAGTGCTTCGCTCATACTTTTCAGCTCCACTTTGAAGCTATTTTTTAGGATCCGTTAAAAATTTCCAGATCTTGTTGGCAAAGAAACTATCCAGCAGAGCTGCCCTTAAATCTCTTGCCAAGGATATAAACACTCTTGAACTTTGGAAAAGTTTGGATGCCATCTGAATTTTGAGGACAAGGCCTCACCTTATTGTTTTCACTGATGCTGCTTAGCTGTGTATCTGCTGCCAAAGAGATACCATTATTCCTATTGTGATCCTTACTAAATTCTCTATTCTGTTCTCCCCTGCCACTGAGCTCTCAGTTAATCAGTAGAAGTCAGTGTATGAGTGTGACAGCATCCCGAGATCTGAATGTGCTTTTTGCATCAGAGCGACATGGTGTGCTCCCAGAGCCTTAAGCAGAGGAGAAAGGGAAAGCATGGGCTTCGCTCAAGTCTCGTGGACAGTCTGGGAGCCATCACCTTGCTCTGAAGGCTTATGTGCCTGCAGGAGCTTAGCAAGAGCAAGGACCTGCCACCCGCTGGGAGCAAGGCTCAGTGGTTCGGCAGCTCCTGGCAGTGCAGATGCTGCTGCTTCTGCCCAAGTCCCCATGGCCACCCCCCACTGTGGCAAGTGGCTGATTTTTGAGCAGAGGCAGAGCTGCCTCCTGCTGAATGCCTGCAGCCCTTGAGCAGCAAGCTGCTTCTCTAAAAGCAGGCAGCCTCTGTGCCCTTTGCGTTGGGAACGAGACACCGTGGCTTGTGCTACTGCTGTGCCACCCCAAGAACCAGCTATTTCTGCAGCCAAACAATCGCCGAGTTAGACCAAAGGAGTCCTAATGATCCCTGCAAGAGGGAGATAATTAGTAGCCTGCTCCAGGAACAGGATAAATTATTTCATCTCTGAGCACTATGCAGATTTTATTGGAAATTTCATTAGCTCTTCTTACTATATTACCTGTGCAAATCAACAATACTGTGATAATAATAGTTCTTATTGCAGTTAGGGTAAGTTGCGGTCAGCAGTTGCGATGCATGAGTCACACTTTGTCTTATCTATATGAGCCAAGGAATTGATCTTCTGGATCTGTTTTGTGGTGAAAAACTGAGTCACCAAAGATGCGTTTCTCAGCTCTCCCATTCTTCTCCATGCAGGCACACTTTCTCCGTTGATTTCGGTCCTCCTCTGGATAGCTGTGGCACTTTGTACAGCAATGCTGTTTTTCATCTCCAAGCCAGTTGGCATTCGACCCTTCCTGGTGTCTGTTATTCTCAGGTCTATATATACAATAGGGCTCGGTCCTACCTTGATACTTCTTGGTGCTGCTAATGTAAGTACTCAAAAAGCAAGCAGAATTTTCCCTTCCAGCAGAGGCAGAGATATTAAGGGCCTCAATTAGAACTGTGCAAAGAACTTCTTTCTCAGGCTCACTGGTTAACACAAAGAAAAAAAATAATTTCCAGTCATCTCGAAACAGTGATGTCAGCAAGCAGAAAAGCTGAGAAAAAAAGATTTGGTTTTGTTCACATGTAAATATTTTAAAAATAAAAACAATATGAAATTTCAAAGAAATATTGCTGAATAAAAGGAATCAAATTTACAATTCCTTGTGTTAAAAGGAAAATTTTCTCTACAAATATGCTCGGCAGAATTGACACAGATTTGTCAGGTGTTTCTGTGAGCCTAAATCTATATTTTTGAAAAAAGTTTTCAAAATTAAAAATTCTCTCAGCCCTTTCCCAGATCTCTTAATTTATTCATGGCTGTGTTTGCGTGTTTACTGAGCTTTGTAGGATAGGCAGTCACGCTCATAAGTCGTCATTTTAGATTTCTGCCTGACTGCTGCAGCCCTAATTCAGCTTAGCACCAGGCAGCAAAGTATTAGGTTATTTGATTCTGTGAAAATTTTGCATGCTCAAAAATGCCCAGGCATGTGGTCCGAGGTAAAGGCAAGCAAGCAGTGCTTGCCCATGTCAAATTTGTGAAAGAAGAAACGTGTGGAGTCCTTATTGCTAGTCCTGGACTACCAAACACCCCTTTCTTATGTACTTCTGCAGTACTTCTCACATGCAGGCAGAGCTCAGGAGCAGTGGCAAATCTGTTGCTGTGCATAAAAACCATTCTTCAAAAATGACACTGGTATGTTTAAAAGGAATCTTATTCTGAAAAAATGTGATCTGAAGGAAATGGGAGATTTTCCCACCTCCACACATGCTGTTGTGCTACTATTGTTCTCTTTGCAATTGCATTTATAGCTGCTCCTGCATGGTCTCAGATCTGAACTCACTGTTAGGAATTGGTAGGAATTGGTAGGAAGTCACTCCCCAATTGTTGTTTAATACCTTACGATGTTAATCCCACCCTGCCTTCTTATGAATGTTGTAGAGATCTCAGTGCAGTGGTGAAGGGGTGATACACTTCCATTTAGTCTGATGCACTCACACCCAGTGTGTCTTGGAGTTGGATTTGTCTCTTTTGAACTTCAGCCATCTAGAAGTTGAGTATTTGTTCAAAGTAGCCTATCCGGAATTTTTCATTCTACAGCAATGCAAGCAATAAATAACAGCATTTTTTCTGACGGAGTAAACCTGGCCTTTGTTTACCCCCCACAGCTTTGCAACAAAATAGTGTTTCTGGTGAGCTTTGTTGGAAACCGGGGAACTTTTACTCGTGGCTACAGAGCGGTCGTCATGGACATGGCTTTTCTCTATCACGTGGCATATGTCCTGGTCTGCATGCTGGGCCTCTGTGTGCACGAATTCTTCTACAGTTTCCTGGTAAGTGTGTGCTTCTGTGGAGGGGAAAACTTTGCAAAAATAGAAAATACCGTTGCACGCATGCAGCTGTCTTCAATTTCTTCCTGACAATCAAGCCAAATCGTGTATTTTTAGCATGCCGTTGTGTTGCTGCCCTGTAGGAGCTGCTGTTTTCATTAGAACCCGCTTCTGTTAGGAGTTATTTTGTCTGTTTTAGAGGTGACAGTTTTCTGTTTCTTTCCATAAAATTATCATACAGCCCACTCCTTTCTTCTGTTCTTCCACAGCATACCTCTATTTGGCGTATGTTGTTCCTGTATCTTGTGTCAGTTGGGTCTTCAGGCTGTGGTCTGTCTGGGGCAGGAATTGGCCACTGGTATTATGCCGACTATCCCATCCCTCTGTACATGTTGCCATAAAAAAACTACTTGGGGTAACAGAAAGATTCATCACATTAAATGTATGCCACTTCAATTTTCTTTTGTTGCCATTACCCGGATAGAATGCCTTTTTATAATATGATACAGGTGCAGTGAAAATGAATCATACAAAATTATGCTAAACTCAGCTAACTGCTCCCTTCATGCTGAGTGGCAGTAAAAGGGGTTTCACTGTTCTTGTTTTCTAATCCTTTTGCTCTATACTGAAACTTTTAGGGAAACAGAATAAATTGTGGTCATTTGTATGTGTTCACTATCCCGCTGTTGTATTTTTCTCAGCTTCCTAAATAGGGGTAACATATCACAGAGGTGTGTTAAGCACTCCAGAATTTAGGGGTTCAACCCTTACTCTCTCTTGCTGAAGTCAGTTTCCAGGTCAATATCTTGACAGTAGAGTCAGCTTCAGGATTGGACAGACTTCAAAGTAGTCAAGATTTTGAGGCTTTAGCTGCAGGGCCATTTTCACCTGCATGCATCTCTCCTACTATGTAATGCCCTCCTTCAAAAATGCACAGCAAATCACATTACTACTTCAGTGAGTAGGGGATTCTCTACTGTAAAATACTGATTTGCCATGTAGTTTAGGAAACATTTTATATACTTTTTACAGTGATGGCTGTGAACAAATGTTCACGATGTGTGGATATTATAATTATCCACATTCCTAAGTTACTTACAGGTGTTCACTTTGTAGTGGAAGTATTCCAAACTCTGGTATTTGTTCCTCATTTTAAGCTTTGTCTTGTATGGAATGAATGATAACTGTCTTTCCTCTTTCTTCCTTTGTTATTTATCCTTTAACAAGGCTGTGGATTTCAGGCCTTGTGAATTGTGACTAATACCTTCTCCTGTGGACCATTTTGATCCATCACAGTTTGTCACTTTCTATCTGTAATCAGTGTGATTTGAAGAGGAAATACATATAATATAGATAAAGTCCAAAGCACTATAACAAATCAATACACTTGTAAGAGAGAAAAAAGCTGTACATTCTTGCAAAGCACTTATCACATTTAATTGCTATTTTTAAGCCTTTGATATTTAAAGCGATATTATCGTCATGTATACTTTTCTTTAAATACCAGGAAAGCACTCAGTGCAGGGTAAATGAGAATGGAAGTTTGGGCTTTTGTACAAACAGTGCAATGAATTTAAGTTTGTCCTAAAAAGAGATGGCCCAAATCCTTGCACACGTGACTAATTTTTAAATGATCCCATGAGCTCAAAGAAACAGCTTACAGACATGTAATTACTTGCTTGCACAAGTAAGTTTTTCAGATGCAACCCATGCGTGTTCATCAGATGGGACATAACAAGAAAAATAAATTTGTGGATGTAGATCTGTACTATGGAGACATTGTCTTTGAATTTTAATCTAGCCTGGTTTTGAGTATGAGTAAACGGTGGATCTTGTTGGTAACAACTACCTGAGTCTGAATCAGGCTCCTATATATAAAGCATACCTTTTAGCTTTCGATTTTGCCATAGGCTATCTTAAAATTTCAAGTTCTGTGCTTGATTCTTTCCTCCTGTATATGCAACCCCAGCACCCATTGAAATCAATGTGAGATGTATGTTTATGAAATTAGCACTTCAAAACATGGATGGATGGATGTTTCAATAGTTCAAATTGTGTTCCTATGTAGGATCTGTGTGTACTCTTTATGTAGCCTCATTTGTATTCATTTTTTTCCCCTACATTATTGTATTTCCAGCTGTTTGATCTAGTATACAGAGAGGAGACTTTGCTAAATGTGATAAAAAGTGTTACCCGGAATGGTCGTTCCATCATCCTCACTGCAGTGCTAGCACTCATCCTGGTTTATCTCTTCTCCATCATTGGGTTCCTCTTCCTGAAGGATGACTTCATCATGGAGGTCGACAGGTTGAAAATCAGGACCCCTGTTGCAGGTATTGGTTTTCTTATTAAAATTTGCTGACTTATCTTTGCTGAAAGGAAAATTTTAATGATATGTTTGTATCTTGTGGATGCTGAATTAACTCCATATACCGTAGGACTAAATTAAGACTCTAGGTAGAATTTCATGCTTAGTTGTTTTTGAGGCTTTCCTGTTGAAATACTAAAATCTAACACTCACAGTTGATCTGCTGCATTTTCTTTTCTAAGTTCTGCTAACATTAAAAAGATATACATCTGCATTTCGTAAGTATTATGAAGAGGAACTCAAAGTGGATTCTGATGGTTCTCATTCCACTTCAAAAGCAGTGCTTATTATTTTCTCTGTGCTGCCTGAGGCATGTAATCTTAGCATGTTCAGTAAGTGTATTCACCTGATCATTATTTAAGCTTCATCCAGCAGAAATTTATAAGAAAATCTACGTTTCTGCTGATAGGAGATTTCCTGAGAGCATCTTGTGAATTCAGCATATATTTTAGAAAATACACACTTAGTGTATAATCTTGGTTTCAGTAAAATAATCAGAAGGTTTTTAGCCAGTTTTTAAAATGGCAGGATTTCAACTTCTTGGAATGAGAGATTTTACCAAAACGGACAGAGAATTGCAAGCTCTATTTGCTAGAAAAAAAGCTAGGTCTGGTATGCTGAGATTTATGTACATGCTACCAACTAGCCTACTGGGAGCAGGGTGCAGAGAAGAACCTGTCTGCATAGAAATACCTGAGAATAACTTTTGCTTAAATTCCTAGAGGAATGTTTTTCCCAATGCTGAGCGCTCCAGACATGCATGCAAGCACAGAACAACCAGTAGGAGCCAGCCCAGATTGTGTGCACTCCTTTTTTGCCAGCCTTCTCCTAACTCATACTTCAGGACCTGCTGCACACAAATTAAGCAAAGCTCATTCATGACTTATGGGCATAGGGGAGTATGATGTGCTCATATATCTAATTGATACCATGTAAGAAAAGGAACTTGACAAATCTCTTTAACAGACCTTGCTTTATGTCACTGATCATCTTCAAGGGGCTAAGATGACTTATATTTGATTTACCATTCATTTGGGATCAGAACTTATAATCTGAAGATTCATTTAGAAAAATAATTGTAGCTACTCTAGAAGAAAGGAGGGTGGGTTACATGGAACACTGGTCTGATCCAGAGCAGTAGTTACTGTGTGATTATGTTTCTTCAGTTGAGTTCTTAAGAAGGTTTTAGTGGTATGTGTGTGTGTATTCTTTCTGGCTTAATGCCTTGCCATTTCTGATCAAAAACAGATCAAGCAAATATGCTGATGGTATACTGATGGAACGTCTTGCATCCCAAGAAAAGCGCTTCAATTTTTTTCTTTATAAAGTAACACAGAGAGTCAGAGTGGATGTGTTTTCTGTGTTACAGAAATTTTCTTAGATTTCTACTTTGGTTGCATCATTTTGCCTTCATTTTTTCTCTGTAAACCTTTTTGTACCTCTGATTTGAAATGCAGAAAATTGTTGAAGATGCACAAAACAAAATTGGTTTGATAAAATCAAGTGGATGTACGCATTTACCTACTCTGGGAATGTTAAATTAGTGTTTTACTCAAAGCCATACACATTTACAAATGAGTACCAAAGTGTGTTATAATCCTTGAAAACTCTTAAATATTCTACATTCAGGATAACTGAACATCACCTTGGTGTCCTTCTTGTCAGCTTTTGTGAATAATTTATCTAATGGTTTTAAAACTGACATTATTTTTATATCTGACAGTTGTTCCTTGCTTTGAATATATTTTGTTTTAACCAGAAGAAGCATCATTTGATGTAGATTCATTAATTTCAGGAGATGAAATAGGAATAGCTGTGATACACAGTAAATATAAAACTGTTTTTGTTCCTTGTGATTGCTTTGAGCTGTTGATGCAGAATGTTTGAGGATGAAGGAACTGGTGGTATAATTTGTTCTGCTTTTTCTTCTCAACTTTTCAAATTGGTGACTTGCTTCTAGAAAAATATTGATTTAAGTCTTTTTATCAGCGCAGTACCTGTCTTTTTGTCAATATTCTGCTATTTCCTTAGGTATTGGTGAAGTCCCCACTACAACCCTCACATCAATGATGGGAGCCTGTGCAAAAGAGAATTGTTCCAAAAGCATTCCTATTATTAACTCAGGTTAGTACAAAAGTTTCCCAAAATTGATGATCAATTGGAACTGAAGGATTTGTGTGTTATTATTACAGAGACTGTGTGTGAAAAGTGATTATTGTTGTAAGTCAGAAGCACTCAACTTCTGGAATGCTTGGAGCTTAGCTGGCAACTTGCCTATAATTGAAGTGCTTCCCACACCTGATTACAATTGCAACAACATGAGTTTTGTTATTAAAATAGCATGCTGAATCGTTATGCTTCAACAGACAGGTCTTTTTTTTTTTTTTTTTTTTTACCTGGCTTTGCTGAGAGAAAAAGCTTGCTGCTTACTTGCAGCATTCTCACCTGCACAGAGTGAGACACAATTAGATCCATTTAGGGCTGCTTGAGTTTGTTTTAATGGTGTAGCATTTAACAGCAAGCTTTTGTTTCCACTTTTCCCATGTGTCTAGGCTGAGGTTGTAGTGTAGGCAGAAAACCTAAGAGCTCAGATCCAGGACCGGCTATGCCTTAATGAGTCACTGTGGCTGAGTTAAGCATGGGTAGCAGTCCATCTATGTGTTCCCAGCTTGTAGAAAATGCAAGGAAATGAAGCTGTTACAAGCCTTGCTTGTGATAGGCAAGTTCTGTTTCTTTATGTCTGTGGCAAGTGAAAGGCTTAATTGCTGTAGTTCAGTGGGCGAATCAGTCTGGCTTTACTTTGTTACCTGCATTATGAAGCTGATCTGTACACAGAAGGACCTGTCAGCTGTAAGTATGTCCTGTTAAAAAAGGCCTGTACACTGTGTGCAGACCTGGAGATCAAGCCAATTACCAGACATTGGGAGGGGAAGGAGTTTGCTGTGGATCAAACTGACAGCATTCTCTGCCCTCTTTTATTGTTTAAGGCTACAGGGTCACTCAGGACCTCTTAACATTAGTGCTGGTCTGTCTCCCCTACTCTCTTCTCCTGAGACAGTATTGTTGTGGCATTTGGTGTTGCACTGCAATTGTTGCATTTGTTTTAGTGTGAGTGTGGCCTTTGCAGTGTGAGTGTGCAGTGTATGGTCTATATGGGTGAATAGCCTGTTGACTTGCCAGTGATGCACTGAGTGAAAAGGAATTGTCTTGGGCCAGTGTTTTGAATCACAGAATGGCCTGAACTGAAAAGGACCACAGTGATCATTTAGCTTCCACCTCTTGCTATGTGCAGGGTCGCCAACCACCAGACCAGGCTGCCCAGAGCCACATCCAGCCTGGCCTTGAATGCCTCCAGGGATGGGGCATCCACAGCCTCCTTGGGAAACCTGTTCCAGTGTGTCACCACCCTCTGGGTGAAAAGTTTTGATTGTTGCTGAGTGTTAGTTGAGAGCTTAGGGCCAGCTCTTAGGCTGGGCCACTCTGTGGGAAAGAACTGCTGCCATGATGGCACAGCGATGGAGCAGGCCACGTTATAAGCTGTCCCAGGCTGCATGTGGCCCATGAGTTGGACGTGCCTGGTCTACAGGCCTTAACCGCTTCCTGCTACACGTGGTTGCCAGGGTCTGAAGCTGAGGACTTGAGTGCTCCCTTCCTATCCTGTGTTCCAGTATAGCAATTTCACATGCTTCCTTCTTCCCCTACTGATTTTGAACTTTTTGCTTATTTATTATTTATTCGTGAGGATGAAGGGTGTGAGGGAGAGAACTATAAAAGCAGGCTTTTTCTCCCCAGCAAGTTTGTAAACAAGTGCATAAATAGGCCTTATAAACAAAACGGAAAGCTGTCTGACTAGATAGAGAAAATAGCCTTAGAGCTATTGCCAAGGCTGCTACATTCAAAAAAGTAATCAATCAGTCAAAAGTGATGCAGCTTAGCTTTTGCCAAGTTCTTTAAATGATAGAAATCTCACATTTCTTATTCTTTGACTACTGTTTCTTTAAAAATTAAATAATAATGGAAGGGGGCTATATGAAACATCTAAGTTCCCTCTCACTTAATCTTGGACTACTTCTATTCATCCAGTAATATCAAAGAAACAACATTCAGGAAGAACCATTTTGCTCATTTTGGCCAATGGATAAACTCAAAAGTTACTGAGAATCTACCTTCTGTCCTCTCCTGGGACAGTTCTGCCTTGTGGCAAAAATGTGAGTGCAGTAGAATGCAAAGGCAAGTCAGCCTGGGAGTTGGTGGGATTCATGCTGTGGCAGCATAAAGAAGTTCGCTGCTGTCCACAGGATACATAAGGTGTTTTCAGTGACATTTCAGGTCCATAGTGGAAATGTAGATACATTGCTTTTTAAATCATACCACAGCAAATTGTTTGTTCTGATGAAGTTGTGCCTCTACCTTGAGCTTCACCGGCTGAGCCTGAGCTCAGTCATTGCTTATTTTAGTGATGGAGTTAACTGAGAGCCAGTCTGCTCTGCTCAGGAATGTCCCTTCTCTATAGCTTGCTTCCTCCCCGCTGCATTGAGCTGTCAGCCTAAAAATATTTTGTCTCATTCTCCTGTGGAGTCTCCCACTCTTTACTCCAAAGGCATTCCCATATCACTTAAGTCTTTACCTGGTGAAGTGCTTAAAGGATCTTTACATTCCCAGTAGGTGGGCTTGGCCTTGTGCACTTTGTGCTCTTTAGTTCACAAAAGCCGATGCTGGAAAAATGCAGACACCTTTTTTTAAAGGGAGACATCTTCACTCATTCCGCTCACAGGCCTGGTACCACTTCAGACAAGTTCAGTTTGATCCATGTGGGCATGCAAGTCTCCCTTGCCTCTGCTTGTGTTGCAGCTCAAACCCTGAAGCCAGGTGGCTGTTGGCCACTAGAAGCATTTTTTAACGTGAATCTTCCTGTCATCCCACTTCGCTGCCATGTGATTGACATCACAGGGTGGTCTCAGTGCCCATTCTACATCACTTTTGAATTAAACCTGATCAGAAGACAGCCTCCCTTAACATTGTCCAGCCATTAATGGGTCACTCACCAGGCTGGAGCTGGTTGCAAGTAAAAGCCTTCTGAACCACATTCAGCATTGACGTTGGGTCCGTAGCACCATTTCAAACTCCAGATCCACTCCTGTTGGTAATGTGGGCGTAGTCTGTGTGTATGTGTGTAGACAGGAGCTGTGTCTGAGCTGTGAGAACTGCTGAGCATTAGAGCACATCTGCTGTTTCCAGCACCTGACCCTAGTCTTGTGAGCAACAAAAATCTTGTTCTCTAAGTACGTAAAGGAAATAGAAGCTGTGGCTTTTATAAAGTCTTTGGGTTTTGTGGTTTTTTTAATTATTTATCTTGTGAATAGTCATCTTTTCAAGCACAGAGATTAGCTCCCAAAACACCCATGGAGTAATGTTTGGAAAAAGGAAATTGGGACAGAATACAAAAGTAGAGGAGACAAATTGATATAACTAAGGTCACAGTGTGAGTAAAAATCATCCAGATGCAGCAGAGGAAAAGAAAAAAAAAAAAAGATTTCATTGTTTCAATCCTTTCAATTTCAATATTTGAGCAGTTTTCTGGGAGTTTTTCTTTGTTTCTGTTTTTTTTTTTAAATCTGGCATTCTTAGAGGTAGCAGTGTCTGCAGTGACTATACAGATCAACAAGGAAGTCTGTCCCATGTCTACTTTTGCTTTTCTTTTTGCTTAGAGTCTCTTCAGTCAGGAATTCTTTTCCACTTAATTTGCTTGTATATAAAAAGCAGTGGCAAAAGCAGAGGATACCATCTTTGTTCTGCGTGTATCTATCACATAAACCACAATTGAGGAGCCCATGTTTTAAATCCAAATTGCTTGTCTGTAATGTGAATGCTTTCAGTCAGTTTGGTGTATCAAAGTCTATCTCGGTGCCTCAGATGTGGTGGTTTGGGAGCTGTTAAATATGCTGTTTCAGTTAACTATCCCAGCAGGCAGTTGTTATTTATTAAATTGTATTACAGTAAGTGCGTGAGGCAAACCAAGTGAAAATTGCTGCCTTCACCGCTTAATCAAATGTATCCCTAAAGAGAAAGGGAGAGAGAGGCAGGATAAGCAGCAGTTATAGCCCTGACCCTTCAGCGCAAGCCAGCAGGTCACAGGGAAAAGCTCAAGCAGGGCTCTTCAAAAGGAGGTTGCTGATACAGCCGCAGCTTGAGAGTGCGTGGTGGGAGGAATTCTGGCCAAGGCAGAGGGAGTCCCTCTGGGACTTGTGTTCCAGCCCAGCTCCTCTGCACGTTCAAATACCTCCTGCACAACAGTATCCTCTATGGCTCAGCCAAAACCATGCGGCAACTCAGCAGCAGCGATAAGAATAGAATCCAAGTTTTCAGGCTGAGGTCAGTGAGAGTCTTTCATTTAATGTATGTCAGACCTGCTCTTAGGCACGTGTGCTGGTGCGCCAGGGAAAGATCACGGACAGATTTACTGGTACAAAAGCCAGTACCTCCTGAACAATTCAAAATGCTAACATGACTTGGCTTGTGTAGGTAGAGGAATGATTTCACAGGAAGACAATGCTTCTGTGAATGTGCTTCTAATTCTGTGTTTATGTTGCTTCTCTTTTGCACGTCAGCTGTGCACTTTGGAGGCCTGCTGAAAAAGCAGTCATACTGAAACCAGTGGGAGTATTTGTAAGGGAAGGGATACTCCCATGACTAGAGATGACGACTCTGGTCATAAACGGTTACTGCTTGGGATTTTCGCTGTCTCTCTTCAGGGTAAATGTGGCTGCTGTACCTAAGAATATCACCAGCAGTGATGTGCAAATGGATAGGGATGATCATTGAAATTCTAGCTAGAGGACACAAAAGGCAGATGTATTGCAGTTACTTTCTCTCATTGAGAATTGTGGCTTTGTTTGGTAAGTTATCATTTGATATTCTGTTTCATGAAGGTGCTCTTCTCCTGTTTATAGGTGAGGAAGAGGAGGATGGAATTGAAAGGACCTGTGACACCCTGCTCATGTGCATTGTGACAGTATTAAACCAAGGCCTGCGAAATGGTGGTGGCGTGGGAGACGTGCTCAGAAAGCCTTCCAAAGATGTAAGTGTTTTGGCTGAAGAAATACATTACTCCCTGTGCATCTCATGAATGCCAAAGTCAATTTTGGAGGTTATAGACAGTATTTTTATCTGGCCTCCTCTAATGTCACAGGGTTGATTTATCCATGTAATTTTTACATCTCAGATGGAATACTTAATGGGAAGAGCTGAGCTTGTTGTGATGATGTTACTTGAAGAAAGGAACTGTAGGTAGTAGTTTATCCTTTCTGGAAAACTGGAACATACTGTAACCTTCAAAGCACTGCTAAGAAGTGTTGCTGGATTGGAGCAACAGTAATGTAACTAATGTAGTTTACTACCACATTAGTAGTTACAAATGCAAACTTTTGAAAAGGATTGACTGATAAGTTTATGTCAAGACTCCATTTTAGTATAAAAGGTGTATTTTTAACAGAAATGCAGCCTGGCGTCTGCACTGGAATAGGACCTGTTGCTTATCTGTACTGAACTAGCATCAAAGTCAAAACAGAATTTCATGTATCAGGGTGCAAGTCCTTTTCCAGAAGTTTTCTCCAAAACGCAGTTTGTTTGAAAACTACTCATAATATTTGGATTTCATGCATTTTGATTTACATTCAAGAAGAACAGCATAAATAAAGGCAGTGTAGCAGATCTTTGCCCAGTGGACTGCGTCTTAACAGAAGGATGAAACTCACAAGTAGTCCCTCAGTAGAATGTGCGAGAGTCCAGAGAAAAATAACTCAGATCTACTACCTCCTTTTGTAGGTAGTAGGAATCCAGATCCTTACTCATAAGCTAGGAGATTCTGCAGGCACCACAGTCCATCCACATGAAGTTTGTAGGCGCTTACAAACTTGGAAAATGACCCTTGCCACCTAGCAGTAATGTGATGCTAACTAACTGCATTAAAGCTTGTCATAAAAGGTACAAAGTTACAAACAAATGAATGCATGGGAAACTGAGAAAATCGGTGCCTTCCAAGGCAGTGTCATGATGAACAGGATCTGGATTTTATGTTTCTCCTTTTTACACTGAGTGTTGTCTCCTGTTTGCCACAGAACAACTTTGCTGTTTTATTGGAAGTGTTAATGAGAGTCCAGTCCAGACTTTGCAAGAAGGAAAATAGTGAAGGCATGAAAATACAAAACTGTGATGAAATGGGGGATGTGAGCACTTCAGAGCAATGTGTGTGCATGTACGTGTTCCATTCCAGAAAGGCACAAGCTTGGTCTGCCCACTCTGAGCCAGCTTATAGCCAGGTGACTGGTTTAGTGTAGTGTTAAAGCCATTAATGCACCATGTTTGGGCAGAGCATGGTAGGCTACTTCAGCCTTGGCATCACGTAAGTATGCTCCTCTTGCTTCCAGTGGTTTAGTGTGCAAACTTGGCAACAGGACATTCCGTAGGCATGTTTCCTTAAGCATAATCCTGTATGCCACAATGTAGCATTAAGGGTTATTGTAGATCGCAATTGGTACTAGAAGTGTTTATCCCTGTGTGCTGGCCAGGTAATTACCTTCAGTAGAGCACTACACTAAGGCATCTGCACTGCACCTGGAACACAAGCCAGTCTGTCTCTCCTTGATTTGGGAAACTGCATAAAGGGCAGCAGGAGACCCAAAGAGACAGGAGTACGTGCAGTCAAATCATCTTTGCTTACTCATATAGCCAGTCCCTGTCTGTGCAAGTAAGACTAGCAGAATTTGGCTTATTAGAAGAAAGATGCATAGCTTTGCTTGAGTTAATGTGAAAATGTTGTTTAATATTTTAGACGTTTGCTATTTTTGTATCTTATTGCAACCTTATTATTGTTGCAGGAGCCCTTATTTGCTGCTCGAGTTGTTTATGATCTTCTGTTTTATTTCATTGTCATAATTATTGTTCTAAACCTAATCTTTGGAGTCATCATTGATACATTTGCTGATCTCAGGAGTGAAAAGCAGAAAAAGGAGGAAATACTGAAGACAACATGTTTCATCTGTGGTAAGTTTCTGAGCTATTGAGACGTTCTGTGGGTAAAGGAGTAAAATTAGGGTGAAATAAGAGGAGTTATCTTATGTGAGGGAAGACTGTAAAAATGTCAGAATTTGGTTCCAAATTTGTTCACTCTCAGCAGGAAAAAGATTTGGTTTAGGAGTCAAAAGATAGCTTTGCCAAGAGGTGGTTTCACAGTCTCCACTTGGGGTCTGAGGGAGAAGTACTGTGTTTCATGCTCGCATCATCACTATTGATGGAGATGGTGCAGCTGCTGACTTTATTTCACATGTAGCATGATGCAGATGAAAGTACAGCTTGCTATTTCACAGCACAGTGGATTCCAGAAGGGTAACAACAGGAAAATCTGCCTATTTCAGGAAGTGACTTGAAACGGGGAAACAAAAAATTAAATGAAAATCATCCTCACAAAGACCATGGGCAAATTGCACTTATTTTGAGGTGCAGCCACAAGGAGGACCAGACCTTCACTCCCCTAGGGGACGTTAGAATTACCTTCATTTTAATAGGCTGGGTGTTGTTTCCGTGGTTGTACTGACAGGGATGAACACTGTGCAGAGTTTTAGTGTCAGTGGGAGCCCCTACAAGAGATCCAAGGAGAAAAGCTGTAACGTGGAGAAAAACATTGGTGAATCCTCTCCTTTCTCACTTTGTCATTCTCCTTTAGAGATTGGAGCAGATACAACAAAGAATAGAATGAAATTCTTACAACTGCATCTCTGTAGAGACTATATTTCTGCAGAGCTGCAGACTCACCTTCACTGTAGGTTTAAGTGCTCAGCAATCCCACCACAGCTTAAGTGGGACTACTCACATGCTTGGTGCTAAGCACGTACATAAATCTTTGCAGGATCAGGACTGAGACTGCATGCTGTGTGCTAACCAGTATACGTTTAGAAAGGATCAGAGTCAACACTTGTAAGGCACTTTATAGCCTTCAGCACAGAAGGCACTGTAAAACTGTAACTTATTTATTATACTGTTATTGTTATTAAGGGGAAATATCACAAAAGAGAATAAGCTTTGCGCTGAAAGAATTCTGTCAGGAATGCCTTCTGGCCTGGTATTTTGTGCCTGGCAGTTACTGTATGTGGTTATAGCTTTTAAATTAAGATCCTTCAAATTTATGATCCTTCAAATTAATTTGGGTCCCTGTCTCTAACATATTTAACCAGTATTTTTGTATTATTTATTTATTTATTTGTACTACGTTCATGTCTTTTGCAGGACTGGAGAGAGACAAATTTGATAACAAGACAGTTTCATTTGAGGAGCATATAAAGTCAGAACACAACATGTGGCATTATTTGTACTTTATAGTTCTTGTCAAAGTGAAAGATCCAACAGAATACACTGGTCCAGAGAGCTATGTAGCACAAATGATTGCGGTAAGTCAATTTGAGCACGTGCTTTATGCAATGGCTAGATGTTCTTTGCAGCATGAGCAGAGCATATCTGTCTTTTTCCCTCTGCCTGAACAATGGGAGGCATCGATCTGTGTTTTTAAAGATCTTTTCACGTGTCTTAGACAGTCTGCAACAAAGCCCAGTCTTAAACATAATGAAAAAGATGAAAACAGAGGCCACAGTCTCTAGTTTGGCTTTCGTGCTCTCATGCTCTGTGGTTTCCGCTCCCTCATTAGCCAAACCAGAGGCAGAGGAGCATGCATCATAACATCTGCTACTGCTTTGTCCAGGATCTCTGGGCTGCTGTCCAGAAAAATAATGTCTCCTGCTGAACAGCAGAGCACAGGGTCAGTGTTGAGGGCTAGCATTTTCTCCTACGGCTGCTTCTGAACAAGCTATTGAAAAGACCAAGATGAGCTTCTGTGGGGATTTTAAGAGCTGCAGAAACTGCATTATGATGCAGTAAGTATGACTTGGGTTCAGAGAGAGAAATTTGATGACACAGGAGCACATAGATGTTCGATTACATTTCGTTTCCAACTTGCTGCCAAAGAGGGTGCATTCCCATGAGAGAGAGGGCTGGTACCAGTGTTTGGGCTTCATTTTTGAGTAACTTCCCCAACATCCCCATGAACAGCAGTATTCAGGTATTCTTACTTGTTGTGATATCCTGGTGCACCATTTTGTTCCTGTGAATTTCCTGGCAGTTATTGCATTGCCAAGAGCTCTTGCCAGGGTCTGTGGTTGCAGAGCTGGTGTATGTCTGAATCTCAGATGGGAGTGTAAACAAGTACACATCAGGCTACTGTTCATGCATTTCTGCAGCCATATTTTTTATTGAGAGCATCTACTCTGTTATCCTTCATTGAGCCTTTGATTATACATACTGCCCAACCTCACAACTGAAATTCTGGGTGCTCATACAGTCCTCAGCCCAGCCAAGGGGAGGAGAAATGAAATATCCTTTAATTTCGGCCGTCTGAAAATGAGGCACCCGGCTTAAATTGTTGCCAGCTCCCTGCCCTGTCAGTGAAGAAAGCTGGATCATTCACCCTGCCTTAAGATAGGTGTCTAGGATGGTGGTGGTAACACACCATGGCAACACCTTTCTCACTCCATAGAGGGTCTAAATGATCCGTTTAGACAAGGCGCCGAGCTGGGTGTTGGCTGAAGCTAGAGGAGAGGATTCACACGGCACACTTCTGTAAGTGCTGTTATTGCTACATGGAAGGCAGTGTGGAGGGTCATGGGAATTGAGCATTCAGGTACAGAGGAATGGCCTGTATCCATGGAACTTGGAACTGCCAATCCTGTAGACCAACTCAGTACATTTATGCTGTTAGGCAGTAATGGATCTCCTGCTGTGTAATGGGCAAAATAGAAAAGCTAAAACAAAAGCTTGCATCCTATGTTCCATTACAGGAAATTATTCATAGTGTCAAGTTGTCCTCTAATACCTGAAACATTTCTAGCTTATCTCAGAAATGCTCTTTAATTCACAGAACATTTCCAGACTCTAGGGCCTGTCTCCTTTGTCTGGTCCTTCCTTACTCTCCTCTTCTTCCCTCTCCCTGAGATGTTTATATGGTTTTAAACTTTGAAAGTGTGTATGTTAAGTATTAATGTTTAATTCCAAGGGATGCATTAATATTCATAGTAAGTGTATTCGTCCTGCGGCAGCAGAGGTTTGAATTTTCTGATGCAATTCACTAATGTATTTTACGTTTGCATTAATAGTCGGAACTCCTGTTTGAATATCTAAAATATTAACAGAAAAGCACCAAAACGTGTGTGGCCTCAAGCACTGAACCGATTTCTCAGAGCTCCTCTGGGGCAGAATGCTGATAGTTTGAGTGGTTAATAGTAATCAAGAGTTTGGAATTATTAAAGCCTCTGAGCAAGGGCTTGGTGTTTTTTTTGTCCATGTGTATGTATGAAAACTGTCATCCTAGATGGTGAGAGGGTTGCATATGGGCCTAGAAATGAAACATAATGCTTACAAGGAACGGAAGAAGGGAATGTAGGAATGGAAAGAAAGAGAAACGGTATTTGAACAAATTATGTGTTGTGGGATTAGTATTTGTATCTCTGTGTAGTTAAACTTCTCCTGTACAAAATCTAGGGAAGGTGTGCTGCAGAAATGCTGGTTGTGTGAAGCAGAAGCAATTGGAACTGTTCAAGTGAATAAAAAGGGGCTCTTTCTCTTGGAGCCAGAGATTACTCGATACCACATGGTAGAAGGGCTATTAAGAAATGAAAGAAAATAATCTGACTAGAAGAATGGAGTGTTCTGGAAGTATGATATTCAGCTGGAAGAAATTGAAAGAAGGAACTTTGCTTATGACCAAAAGAGTAAAAAGCCATTGGTGCTGATGGAGGTTATGTGTTTTGCGTGTTTCAAACCCAGCATGATAACAGTGGAACAATATTGCAGAAATTAAATGTGAGATTTTTTTTTTTACCTAAAGACAGGGAGAAAAACTGATTAAGACTTTTTGGTTGACTGGAAGCTGTGCAACCACTCTTGCAATTCTGGGACAGGTAACAAAGTCCCTGATAAGGGGCTTAGATTCTAGTCAGAATCTGGCATAAGAGAGGCAGACTTCAAATGAACATTTCATAAGGGAACCGAGGCTTGCCAGTGAAACAGATTCATTACCAAATGAGGCTGATGAGGCTGATGTGACACCGTAATTCAAGTGGGAATCCAAAATATATAGAGAAGAGGCTCAAGGCAGAAGGCAATGCAGCATTCAAAGTCCAAAGTGAGAAAAGAATATGCAGTTTCCTTTTCTAAATGAACCTGAAGAAGATAATTCCTAGCATATCAGAAAAGATGCAAGAAATGCAGTGGATTACAGTGTATAGTAATGAGAATAGACAAAGGGGAGGATGGCAGCATTCTTGTTTGAAGGGCTTTTTCGCTGAGCAGTGGATAAACACTGTGGCAGAAGATGGATTAGCCATCAAGCTGAAAATGAGGAGAAGTTATTATTTTTAACATGGATGCTGCTGCTTAAGCCAGAATGTTGGTGGAAACAGTGTGACTAGCACTGCGCTCAGTGGAAGATAAACCTGGGAGATGTCTGAATTTACCATAGAGTGTGCCAGCAGGATCCAGATAATACACTGAAGATGCTTAAGGCTAGTTTCAAGAGTAGGGCATTCTCAGGACTTTTTTGAAGGGGACAAAGAGGAATGATATTCAGTGTTTTGGGCTGTACAGAAAATGGAAGAATTCTATGAATAGTACTCCTGGAAAAGCTTTCCTAGCCTTGATAGTTTTTATTACAATTAAGTAGACCTCCATGTCTGTTTCTGTAGCTTTAATGAGTCAAACCCAAATTCTGTGTTTTCACAACTGGAATACTTAAGGAAGAATTTTTAGTCAAATCTGACTTTCAAGGCTCAGACCTAACCTTAAATAAATGTAAGTCAAATTTTGGAGTATTCTTCAGTAACTTCTTTAAATAGAAAGTGGAGTTTAGCTCCACATATCATCCTCACTACCCCTACAGCTGTAGTTAACTAATTATTAACTGTACTTCTGTACACTGTACTGCAAAAAAAAAAAACCAAAATTGGTGTGGTTTACAGTATAACTAAGTACCAGGGTAAATGTCTACATTTTCTGGTAGTCTCTTTTCTCCACTGCCCATCAGGACCCCAAAATATGACTGACTGTGATACAACTCTGTCTTGGTCATGATTCGTATGTCTATCAAAAAGTGAAACACTTTGTTTTAAGGTATGGTGGTAACATAACTGGAAGAAACTGGAATGGTCTGATTTTCTTGTTCTCATCATAGAATCACAGCAGGTCTTGGGTTGGACCCTAAAGAACATCCATTTCCTACCTCCTGCTATGGGCAGGACTGCCACTCACAAGACCAGGCTGCCCAGGGTCCCATCCAACCTGGCCTTTATTTCCTCCAGGGATGGAGCACCCACAGCTTCACTGGGCAACTTGTTCAATGCCTCATTACCTTCTGAGTAAAGAATTTCCTCCTCATAGCTAACTTACATCTATGCTCTTTTAGTTTAAAACCATCCCCTGTAGTCCTGACACTATAAGACCGTGTCTAGTCTGCTTGCAAGCTGCTTTTAAGTACTGGAAGGCCACAGTGAGGTCTCCCCAGAGCCTTCTCTTCTGCAAGCTAAATAAGTCCAGCTCCTTTAACCTTACTTCATTGGAAGGGTGCTCCAGCTCCCTGAGCATGTTTGTGGCCTCCTCCGGACCCATTCCAGCAGCTCTAATTTTTTCTTATGCTGTCTTACAATACTTTTTGGAAGACAACAAAATTCCTGTCAAAAGGGACAGAAATTACTTCCCCGTGTAACTTCACTTCCCGATTTTCCAGTTCAAAAAAGAAACTTGCAGGTAACCTTCTAGACACTCCTCACTCAAAGGCAATACTTTTCCAAGTCCCCAAATTCACTTGTATTTCTATCCCAGGCAAGGTTTGTTTCAAGGCATTTCTAATAGCTTGCAGTCTTTAAGTCTCTAACTTCAAAAGTCCTTAGGGCTGAGACATTTTTCTTTCTTCCTCTGGACCACAGACATAGGCTGCAAGCTCCTGGGATTTTGGTTTTCCCAGCTGCTCTGTATTTGCTTCAGCACTGAGCACTGAGCAGTGGCTGAAGTAATCAGTAGCTATAGAATGGATTGTGAAACAACACGTAGTTTAAACTCTTCTGGATTTTCAGTCAGTGACTGTGTGGGGATGCTGTGGGAAGAAAAACACTTCAAATCTTTTGGTGCTGCCCGTTCTTCTGGCACAGTATCTTATATCAGTCCTTGTGTGAAACACTAATGAATGTTAAATCAAGGCGGTAGGTTTTATTATCTGTTGGCTATCCAGTCTTCTTTTTTGAAGTCAGACATGATTATTCCATATCCAAGAAGACAGAAATTTTGAAAAGCTGGATACGTGACTTGTATTTGCACCAAGAAACTGCATGAATTATACTCCTATTCAGTTTTCATTCCTGAAGAAAAACTTCTTATCTTTCTCATTTGACCAGAAATTCCATCCCTTGCAAACTCATAAAGATGCACATAACTTGTATTGCATCAATACAGCAGCATTTGAATGTTCCTTGTGTTCATTTGTCAGAGGAGAGACAGTTTATTGTAATAACTGGAACAGTGAAGGTTAACATCCAAATTTTTTGATTCTCTTTTCAGCGATGCAATTTATACATTAAGATTTCTATTTGCAGTTTTGGTAGCAGCAGATAGATAAATGGAGGCAAAAATGTTGTTGATTAATTACTGCATTTTTTGCAGCAGCTCAGAGGGAGAAATGAATTAGCCTATGGTTTATTTCTCCGTTCATTTGCAAAAATAAAAAGCTATGGGCATGGTAATTGAATTAATGATTTCACCCATTGGAAGAATGACTGACTATAGCAAACGAAGCCCTGAAAGTTTTGTTCTCATGTGTGCTGTCCACAGTTCTTAGCAAGTTTCATAATGGATTTTATCAGCATTAGTGCTACCTGTCATAACTACATAATTACAACACCTAATTATATTATTACTTATTTACTCTAATTATGTAATTGGATGTAATTGGTGCAATTACATAACTCCCCAAACAGCTGAAAACTGCTCTAAAACCAGCCTGTGTTCGTAAGAGTAGAAGATTCTGTGATGCATTTGACCAGGTCCCTAAAGCAAGGCAATCTTCAGTAGGAAATGAATGGTTCTGTCCTCTTGCCATGGAGATCATTGGGACATTGAGCCCTTTATACTGTGATAGTATCTAAAAAGTATTATTTAACATTTTGTTTCATCTGTGTAAACATAGGTAAATATATCATCCCTGGGTGGCAAATTCATAATCTTAAGCATCTTTTCAGGCTGCTCTTCAGGATACCTTGTATTCCCACTGAAATCCGTGTCAAAATTCCCATCAGTGTTATAAGCATTAAGCAGAAGAGACAGCTTGAGCCTGAAATTCTGACTGATGAGTTTCTTTACTTATTCAGTTTTCTTTAAAGGCACTTTTTTGCTTTTTCATTGGTGATGTGACAAAATATTTTTGCTACTTCATTCTAAACATTGAGAAGGCGTCAGCTTAGTTTCACTAACATTATTAAATAAAATAAGTATTTGGCAAAATGTCTTGGCAATTTCCGTGTCACAAGGAAACAATTCTAGCTCTTTGGGTGGTGTTTGCTGTGATTTTTTTTAAGTGCTGAAGTTTGAAAATCGAGATGAACTTAATTCTCCCATGAGCTGGTGCTGCTATATCTTTTCTTCCTCCCTCCAGTCTCATGCTTTTGCCTTCTTTTTCTGTTAGATATCCAGAAGTGGTTATTAAATTCAAAAGCAGCACTGGGAATAATGCCAAGTGAGCCATCAAGGAGCCTCATGATAGCTGTCATTCTGCCTTCACTGTGTGCCATTTTCTGTTGGTTTCCTGCCCTCTGCTGCCTTGATGCTGTCCAGGCTCAGATCTTGGCTGCAGTCACTGTGAGGTCCTGGCCAAAGTAAGCCTCTGAGGCTCATGGCAACTGTGACCCGGGTGGAGCTGTCGGGTATCACAGAGAAATCTCAGCCTTTGGCATCATGAGGCCATGAGCCTAACATCCAGCCTATTCAGTGGCCACCCCCAGGCAAATCAGGGATCTCCAGCTCTGGAGGAGGCAGGTGTAAAGGGAAAGAAGCAGGTGACGTGAAGGCAATGAAGAAGCACAAAGGAAGGAGGAGAGTATCCTGACAGTGGGCCAGCAAGCAGAAGCAGAGTTTGTAGAACAAGCTGTTCTTTTCTGCTGTCAGTGTTTTTCAAAGAATGTAATAAAATAATATGTACTAAAAGGGCTGTTGACCTCAGGTCTTAAAATATAACTTCTTTGTAGAAGAGAAAAAATGTTCTGGCATCCAGGATTTTTTCTATTCTGCTATCCTTTGTTTTTTGAATTTTGGAAGCAAGAATTTTCTCTGCTAATTTTTCTCTCTGGTCTGTAGACACTCAACCATTCTGTGACACTCTTATTACAGCCAAAGATTGCTGCTCAGGTAGTCTGAGAATGGCCTGAACCATAGAAATGTCAATGCAGGGTTGCATTAATACAGCAGAAGGGACACTCTGGTTGACAAGAACATGCATAGGGTGTTTCTCACTTGCACTCTGGTGATTTGTGCTAGACAGTTTGCGAAGTTTCCTCATCCAGATGTCCAACAGACCCTTCTGTTGCAATTTACCAGAACAATAGCAGAAGGGACAGAATCATAGAATCATAGAATTTGTGAATGACTTGGGTCAGAAGGGACCTCAAGGATCATGGTGTTCAAACCCCCCTGCCAGAGACAGGGCCACCAACCTCCAGATCTGGTTCTAGGCCAGGCTGCCCAGGGCCTCATCCAACCTGCCCTTGAACACCTCCAGGACGGGGCATCCACAGCCTCTCTGGCAGGACAAGCAATATGTTTGCTTACACACTGCAGTGCTTCTGCAGTTTGCAGCCCTGTGTCCCAATGTATCAATGGCTATTTAAGACAGTGCACATGTTGAGCAGAGGACACACCACTGATTCTACTGCTTCTCTGCAGATAGGAAAATAGTCAGCAGGGAGAAAGGGCACACAGCTGATAGGGGTGACCCTGTCAACTGCTACAGCTAAATCTGCCAGGGGCTGTGAGCTGTGGTTCTTAAACTGGCTCGCTATAAATAAACTTGTATTTTTGAGGTTTCTTCATTATCATAAATTCTAGTTCAGCACTAAGTTTCTGATCTGGCAACTCACAGACTTCAAAATGCTCATAGAGTTATGCATCCAATTGTTCCACTGGAGTGGGGCATAGACTTTATAACTTTCAGGAAGCTAATAATGCTCCCATTGTTAGAACTGATTTATTTTGCTGCTAAAAACTGGCCTTCCTCCAGAAAGGAGCAGATGTTATCAAAGCAAAGCTTGCAAGGATGAGATGTATGTACATAGCATTAAGCTATGCAACTTTTCCTTAATTACTTTTAAAAGACTGATACAATGCATGTCACATTATGAGTAATTACTTGCTGTGGCAGTTAGACCAATAGCATAAAAGCTAGATGCTAAATAAGATCTGAGGTCTCACTGACAGGCTAATTTCCTAGGAAATACAATGTCGCTTTTGTCTGTAGTTGTGTTTTCATAAAAGAAGCAATTAAAAAAATATGCCTAAATAGATGATTTACTGCTCCCATTTTTGTTATGCTCAATATAGGGGAGAGGAGGACTGAGCAGTCAGCTCTCCATGTCCTTCCACATGGAAGCAGGCCTCCTAGCATTCAGACTAGGTGCACCAAGTCCCAGAAACAGTCATTTTTGTGCATCGAGGCCTACCTAAAATTGACAGAGGATCTCAGAGCTGTTGAGGGGTGATAAGGAATCACTGAACAAAGCTGGAAATATACTTAATACATTTCAAGCACTGCTTTTGACCCATTCCCTCATATACAGGAGCATGACTCAGTTTTACCTTTACAGAACATGCTGGGGTGTTGTTGCTCTTCTTTCTGCTAAGTATTGCATTATTTTTCTATTGTTGCTTTTCGTATTGCTCAAAATTAACGCTCATTTCTTTAGGTAATCCATTACTGTTTTCCTTCTCCATATAATTTTGCCTCTATGTTATTATCTCACGAGAGTGCTGAACACCTCCCTCTCCACTTCATAAAATAAGCAATTACAGTAACGTGCCTAATTAGCTGATTTCCTTCCCATTTGTGTGTTTCTCAGAGCGTGAAGAGTTAGTATCACATGAGGACTTTGCATCTCTGCATGAAGCTCCTGTTCTACAAGAGAGCAGAGCGTCTTCTCTTTCACTTCAAGGGCTGTGCCTCTTTCAGATATGGGCTCTTTCTGGTCCACCATAAATAATTTGGTTGGCCTTCTTAGCTAGGTGATGTGTGAGGTGCGGGGAAATAAAAGGAAAGGTGAGCTTCATTTGGGACCTCATTTAAAAGCTTGAGGCTGTAATGGCTTACGCTTATATACATTCTTTCAAAGGCAAGAAAAATTATTTCTACTGTTGCTGTTTGAACAGGAAACCACGGATCTGATCCTGATCTGTGATTCCTTACAAATGATATCATTAGCTGGAGTAAGAGAAAGACCAGCACCAACCACAGATGCTACAGCACGGGCAGTTTTGGTGCGTGCAGTGAGGGCATGGAGATAAGCTTCATCCCTCCAGCTGACTCAGTGAGGGGACAGCCACACAACTGTGCAGTGCCATTGTCCCTGCTGCATTGCTGCTCAGCCCTACACTGTAAACTCCTGAAGGGACAGGTCCCAACATCAGCACAATCCTGTTGTTTTGTTGTTTTTTTTTCTTCCTCTCCTTTGAAATGACTTTTGAATAAAAAGCTGTAATGCAATTGAAAGCTACAGGGTGAAACCTAAAACTCTTCAAGAGTATATTCTTCCTGAGATTTGTTTTTTTCCCCTGAGGTCTGGGAGCAGTGAGTTGATAATACCTAGCACCGCTCTTTTTGGATCTTGTGGTGTTGTAGCTCTGCTTAGTTTCCTCTGCATTTGAAGGATTTGTCTGCTGAACAATCTTTAGGCTTTGAGGACTGATCTTGCTATAAAGTTGTGTTCTGCCTTGATAGTACAGTGTAGTCACAGTCTCCTTGTCCTTTTTCCAACTCCAGTTCATTCAATTTGTTAATTAAAATAAATGAGCTGAGTTGGATTCCTGTTTCTTTGTTTGCTGCTGGCCTTAAAATCTCAAGGAGGGGTCTGGACATGAGGCAGTTTTCCTTGAAACTTGCACATCCCCACGAACATCTAGGGGAGGTGATCCAGCTGGAGCACCCTGGAGCTGAGCAGCACTGCTGGCAGGACACAGGCTGCGGTTCCCTGCTGGAATCCACTCCCGCCTCGACCTGCCAGAGGCTGGAGCTGTTAACTTTCCAGGCAGCTTGCAAAAACCACCTTTTATCCCTTTGTTAAGAAGCATGTGGCTGAGATGGATCTGTGTGTGGGCAGACCTTTATTCTGTGATTTCAGATGATGGAAAGGCTGTCCAAGGCTTTGGATAGGCACCTACTTGTGCTTGAAAGCCTGGCAGAAGCAGCGGCTCAATTCTCCCAGGAATGGAAGTACATGGCTTTGCCCAGTGAGACCTGAACCTTAACTGGAGTTGTAGATACTAAGTTCATTCCCAAAGGGACAATGTCACATTCAGATCCCAAAGCATATAAACTGAATTCGTTTGATTTTGCACTCTAGGAGAAGCAACAAACACAGGAAGTCTTCAGCGTTACTTGAGAATATTATTGCAACATTTGAAAACGATTATTGTTCTTTGTATTACAGCATTACTAAGCTTCTGGCTTCTTGAATGAGGAAGACGCTCCAAAATTGTCCACAGCTAAGACAGATAGCTGCAGATGCTGAGGAAAAGAAGGACTGTGGGTTTCCCAAAGACAGAAAAGCAATTAGTAAAAGAACAGGGAGATGAGTCTGAGGCAGTTGACTTATGAAGGACATCATTTAAAAGTTAAACTGAAGTCACTGGGATGACATTCTGCAAAAAGTAAAACGGGAAAGATGTAATAGTTCTGCTTCTGAGTTCTGAGTTCTCACAGTTGAGAGACAGTGAGAGCTGCGAGGACTGCATGCACCAGTAGCATTTTACAAGATGTCATGGACGTGATGAAGTTGCTTGTTTTCTGTATCTGTTGTGGGAAGAAAAATGTGCAGGTGTGTATTGCTCCGTGTGGACAAGTTTCTGAATTTGTATAACTTTGGTTTCATTGTGCCACTTATCTTTTGGGATCTGTTTTTTGAGATTTGTGCCAGGATTTTCAAGTCTTTTTCCTAGAATCTTCCCTCTTTTTAGTTCTGGGATTGTGTGTATGATAAAAAGCAAAGATTGCATCATCTTTAATAAAAGAGAAGATATATAGCCTAACGGAATCAGATTAGTTATAGAGAAAGAAATCAATCAGGTTGGCAAATTGTATCTGTGGGACAATGTGCAAAATGTTTGTTTCATACAGTATTTATTGAACAAATTTATTGAGAAGATGGTTAAAAGTGCTATACAGAAGAAAAAAAAAAAAGCAAACCAGGAACCATTTTGTTCAATTTAAATGACATTGATGTATTTTTTACATCATGAAATCTTGCAATATTACCAACAACAATCCCTGATAAAGTACTTTACACAATTGCCTCACAGGGCATTTTGAGATAAAAGTGTGTATCGGAGATTGTAAATTGCCTGCATCCAATTTATATATAATGGAACCCACTACAGCCATCCTACAAAATTCAATAGATCAGGAATCACATTACAGTTCTTTGGGTTTGGGGTAGTAGTAGCCTTAAAGAGTCTCCAAAACAAACAGGCGAGCTTAAATCATGTTTAATGAACACTGTGTATTTTATACACATGTGATTAAAATGTTTTGTCTCTGTTTTTCATTTTGCCGGGTGCTGCTGAAGGAAAATTGTAACTCTGGGGTTGTGAAACTGATCATCTGCTTGTTCTCAACAGAAACTGCATTTTAATTGAACAGAACAAACCATATTTAAATGCTGGGCTGAAAAAAAAGAAAAATAAAAAGGAAAATAAGAAAAAAAAAAACAGGAAAAAGCAGATCTGCACAGAGGATCTGTTTCAATATTTTCCTAGCAATGCGAACAAGAGAGCTAAATGAAAATGTAGTGCAGGCAGCTAGAGGTTCACATTGTCGCAAGACATTTTTTCCTTTATCGATCTGTGCCTGCAGCCTCTGAAAACAGTGTGCAGTAGCCATCAACCTGAGTGAGCAGACATCCCACTTTGCGGGCCCAGTTGTACTGTTTTCCACCTCTTCCCCAGTGGCTCTGGGAACAAAAGTGCTCTGTGCTTCCCAATGGGGTTTGTGGGGCCAGGTAGGGTGCAGCCATGGCCAGAGCCTCTCAGAGGCCTCTTGATGCGTGCTTAGGTGAGGAGATGGGCTCACAGAGCAGAGGAATGTGGAAGCAGTCGAACACAGCGAGTGGTCTGCAGACAGCTTGGAGAGCTTGTTGGTGATGCTCAGGCCCATATGTCTGAAAGGCAGCTGTGGCCCCGTGGTGTTTTGTCAGGAGACACTTCAAAGAGAAACCTGGAGCTCTTTCTTCTCTGACTGATGCTCGACTGTGTGCATTTATACAAACGCATGGTATATGAGCGGTCACATCCTTGTTTAAAGGACAGTTGTTCCCTATAGCCCATTAGGGATAGGTAATAATTCTAATTAATTTTAAAAGAAAATGTACTGTAAGTTGTCCTTTCATACTGCACCATGTGCAGAATACATCAGAGCCAGAATGGACCCAAAGCAGACCGTTCAGATCAGGATTCAGGGAGTATCCTAAACCAGAACAATCGCACCACGATCGGTGAAGCTATGCCTGTGTGAAGCTGAGAACAAGGTCAAGTCCTGAGCCTCTGAAAAATGAGTCTCCAGCTGAGTCTTTGTATTTCCCAAAGATTCTGTTACGCCAAATTGAAGCTAAAGCTAGAAAATGGACAGTACTTGCAAAAAGCAAGGTGATAGGGCCAGAGAACTAAATCTAAATGTCAAAAAATGCATACATTTCAACAAGCACACTCCTGAATCCCATGCTACAAAAGATATGAGGTAAAAGGTCATGGCTGGGAGATTAACAAGGGGGTTAGACCCTGATTCACTGTATCAAACCAGCTCTTCCATTGCCAGAAACAGGTCAAAGTGTATGCTGTCCTCATCAGCTGAACAGCAGGTATGTATCTAAGGAGCAGACAACCAGCCTGTCCCTCTCAGTTATGTGGTACTGTAGGGTATGTTTACCCTGCAGTGGTATTAGGGGCATGGGCTTGTGTGTGGATTTAGTGTCTGGAGTTAGTGCCCAGGGTGCTCCCTCCAACATGCCTTGCAAAAGGAAATCAGTACTAAAAGAGGATCAGAAGAATGGAGACTTCAGTGAAATAGACTTCAGGCTGGCTGATGGTGCGTGGGTAGGAATGACCTGGGGCTGCATAAGCACCTGAATTCTGTTCGCTGTAAGTGCAGTCAACAAAACTATCATTGGAAGACGCAGCCATTCAGCTACACATGAACCAGCACAACAAACAAGCAGTGAATTTGCTGAAACAATGCTGGGAGCAGTTAGGGAATGAGAGGGAGAGTGAAGCTGGGGCTGGAGGCACGTTGGCAGCAGCAGTGGAGTTTGTGGGCAGCTCAGGCCCTCTCCTGTCACTGGGTGCCCCATGCAGTGCGCCAGGCAAGGTGCCACCCAGCAGCAGGGTGCCTCTGCAGCTCGACTGCAGCATCGCAGTGAGCTGTGGAGGAGATGGAGAGCAGCCAGGTGCCTCTGTGTGAGGATGGCCATACGGCCATTGCTTTACGCTGTTCTTCCACAGAGACAGCTGGAACTAAAACAGAGCCTCTCATGCTGCCATTAAAAGGTTCTTTTTTTAAGGACATGTGCACTTAATGTCAGAATATTGAAACCATATCCACGTGAATAAAGTTAGCAAGCCAGTGATTCATTGCTGTTTCAAATCTCTATCTAGCCACAGTAAATTTCTGCTCAGTAGTGACAGTCTGTGTCCACATGCAAGCTATGATTTACAGCTCTGTGTTTTGTATCAACAACATCTGTTTAACAAAAGGAAAAAAAAAGCCAAGAACATTTATTTTCTAATCTCTGTACCAGATGTTGTTTCTTTATGCACAAGATCCAGGGATTATATCAGAAATAACTTAATTATTTTAAATGAATAATCTGAAGTGTTCTTCCTAAAGCTTGTCCCGTAACCACTAACAACATGAAAACATAGGAATGTGGAAAAGTAAATTCATATTTTGCACAAATCTGTAATTATATCTATTTTAAGGGCACAAGTATAAAGTACGAAATCTTAGCTTGTGACGGTAGTGCTGGGATTCCTGAGGATTTGCAGAGGAGAATATCAATTCTCAGAGTTACGATAGAGATAAGGTGGCAGAGAATGACTGAGGCAGCATCAGAAAGCAACAGCTGAGAAATGGACAATTGCCACGGGTAGAGGAAAGCATGGGAAGGCAGTGAAGCTTCAGAGAGCGGTGCTGGGCTGAGGTAGAAGCTGAGGCCCTCCTCCCTTAAGGCAGGAAAATAGTCACTGTGCATATCACAGCATGAGACTGCAGAATAAGTCAAGCTGGGAGCCACCTCCAGAGACCCCCCCAGTTCAACCCCTGCTCAGAGCAAGCCCAGATGAAGCAGATCGCTCAGAGCCGTGTCCATTTGCATGGTGATCCAGCACCTACCTAAACCAAAGGCCTTTCACTTGCTCCAGTTTGTCAGTGTCTGTCAGACATGGCGCTCCAGATAGAACCTTACGCGTGCCAGAGGGAGGACAAGAATTGCTTCCCTCTGTGTGCTGGCTGCACTCTGGCTAATGCAGCCTGGGGTGCGCTTTGCCTTTTTCACACTAAGAGCACACTGCTGCTTCTTGTGCTTAGCACTTACCTATGGGCTTGCCCACAGAAGTGGTTCTAGATCCCAGTCAAACTTATGGGCTGAACTGTGAAAACATATTTTTGTGATTGCTTTCATCTCTTGGAGCTAAATGGCAGACCTGTGTGTTCTCCAAGCAGGAACTCTGGGCGGCTCTTCCCTGGAAAAGCAAGGTCCTCTTTTAGACTCTCAAGCTAAGTGCCAAAACCGCCACACACAGCACTAGAGGTTTGAGATTGATTATCATTCCTCCCCACAGCTTTTTGGGGGATTTCACGAACTGGAACACCAATAATGAAGCGCTGCAAGATATTCATGAGTGACTGGCCTAGATATCAGAGCTCACGGTTATGCAGAATTAAGGTGATAGATTCTGTTGCAGCCCTCAAAAACATTTAGTCAAATTAAAATGAAACTAAATGCACCAATGGTGCTGCTAAAGCAGACTGTGAGGCTATGTTACATTTTCAACCTTCTTTTAGTGGGAAACAGATTTCTGTATTTTCCAATGCACTGTGGAAGTTGTAGAATATATCAATCAAGTATAGGCCCAGTCAGATATATTAATTTTCTCGTTGCATAAAGATTTATCCGTAATTGCCAAGGTTTATTTTTATTTTCCTTGAATTACTGTTGCGGTTGCATATGGCTGCATAACAATTCCTAATTTCCCGCCCTATATTCTTGTGCAGCACAGATTGCTTATCAAATACAGTCTTAACATTAAAGTGTCAAACAGGATTTGCAGAAAGCTATTTGGATTTGTAGTTTGGGATGAACGTTTATCAAATTGTGGATTAGCTGAATCATGCACTGAACCAAATTATTATTGTCTGTGATTAAATCACAAAGTGGTTATTGCCCCATGTCATCTAAAGCACAAGATAGTTTAAATCTTCAAAATCCCTTTTTTAAGGTAGCTATAGGAGCTACATCGATGCAGACTTTTATGACCAGACTGCATCCCCAGGCAGAGAAAAAACAGCTTTCAGAAGGTAGCTTGGACCGATCGCTCTCTGCTTACATGGGCAGCTAATCTAGGAAAGAAATGGATGGACTTATTTACACCTCAGACACGCAGAATCATTTTTTAGTAAATAGACCTCTCTGTACCTGGAGCTAGAGTATTTTTTCAAGGTGCTGGCTCAGGAAAGAGGAGTGAATGGCCCTGCTGGTTCTTGTACCTGAAAGGACATGAGCAATAACATCTGCAGTTTATTAGTATTCACATGGAAACATAAGTCTTAGGGCACAGCAGAGTCGGAGGGGCTGAGTGGTGGCACTCACTGGACATGGAGGCTACTGAGTGACGAGCAGTGGCTGCCTTGGATGTCCCCAAATTGGGCCTTACCACCCCCAAACGCACTTCTCATCTCTCTAAAGCTGTAGGAGGCTTTTCCAGGCTGCCATCACAGTTCCTATCCAGCACACGCCAGCACTGAGTCACCAAGGAGTGAGTGGCTTGTGCCGGACATGGGAGTGGTGGGCTGGGGAAGGCGGGGGCAGCTGGGAGGTCACCAAGCAGTCATAGCTCCTCTCCTTTTTGAGTAGGTGGGAGGGAAGTCCCCAAACTGCTTGTTTTCATGTTGCAACAATGGGTCACGGCGTAGAAAGGGCTGAGCGTCGCCACACTGGGCAGTGCCTGCTAAGGAAATGAAAGCTCTGTATAGCTGGCAGCAGCGTGGCCTCTGACTGAGCCTGTGGGGATGGCACTGGCAAAAAGTCTGCATTAGGCTGCCTTTGCTCTTCTACCTCATCCCCCTTGTCCTACTCTTTGACCTATTTTCTCTCATTGTTATCTAGTAATCTGTTTTTTAAAAGGCTCAGCCCAGCCTCTCCCGCTGGTTGCAGCTGATCCATCTCTCTGCTGCCTGTGAAACCGGCACCTCCTGAAGGAGCATCCCCTGCCAATTACTCTGAAGACATGGATTCAGCTCAGCGTGAGAGTTCAATTGAAGCCAGTTGGCCATGCCAACAGGACAGGGACGGCTCAGGAAAGACTTTTTACAAAGTACAGAAACTCCAAACAATTTTTTTCACTCTTTCCTCCCTCCAAGCTCAGACAGAGCTATCAGAGAAAAATGGGAAGGATTGACTGAAGGGAGTACTCAGCCCTCAGCTCTGCCCTGCCCTGGACAGCCTGCATGAAGAAGGGAGAAAGTCGCTTAGAGGCAAACGCGGACTCTCGTTCTGAGCATTCCTCTCTGAGCAGAAAGCTCTGAGGTTTCTCAGCAAATGCAAGGAGCAAATCCCCTAAGCCCTGCAACTGCTCAGCGTGTGCCCTGCCATCGGCACCTGGCACTGTGCACATTCAAGGGACCTCACAGGGAAGCGTGTGCCCTCCCGGGCCTCGCTGCTGCTGGGGTCCTGCCAGTGGGATTTGCTGCCAGGGAGGCAGGCGGGAGTGAGCATGCTGGATCACTGCATGAAATGTCTGCTCTGCTCGTGTGCAGTCTCTTTGGCCCTCAGCCTTTTGGCTAGCCCCACCTGCCCTTTTATTTTTTTCCGTCCAGCTGAGCTGGCAGAGAGGAGGCTGCGGCTCCCTTCTGTCCCTGCAGCCTTCCTGTCTGGCTGACTCTCTGCCCTAGACACAGACGTATGCTTAAATATGAATTCTGCGTGGCGCACATCATGCAGGAGGAGAGAGGCTGCAGCGAGTAGGTCCTGTGATCCGTAGGTGGGCTGCTGCGGTTGGGCTGAGGATAGCTGCTGTCTGATGCAAGAATGAAGTAACAGTAACAACACACCACACTCAGCCCCAGCTGTTCAGAAAGGTTTCTGTACGTTTTAGCCATTCGTTTCGTGTCTGCTTTGTTTTAGAGTGCTGCATCCACATAGCTCAACCTCTGCGTGTTCGTTTGTTGCTTGAGCTATGTCACCTTGCGCTAACCTGGTTGCTGCTTATAGGCTGTGACAGCTGCTGGCAGAGGTTTGCCTTGCTTCCTACCAACAGCCCGCTTCATTCATGTAGGTTGTTGGCTCAAAATGTCTGCCTAAACCCTGGGAATGCAGCTGGGTTTCTAAGAAGAATGGCTAAGACATGGCAGGTGACACACTCCCAGGTCCCATCCCCACGGCCAGGGAAGCAGCACCTGCAGCATGGCCGAGGCACATTGCAGCTTTAACGTGTGTGAGCTGGTCAAGGTGAACCTTGGGCTGAGCCCATAAACGTTTTAAGTCCCAGAACAAATGTTTGGTGTTGTACAAACATGTTAACTACCTCAAGTTAATTGGCAAGCAATTACCTTGAAGTAAAAATAGCTTTCCTGCAGCTGAGCAGTCACAGAGTGCCTGTCCCCCCGTGAACACTTCCAGTTCACTAAAACATTCTGCAGAAGAACCTTTTCTGATTTGTCTTGTGGAACCTCACAGGTTTGTGATCGAAAGGTTTCGTCCCCAGAGGCAATTGCAAATTGCTTGAGGTACAGACTCAGCAAACAGTGCTGTGCAGCGGAGCTCATTTTCATGCTGCCCTTTAATATTATTAGAGTTTTGCAGTTCATAATACTTGGGGAGAAAAAAGATGGTATTGACTGGCAAATGCATGCCATTCAACAAGGGAATATAAATAGCACGTATGTTACAGTGGGACTATTGATGAAGGCCAGATAAATATTTTTAACTTAAAGACAGGTTGGCTGGCATTTTGTGTGACATAATCACACAGTTGGACTGGGTTTCTTTATGTGCATGCTGTCAAGAACCAAGAAGTAAAGTCCTGCCAGTATCCATCATAGCACTCGGCACTACCAAATGAGAGCCTTGCAGTCAGCTGTTTGACCTGGTTGTAAAAGTCAGTTGCTTCTTCTGATGAGATCTTCTACCCAAGCAGTCCCATCAACTTCTCTTAGAACTTGGCTTAAGCCCTTGCTTGATCCTCTACAACCTTCTGACAAAATAATGCCTGGATCCTCTGGGTCTGTTATGTAACCACAGCCAGGTTTCTTCCTTGGGACTGATTATCACAGCAGTGCTGGGAAGCAGAGCTGGGTACATGTAGATGTGAGAGTGACAGAGCTCTGTGACTCTGGGGTTGTGGTGGCCAAGATGTGCTGGCACATGGTGCAGAGCTGTCCCAGCCAAATAGCTGTGCGTTGCATGACAGCAGTGAGGTGCTGTGTGCCTTGTCCCTCTCCTCACCTACTTCTGGTCACCTCTCTCACCAGAAGGTTTAACCTTGTTCAGAGGAGGGGGCAGCAGCTGACAGTGGGAGCCTTGGGGCAGGCCGACTGCACTGCACTGGACTGCCTGGCAGCCACATGGGTGCGTGTTGTGTTGCTCCGGATGCCTCAGTGCAGTGGAGGGTCAACCTGCAAAGCCCTTCCCAGGCAGCTGGCAGTCTCTGCCTCACGTCCTGGAGAAATGAGGGAGTGGCAGATGGAAAACAAAACTAGCAAAGTGCATTTCACAGTCCTGGCAGCAGTGCTCAGCAAACATGAGAACCGCAGTGATGGAGTCTCAGATTGCTTTCCCTCTGCAGCCTGGCGTTGGAAGCTTCAGAATTGCAGTGAGCCTTTCCAAGAGGTGCTCCCAGCCCTCAGTTGGCTCCTGTGGCAACGTGTCCTTGAGGCGGGTACATCCAGGTGTGTCAAGCAAGAGAAGCTGTGATGGGTGCAGACAGCAGAGCTTTCCAGGAAATATTGGGATACAACTGCAGCTCTGTTCACTGTAGCTCCTTTGAATTCACTTTCTGTGACTATAATGGCAAACATTTTGCAAGCAAAAAGAGAAAAAAAAAAAAGCATTGAGCCAGAGAAGTGCTGTGCACAAACTAAGCTTAGTATAGATGACTACACCTGTGCTTAGCACTAGGCACGTGATAAATGCTCTGCTAGATCCTAGCCAAAATAAATTTAAAATAAATAGCAGAGCGTGCTTGTGGAAAATGAATGCAGGTCTTGTAAGCGTACCTGGTTGCAGCTGAAATTGGAGCCTACAGCTGCATGTGTCTGTGGGGATATCCAGCAGGGAGGGGGCACGTGATCTCCACCAGCAGAGCTGGTGAAAACAGGTTTTGATTTGAATGAGTTATGACCCATTGAAAATGGCATCATGCGTAACCACAGTAAATTGTCATAATGAGATCACGAGGCTCGAAGAAGTGGGCAGAGAGGAAAGGCTTCATTCCGCCAGTGCGCACGGCTGACCGAGCTGTGGGCTGCAGAACACAGCAAAGGGCACACCGGCTCCTTCCCTGGGCATCCTGTCATTGCAGTGACAGCACCCGAGGTTGCACAGTAGGACACAAACTCATTAGAAGTGTTGAGTTAAAAAGAAGGAAACAACCCAGCACTCTTGTGGCTTTGCATTTAGTCTTGTACAGGGTAGCAGGGGATAGGGCTAACCCAAGTAATGGAAAAATATAAACACCATATGTGCTTCCAGTCTCATGGCAGCTTTCTGAGTTAGCTTGGTGGTTTCAAAACATGTTCCTGTCAGAGGGCCTGATGGTCAGGGTAGAGCATGACATAACTGAAAGTAGTCATCTCCCTCTGGAAGCACAATAAAATTGTATTCACAGGCTCATAAACTCGTAGACACAAGCCAGCCCATGTGGATCTGCTCACATAAGGCCGCCACTGGATGCTCAGCTACAAATAATGCAGAACCAGCTCTGACTTCTGTATTTTTGTCTGCAAACAAAGAAGCTGGAAGGCAAACTCTGAGACAGCAGTATGGGTGATGCAACTGAGACTGTACCAGGTACTAAGTCCAGACAACATAAGTAGCACAGCTGTTGTCTTGTAGATGGAATTCCAGAAAGTACTCCTGTTTTCGGGAGATGGAGGGAAATGGTGATGTTTGTTCAGAGCCATCCATCATAGAATCATAGAAGCATTAAGGTTGGAAAAGACCTTTAGGATCATGAAGTCCGGTCATCAACCCACCACCACCAGACCCACTAAACTAAACCACATCTCTCAGTGCCACATCTCGTGCCACATTTCTTGAGCGCCTCGAGGGATGGTGACACCACCATCTCCTTGGGCAGCCTGTTCCAATCCTTGACCATCCTTCCTGAGAAGAAATTTTTCCAAATATCCAACCTGAACCTTCCCTGGTGCAGCTTGAGGCCTTCTCCTCTAGTGCTATTACAAGTTATGCAGGAGAAGAGGCTGATCTCCATGTTGCACTGTCTCCTTTCAGAGAGTTATAGGGAGCAATAAGGTCTCCCCCAGCCACCTCCAGACTCGACAATGCCATCTCCCAAACCTCTCCTGACGTAACTTGAGGCCATTATCTCTCATCCTATCATGAGTCACCTGGGAGAAGAGACCAACCCCCACTTTACCGCAGCCTCCCTTCAGAGAGTGTACAGAGTGAAAGGTCTCCCCTGAGCCTCCAGACTCAACAATCCCAGCTCTCTCAGCCACTCCCCATAAGATTTGTGCTCCAGACCCCTCACCAGCTTCATTGCCCTTCTCTGGACATGCTTCAGGTCCTCTATGTCTCGTAGGGAGCAGCCCAAAATCGAATGTGGAAATCAAGATGCAGCTTCACCAGTGCCAAGTACAGAGGGAAAATCACTTCCCTAATCCTGCAAACTGCACTATTTCTGATATAAGCCAGGATGCCATTGGCCTTTTTGTCCACTTGGGCACACTGCTGACTCTTGGTCAGCCAGTGGTCAACTAACACCCTCAGATCGTTTTCCTCTGTGCAGCTTTCCAGCCACTCTGCCCCAAGCCTGCAGGGATGCATGAGGTTGTTGTGACTGAAGTGTAGGACCTTGCACTTGGTCTTCTTGAAGCTCATGCAGTTGGCCTCAGCCCATCAGTCCAGCTTATCCAGATCCCTCTGTAGGGCGTTGCTACCCTCAAGCATATCAACACTTCCTCCAAACTCGGTGTCATCTGAAAACTTACTGGAAGTGCACTCAGTCATGCAGGGGACTGGAAGAAACACGCTCCAGCTCACGCTGCTTCTGTTTTAAAGTTATCAAGGGCACATGTCTGTGGAGGCCTGTTGCAAAACACCGTATGTATGATTAACCACATCCTCCAACTCCCCCAGGGTGGAAGGCAGAGGTGTGTTGATGTCATGCATCGCTGGATGCAGGACCTACTTCCTTTGTCTCATTAGGGCAAATCGCATTGCTTGCCACATGGTTGGCACTCCTCCCAGTCTCGCACCCTCCGGCCTGTTATAGGTTACACACAAATATCTGTGCCCCTGGGTAAGGGAGGAGATTGAGCCTCATGCTGCCGCACCACATTCCCAATTTGTATCAGCTATCTGCAGCCAGATTCATAGCCTGAGAACATGAATATCCTTGCAGTGCCCAGTCCTTCGCCAGTCAGCCCTTCGCCGTGGGGTTATGCTGAGATACGCAGTCTGAAAGCATGCTGAAGCCCAAGCCATTCCTGGGATCCCAAATCTTCCACTGTGGGCAGCTGAACTGGCCCCGAGATCATTACTACTGCAGCAGGAATGCTGCAGGCCAGCCTGGCAAGGGCTGTGGCTTGCCTTGTCTACCTGTCGATTTGCTGGTACTCCTTCCGGGACAGTGAAACAGGCAGGGGCCTGACAGCTGAGGGGACAGCAGGGAGTGTGTCCCTGTGAGTGCTTCAAAGCAAAGCCTAGGAGCATGGCGAGATCCCAGAGAGGCCTCCTTTGTGTGTCTCTTCATACCAGGGCTGCAGATGGGACAGGAGCAGCTGTGGGAAACCAGGATTTTTCACTTGATGCTTTCTGCATGGACAGAGAAAGGCCTGTGTAAAATGTCTGCTCCCTGCAATGACTGTAAAGCTCACAGTGTGTCATCTACTGAGAAGTTCCTGAGTCTACATTCTCTGGTCTCAAATAGTAGCATTACAGAAACCCCCTACTAACATTGCTGTTTTTCTGATACCTGTGTAGGAGAAGAATTTGGACTGGTTCCCTCGGATGAGAGCCATGTCTCTGGTCAGCAATGAAGGCGACAGTGAGCAAAACGAAATCAGGAACCTGCAGGAGAGGCTGGAGTCAACCATGAGCCTTGTGAAGCAGCTCTCCAGCCAGCTGGCTGAGCTGAAGGAGCAGGTGGGTGCACTACCCTGGCTGCAACCTGAACATGTGCAGGGGGCACACTCACTCCCCTTGGGTCACGGTCAGGACACTGTAACAAAAGAGACTTTTGTCTGATAAAGGTTTCATCTTTCTCCCAGTAAGCTTTCTGAGTAGATGCAGTGATAGGGGTTTGCAATGAAATTGTATCTTGTTAGCAGAGGCAAAGAAGGGGTAAGGGGAGTGAGTTATGAAATCCCCCTGTGGGTGTGTGAGGACAGAGGTGGTCTTTGCACAGGCAGGCACAGCAGGGCCGAGGCAGCATCAGACACAGCTGCCTACTCCTGGGAGTCAGCAGAAAAGCTTTCTCAATCTGACACGCAGGAGTTTCCCTCACTGAGAATACCAGCAGCACTGTGCTGAAAACAATTGCCCCAGCCTGTCGCTCTGCCTGTGTCACCTTGTGCCTCTCAGCTCCTCTCCCTTGGCTATGGGCACCTGGTACCGCCTCTCTCCCAGCCCTGCTTCTGCCTCACCTCCTCCTCACTTCAGGACCACAAGACCAGCTCAGCTCCCTTGTAACCTAAGATGCCCATCACCTTCTGTTTGTGCATTACAGTCTTAAAAGACAGCGTTCTCTTTTCTGTATGGAATGCCCTTCCAGTGGTATCAGCCATTATCCTGTCATCCCCCTCCACATCCTTCCTTAAAACTCCTTCTTCCTGTGAAAAACTTGACAGAGGTTTAGGCTGGATGTGCTGCTCCCATTGCTTACTGCAATTATCTACACTGCCCCGGATGGTTTTTCATCTCCCCCTGACTGACCTTGCCCTCTCCTGGCTCGAATTTAAGTTCTTTGGGGCTGGGACCACCCTTTAATTCTGTCATTGTGCAGCACCAGGTGCAGATGCTGACCCTCTGCGGGGCTGCACAACACGATAGCAGAGCAAAGGATGCACTGTAAAACCTGCCACTGGAGAAGAATCATGCACAAATGAGAATCAAATGCCCATAGTTTGTGGGAGACAGATTTCCCACTTCAAAGGCATCTCTTACTTGTAATTTTTAATGCTGAAGAATAGAATTCCACTCCCTGTTGTTTTGCTTATATGTATCTTGTTCTGTGACTGCTAAATAATAGTAAAAAGCAAAAAATAAATCTCGTCTCTCTCTGCCTTTCCACCTTAGATGACAGAACAAAGGAAGAATAAGCAGAGGCTGGGCTTTCTTGGATCAAACACACCCCATGTGAATCATCACATGCCACCACCCTGATACCATGGGGAGAAGCCGTGACTGGCCTTTCATCAGTATTCCTGCTTTATTACCGAATAAAAAACTGAGATTGAGAGGAGTGAACAGTGCCTATTGTTACGAAGTTAAAAACAACCAAGTGCCAAGATGTTAAGTGGTTTAGCTCTGGGAACAATTTGTAGCTGTTTTTCATGATTGAAAGGGACCTAGAACGCAAGTGATACAAGGCAGTCCGTTTGTATTCATTCAGGGGGCCCAACTCGCTGCATTTGTGCTCTGCAATTCAGTGGCTTTAGCAGCAGCTGCTGCCTGCGAGGGAATCAGGGCAGTGCTCGGCTGCGTCCTTTGTGCTGCCTTCAGCTTTCTCCTTAAAGCACCAACAAAATCAAGGCAGGAGAAATGTGTATTAGCACAAATGCAATACAGCCTGGTTCAGAATCAATAGAAGCCACTCCTTGTCTTACTTGTCAGATAGCAACATTAGTCATTTTTGCTTGGTGCCTACTATTTTTTAATTACAGTAAGTATGTCAGTTGGGTAAGCAATATTGTTGCTTCAGGTGACTTCTACGAGGAGGGAAAGGGGAGAAGCCTCAAAAGACTGGAACAAAAAAGGAAGAAAAAAGAGAAAAAAAGTTGCAAAGAGAAACATTAACGCTTTTGAATTTTAGCTGTCACCATGCAATTTCTTATTTATAACATGGAGCACAATGGATCTACAGCTATGGGAATGCTATGCACATAACACTGACAACGTAACTGGAAGTGATTTCTTTCTCCTGGATTCACATGTTCTCGATTAATGTGGCCATGAGACTTCACATACCGAGGAGTTAAACTGTGCTTAAAATTCAAATTCCAATGGAGGATTCAGGAAAAACATGAGATCTGTAGTTTGAAGTGTGCATGTGTGTATTTTTTATTTTTATTTTTTGAAGCTTAAAAATGCCTTTCTACATGGAGCTGCAGTGGTATCGTTACCTTTCGCAAGCACACCATCAGCGAGAGATGGCCTTTGTAAATCAGCGCCGTATTCTGCCAGTGTTCTTCCAAGCAAAGGAGCATGGGCTTAACCTCCCTCTGTCAGCCCTTCCTTGCTGAAGGGGCTTGCAGGACAAGCACAGGTGGTGGGGCACAGCAGTGCTGCCACAGGAGCACAGGATTGGATGGGGCACAGCAGTGATGCTGGAGGAGCTCTCTTCCAGAGCTAGGCTCTAGGAAGGGCAGCAGCTGAACTGTCTGTACAGGTCTCTGATGTATTCTCAATTTCCTGAGGTGTTTTTAGAAGAGAAGTTACTGAGTATCCACAGAGCCCAGCAGGCTTTTAGATGAAGATTTTCAGAGCACAAATGGGAGCTGTGGTCCCAGTTCACCTTCATCTTCAGAGGCTTTTGGATCCCTAGCTGTCCTTGGTTGCATTGGAAAATGTCTCCATTAAAGTGGAGTCACTTTATAAACTAAAATATTTTTTGCAGTAATTTCCCCCTGTAATATTTCCATTTTGTTACAGAAGGCGTTTTAATCAAGGGTGGAAATACTGTTAATATCTCCCTGAAAAAATACTGTCTTGTTATTAAGACACAATTCAAACCAGCAGACCCAGAATAAAAGGAAGGGAGGAGCATTTCCCTCCCTTCATCCGAAATCCAAGCCTGTTCTTGGAACCTTTCTCTTTTTTTGTGTCCGTGAGGTGAATGGGATAAAAATAATGTACTCTAGGGTCTGACCCTTGTACTGCCAGCACATTTCACTCTGGCTTCTGTTGGGTCACAGAACCCATGACCCAGCCAGCACTGTGCCCACATGTTCTGAGATGAGGTGGTGGTTACCATAACCGGGACCGGGGCAGAAAAAGTGGAGAGTGAGAAACTTAAATCCTTGACAGCTCCTCTGTCACCTTGGTGCTTCCCAACCATCTGTGCAAGAGGAGAGCTCACAGCTCACAGAATACAGAAGTGCAGTTGTCTTCAGTGGACAACTGTGATCTTTTAGGAGTAAATTGTGGAGTGTGCCTTCGTGTGACTGAGGCCTTGCTTCTGCTGCAGCTGGGCTGTGCTGCTGAAACCCCTCAGTGAGGCTGTCTGTCTGTCTGTGGGGATGGGCTCCATGTAGCAAGTCCAGCACTGAGCGGCTTACAGTGACTTTATTCTGGGAGCTTGCATCAGCCACATGCTGTGCAGTAACCAACTCCCGTGTAAAGTAAGGCCAGGCCGGCCTCTCTGACTGGGTCTATTGTAAAGCACCAAGCCAAAGGAGTTGTGCACAAACGTCAACTCAGTGGTGAGGTTGTGGAGAATCAGACCCGGCAGCCGTATTGATTCAAATTAGTTTGTGCAGTTCATCTGTTTGCCACAGCCTGTTTCAAGAGTCATCTTCTTCATCCCCACACACATGTGCCGATGTTGTAGGTGTAGAGCATGGTTGATTGGAACAAAGATAAATTATTTGCTACTTACTGGGGTTTGGCGGTTGACGCGGTTGACACTTTTGCTTTTTATGCTCAAAAAAGCAGCTGAAGCACTGTGCATCACAGGAGGTTTGTGCTGTTTGAGCTGCAACTCAACACGCCTGTGCCCTGAGCTCATGCCTGCAGTGGCATATGAGCAATGCTCTGCCCTACACTGTGACCAACATCCCCCAGTTCCAGAGCCTGAGGAGGAGCAAACCCTTCAAAAACTAGAAACTAATAGATGCCAATTAGCCTTTGCCACAGTGCCTGTCCTCTCTTTGTAGCTTCAGAGAGAGACCTCTCTAAGTGATGCAAGTGATGGTGCTTGCACAGATGGTAAATATATTTCACTGAGCATCTTGATGTTCTTGCTGATTCTGCCAAAGCTTATGCCTGTCCTGCAGCTCTCATCCATGTGAGCAACCTGTACCTAAGCAGGAGGCTTCTTCATGAATAGCAGTTGCAGGGTCAGAGCTCAAGCCTTAAGGATTGTGAAATGCCCTCCATCAGAGAGTTTGTAACAAGGGAAAAATTCATTGTTTTATACATATATTTATATGTATATCTTTGTTTAGTGCAGCAGGGGTATCCTCTTAGGCAAGCATCATCACTTGCATATCCTATTTATATGAAATGATTGCAAAGAAGTTAAAACATCTAAGAGCTTTTAATGCCTTAGAGGGATTTATAATTGTAAGCTCCTTGACAGTTAAAATCTTAAGTAAACGTGTCCATTGATGCTGAATGTAACTTTTAATAAAACATGTGTCATTTTACATATGTTTGCCTCACTTCTTCTTGGTGCAAAGATGTGGAGAAAGTGTTGTTGCTGAATTTGGAGGTCGGATGAGGCCCTGGGCAGCCTGATCTGGTGGGTGGCCACTCTGCCCGTAGCAGGGGGTTGGAACTGAGGGGGCTTTAAGGTCCCTTCCAACCAAACTCATTCTGTGATTCTATAACTATGATCCCATGAATCAAGGACTTCTAGGAAACCCAGGGCCTGCACAGGAGACCAAGTTGTGGCAATAAATGTGTCCTCTGTATGCATCAGTTTTTTCTGAGTGACAAGTTGAGTGACAGCAGTTCAGTCTTGGGTGGTGAGTCCCAGTCCAGCAATGCAAGTGAGGATTTATTTTACTTCAGGCATAGCTTATTCCATTCAGGTGAAGGGGATGGACTGCCAAAGGCCTTGTGGCAGATAGGTGTGTGATTTGCTGAGTGCTTTTTGCTCAGTCCCTAGGAGGCAGCTTGGTGGCAGTCACAGTGATGGATGCAAGTGCCACTGACATGCTAAACACCTCAGAGTACCCTGCTGCACATGGTCTTGGCTCACAGGGAAGCTCTGTCTGCCCACTCAGGCCTGGCTTGAGCAGATAGCACAGTGAGGTTTTGAGCCCCAGCAGGGCCAGGGTAAGGCCATGTCCTCGTGCCCCTGATGAGGGCAATCCCAAGGGGCCATCATCCGACAGCACCATGACGGGCACCTCCTGTGCACCTTGTGTAGGCTGTCCCAGCAGCCATCGTCCCTTCAGGACAGGGTTCTGATGGTGCTAAGAAGCCCATCAGTGTTGTTACTCACTGTCCTGCCAATTCCAACCACTGATTTTGGAAATCCAGACCTCAAGTAATGAAGGGCAGTGCAAGGTTAAAGGCTTAAAGGCTCTATGTGACTTCTGCTAGGGCAGGTCTTGTGCGAGTGTGATACTTTGGTGGTTTGGTGGGAGTTTTTCTCATGTTTTCAGTGTAACTGCTTCCAATAGGATGTTGAGAGAGAGACTGGGGGGTTTCCCTGCTCTTCTAGATGGAACGAGCAAGGAAGGCAAACAGCCAAAGGCCATTGCCTCTGAACCCTGGCACCTTGGGCTGAGGAAACCCGTGGTCTTGCAAAAAGAGGAAGTGCCCTACAAACCTGGCATAGAAGAATATATACAACACAGAAGCATTATTCTTCCAATGATGTTTATTACAGTCAATATTTATTAGTAAGGGAACAAGTCTTAGTGAAAAAAAAAAAAAAAGGCTGCTAATGAGGGAAATCCCATTAAACAGAGCATTTCTGTGCACTCATTATCCCAACCTGCTAAGTTTTTGAATGGAAGCAACTTTCTTTAGCATTCTATGCTATGACTGTAATGTTAAATTGAAGGAGCTTGTTTATTGCAAGGCTTCTCAGATCACTCTGCAAAAAGGATGTCCTGAGAGAAAATGCACTTTCATACAGACTGCTTTCAACCTAAGATTACAGACATACCAAATGAAAAGCCCCCAGCCTAGAATTAAGCACCTCTGCCGAAGTGGCAGCCATTTCACACACAAATCTCAGAACTGATGGCTGAGGCTTCTGTTTTTCGGCACCTTTCAGGTTCAGAAGGCGTTGCAGGGAGCAGGCGGCTCCCTCAGCAGCAGCATGCAGCTCAGTGGGTGCACACCGGTGTGCCCCAAGAGCAAATCAGGCTCATTAGCTTCCACAGTCACTGCTGTTGTGACAAAAGCATCTGCAGGCAAGGATGTTTGCTTTGGAATGAGCCTGCTTGTTTTCTGGGGATGGCTGCCAAGTTTATTTTTAAGCTGAGAAAACTGAGATTTCAGTCTGCTAACCTTGCTGCTGTCCCAGGATGCCCACCGGTCCAGTCGGCAGCATGGCTCCTGTTTGGAGACGCTCGGACTGAACTGTCCCTATTTGCACAAAAATTGTCCCAAACAGGCCTGAAGTGCCAAAAAAGGAATCCGACCTCCAGGAATTTAAAATGCAACGTGTATTGCTATCATCAGTTCACACTTGCCTGCTCTATTTATATGCTCTACTTTTTAGTGTGAAGCAGGAAGTCGCGAGGCACAAGACAAATAGCCTTTAGAACCTGGCTATTTTAAAGCATTTCTGTTGCTGCAAACAGACAGCAGTTTGTTACCTCTATTTTTATTTTATTTTATTTTATTTTTTGCACAGTGTCTTACCCCTCGTCTCCCACCTTTATCTCATCATGTCTGCACCGTGCCCTTGTGCTACTGTGCTGAGGGTGAGACCTGGGCACATCCTGCACATGCTAGCAGGGCTGGAAGCCATGCCACGAACCTCAGCCTGTGGGAGAGCAGCTGAGCTGGCAGTGTCTGTCCTTACTACTTTAATGACTCCATTTAAATGTTGAAGATTGTCAACTAGCACGTTATTTAATTTGGTACAAGTGCTATTTTTTTAACAGAACTTATTGTGGCAAATTATTGCACAAGCTTTGGCCAGCTCACCCATCACTTCACCAACTGTGGGTGATCCAAAGAGATGATTGCGTTTTGCTCCAACTTTTAACCTCATCGATGGGCAAAATGTGTGCCACCACTGGGAGCCAGATCAGATCCATTGCCCAAATCCAGCTCAGCCTCAGTCCAGCTGTGGCTTGTGGTAGTGAGGGATGAGGACATTGTCACGACAGGCCTACTGCCGCCACCACTCCCATTCAAAAGCCTGTGAATTCATTCAGGTGGGAGTAGTGGTTTTGGGGTTAGCTACAGCATGAAGGCTCCAAATCCCTCTATAAAATCCTCCCTTCTGGCCCCCAGAGTTTGCAGTGCGCTGCATGGGCTGTGTTCTGCGTGATACCAAGCTGCCATGTGAACCATGGACTCTATGTCACCTCATCATAACTCAGTGCAGTGGCCTTCAACTGTGACATGGCAACCTGCATTTTGCAATCCTCTGTAAGAAACATTTGCCCTCTCCCTACTGCTGTAAGGGTGCATTTGCTGCCCTCCCTTCCCTGCTGCACCAGTGTTATAGCATGGGATGTCTGGGAGCCACGTTTTCAGCCCAGCACAGGGCAATTTTGCAACAAAGCTCAAAAACATTTTCAGTCCTTGGTCAGTCTTGGATGCTGGCAGACGGCTGAGAGCTTGTATTTTTTCAGGTCAGCTTCTGCTAGCTTATGAGGGTGGCTCTGGCCCATTTGCAGCCCACCAGGGAGCTATGTCAGTGGCTTTTCTGGCTTTGAAGTGTTCACCCTAATTTGATAAAGACAGCAGAATTCATGGTGCCTCCAAAAGCACTTCCAAGCCTTCATCTCTCTGTTTTAAAAGGGAGGGTGTATGCGTTGTGTGTGATCGTGTGTGGTTTGCACACACACAACGCTGTTTGAGGGTATTTGGGAACACTGGCACGCAGAAACAAGGGCGGGCTGGCTGCAGACCTAAACAAGCAGTGCAGCTGGTGCTGTGAGCACTGCCGTCCCGTGGGAGATGCAGATTTTTGTGCCTGTGGCAGGACTTTGCTGTTAAAGGAGAAGGAGTCAGGAGAGGAGAGCACGGTCCCTGGAGCCATCCTGCCCTTCCTATGCCAACACAAACATCTGCCTGGGTCCCCAGCTGCTCTGTGGGGGGGTGGAGAGATGCTGGGAGAGCTGTACTGTGCTGTACTTCAGGTATAACATCATGCAGGGAAGAAAAGGAAAGGAATGAGAATTCAAGGGAAGGTCCCAAGGGTACAGGAAAATGTTGTCAGGAATGGTGGTTGGACTGGTGGGCATTATGAGGAGGCTGCTACAGTTATCGTCAAAAGCTGAAGTTATCAGAAGGTGATGGGCCTCTTGTAAATCTCAGTTGTCTTTCCAAATGACAGGATGTGTCCAGCACCTTCCAGTCCAATGAAAGGGCTGTTGCACAGGGCCCTTGGTCTACAAAGTCTGTTTTTTCAGAAGTTTGCCCACAGCACCTCACTTGGGATGAGTGCTCTTTTACATGGTTAGCACAAATCCAAATAAATACAGAAATATAAACTGAGCTGGAAATTTACTGAGTACAAGCTGTCTTGCAAAATTGTCTGTGTTTCCTGGCTCTGGATGGGATGGAAATACCACAAAGCTCGCTTCTCGCATCGTAACGTGATACTTCTGCTTCCGGGCTCAGCTGGAAAGAGGTGGAGGCATGTACAAGAGCAGAAAAAAAAAAAAGAAAAACAAATTTTAATTTCTTTTTTTTTTTTTTTTTCTTTTTTTTTTTTTTTTTTAATGTGGAAAAAAATGTAACTAGTAATCAGAAAGTGGTCACTGTGTGCATCTACCTGCATGCCATGCCACAGAGTTTTTTCCCCAAGAGATGGGGCACAGCGCTGGAAAGGCAGCTAACCTGCTGGGATGCCTTCCTGTGAGCAGGAAGCAGGAAGCAGGATGGAGCTTGGCTGGTGCTCGCTGAGATCGAACGTGGGTTCAGCTGCTGGCTTTGGTTAAGTGAAGATGTTCCCCTTTTCCCTGCTTGTTCCCTGCTCTCCAGGAGAGGGGAACACAGTCCTGTGGCCCTCCCTCAGCCTGAGGTCCTCAGCTGTGCTTTTCCTTCTGTCATGTGACTGGGTCTTGTATGTGTTTCCTGCAATTTTTCCAGTCTGGCCAAATGTTTTGGAGACAGAAGTTACGTCAGCGAAGATGGAAGGGAAGGGAACAAAGTGCTTTCCCTGCTGGTGGTAGGAGTTCGTGGCCATAACACCCGTGGTGAAGCAGCCACATCCCTAGCAAAAGATGGCTGGGAAGTCAGGACACCACATGGCCCAGCATCTAGCACAGCAGTTCATCTTCCTCGTGGTGCCACAGGGCCATCTGTCAAACCTGCCCTCACCACTTCTCAGCAAACCACCCTTGGCAGCCGCCTTCAAGAGAAGAGCCACCAGCTGTGTCCTGGGGCAGCCCAAGTTACTCCTGCATCTGCCAGCAAATGGCATTTTAACAGCATCTTCTGAGAAGGGACTGAGACCACACATGTCCTTTCAGCCAGGCTGTCAGATAAGTCTGCCCAGGGCTGTTGTGGATCTGGTGATCTGTGTTTAGAAATAGTCTTGGTATTTTTAAATGTTGCCTGGAGCCATCTGGTTCCCTCTTCGTTTTATGTTTTAATTGTCATTTATAACTTATTATACAAGCTATTCAAAAGCCAGACAGAGGCTGGAGGGAAGCAAGCATGTCCCCATCTGAAGCTCATGCAAACCCCTGCAGCCTGTCCCTGCCCTTCAAAGAGGCTGGGGGCCATGGCCCAGGCCCCATGACAAGCAGGCTGTGCATCGCACACTGCAGCCCAGCTGCAGCACAGGGCTTGCCCCTGGCACAGGGAAGAAGGACCATCAGGGCAGGTGACCATCTGCAAACCGAAGGAATTTACTTTTTTGAAGATGCCTTTTTGAGTTTTCAGAGAGGAGCTGATTCGCCTTCGCCTGCAGTGAGAGCAGTGAGCATGGAGGGCTGCAGACTGTCCAACCAGGCTGCTCTGGCTCCTCAGCTCCTTCACAGCATGGAGACATACCACTGCACGACTCCCTCTAAATAATAATCTCTTATATTTCAAACTTATGAAACAGGGCACTGAACATCAAGCTGTCTGAATAAGGATACACATATATTCTTTTTTTAAGAAAACCCTTTGATTTCGTTAGGATCCAAAGAATCCTCTTTTCAGGCAGACAGCAGAAATCATAGAATCATAGAATAATCAGGATTCTAAGATCATCCAGTCCAACCATTGACTCATCTCCACCATGCCCACTGACTGTGTCCCTCAGTGCCACACACATCTCTTGAACACCTTCAGGCATGGTGACTCCACCAGCTCCCTGGGCAGCACTGATCACTCCTGAGAAGAAATCTTTCCAAATATCCAACCTGAACCTCCTCTGGTACAGCTTGAGGCCTTCCCCTCTAGTCTTATCATGAGTTATGTGGGAGAAGAAGCCAATTCCCACGTAGCCACTACCTCCTTGCAGAGAGTTGTAGGGAGCAATAAGGTCTCCCCTCAGCTTTCTCCAGACTCAACAATCCAGCTCCCTCAGCCACTCCCCATAAGATTTGTGCTCGAGACCCTTCACCAGTTCCATTTCCCTTCTCTGGATATACTCCAGGGCCTTGATGTCTTTCTTGTAGTGAGGGGCCCAATTCTGAACATAGAACTTGACGTGCAGCCTCACCAGTGCCAAGTCCATAATAAAGAATACAATTATATATACACATAAGTGCGGGCAGACAATGGGGCCTGGGCTCAGCCCTCATGCCTGGAGGTGATGCCCAGTACCACCATGCTGCAGCAGCCACCACTTAAAGGGAAAAAGAACTTCAGAGTGTAAACTCACATCTATACGATCTGAATTGTGTCCATATGACTGAAGAGCTGGCATTATACCAAAGAAGAGTAGTTTTTTTTGTGTGTGAGCAGTCATTATTCCTGCAGTACCAGCTTGTTTGGCGTCAAGTCTGTCTACTGCCACCAAGGGGGTTATAAAATTACCTGCATCAGGCTCTTCATGGCTGCCTTGCTCAGGGTGTGGGAAGTAAGGGACAGAGGGTGAAAAGCTCTCACCTTGAAGCAGTCACTTTCCACCAGAATGGGGACAGCTTGAAGGACCTGTGGTAACTTAATGCCCAGTTGACCTCGGTGTGGGAGTACCCCATAGGTTGCAACCATGAGTACAGGACCCGGCCCTTCTATGTTCAGATTTATGGCATGGCAATAAAGGCTCAACGTGAGCACTCTTCTACCTCTCAGCCTTGAAATCTCTGGGGATTTTCCTGTAATAATCTTGTCTGCACTGTTGACTTATAGAATAGTAATTGAGCTTCAAATTTAATTACAGTATGGGAATGTGCCGTCACTTGATTGAAGATGCTTCCTTGGCTATTTACTGCAATAAATAGTCTTACCAACTGCAATTTTAAATGAAAGGACTAGACACTGGCATCTCTTTTTATGGCCGTGCTTATATCCTTCCTGCAAGACACAGCATTTCAATGAAATACCAAGTCTTGGTTTCCAAAACGCTCTTCTTTTGTTAAAACTCTGTTTATGGAGAATTCCTCACCCCTCATACCCACAGCCACAAAGAACAGCATAGCTCAGGACCTATACATGCTCAGGTGCTTTTTGCAGGTTTGTATTGTATGGGTCTGCCAGGTGGAGGGACACAGGCTGAAAAACACCTGCAGTTGTTGTGTCCCACAGCTGAGGGGCACAATGGCACACCAAGGTGTGGTCTTGGCCACCATGTCCCTGCAGAAACCTGCAGTTCTTTCCCAATTCTGCCACGCTGAGGGCCTGAGGGGAGCTGGGCCCCCACTGGGCTTGTGCATCCTGGAGCTGGAGCAGGAGCAGAGCCCCATAGGAGCTGGCACCAGTGTGGTGGGAGCAAGGTGCCTTTGCATCCCAGAGGCCATGTGCCATTGGGAGCGATGTGTCTCTGCTGGAGCACTTCTGTGAAGTGTGGCTATTTATATAGGCTCTTTCCTTCAGTGATAATAAGGCACTCAAATTACCCTCTAATGTTGGTTATTTGGAAACAACACGAAGGCACTATTTCCAGTTGTGACAGAGAATATGGAAATGTGTGTTTCAGCAGCAGTGTACTGCACCTTTCTGCCTGCCCACAGCTGTGGAAACATCGATGTTCATGCTCATTAGCCAGGGAATAGAAAATGAAACTCTCAAAAACAGTTTGATCCAAATTCTTTTTTCTTGCAGCCAGCTTTATATCCCAATGAAAGAAAGCATTCTCCCAGTACTGCATACTGTTTGGGGCTTTGCGGATCCCTCTGATCCGGGGACTGGCCATTGCCCACTGCCCCTTATTTCAGGCCCTTCCTAATGTCCATGCAGCCCAACCTCTGTCACACTCCCCAAGAGGGGAATTTCTAAGGGGAAGACGAGGTAGAGTGTTAGCTACTGCTGCTATGGAAATAATTCTGGTACTCAAAACAAGTGCTGCATCCTCAAGTACTGTCCTAGGAAATCCAATTGCTGGACACCAAGACTGAAGACACTCTGGGGTCAGCCCAAAATTAAGGAGACTTGGCTTCTTCTCCAAGAAGTGCTGAGCATCATCATTTATACCAGAACCACTTACCCGGTGATTCCTTGTGAGGCTAGGCCATTTTCTAATAAGTCACTCATTCCTTCCAGCCTCTGCAGTTTTTTGTAATAGTCTAAGTATTGGGCATTTACTTTTAGAAAAAGTTTTTGAGAGCAGAATTCTTTCCCACTGTGTCTTTGTATCTGTGTCCACGACTTCATTGTCCAAAATTCATCCTTTGCCAGGCCTGCTACAAGCTCCAAAGTTGTGTGATCCACAAGCAGATACCCAAATGCACCCAGACCTACAGAAAGTTGAGTTCTGAGCTCAAAACACTGTGACAGTTGTCACCCGCCCAGAGGGTCCAAACTGCCTCAGACTGGGGAAACTAGGATTTCCTCCAACATTCATAGCTCAGGCTGGGTTTTGCTTACTTATAGTTTGCTCTGGTTGCTTCCAACCAGACAGTTTTGTTTATGGGTAGAGTCAACAACTTCAAAGCTGATGCTTGTTTTATAATCTAGTCTAGTATCAGCTTTGTTGCAGGTAAACCATGTGTTTTTATGACTCCACATTAGTTTTGTTATAGATTTATCAGATGTAGGTGTATCTGTTTTCTCTTGCTGGTGCCTGAGCCTAAAGCTCAGCAGACTTTGGCTCTATCATACATTTCAGCATATTTCATTGTCGAAATGGAAATACAGGATTCCTAGTGTCCGACTGTCCCATCACAACTTTTAGAGAAGAGCCCAAGTATGTGAAATGCGTGGCCTGGCAGTGGCCATGGACCATGAGCCAACCAGAGCACAGGAACACAGGAATCAAGCTGCCGATGTCCTGTGGTGTGATCCCACCCCTGTCCTGTTCACATGCCAAGCTGACACTGAGCAGACTGTGCCCTGTGATGGCTTTTGTCCAGGTGGCTCCGAGTACTTTCTTATTTTCTTTCAGTCCTGTTCAAAGAACGTCCACTCATTTCCTTTCAAGGGGTCAAACTTGTCTAAGCCTTATGCAGGTGAAGTCATCTTGATGAATAAACAAACAAAGGCAAAGAGACAAACCTTGTGAACATCAGCCAGGAAGGTTTCTGATCCATTAGTGGAATTTATGAAAACTGAATACACTTTTAGAAAAAAATGTGTTTACTTAGATGATGGACGTCTGTTGAATATTAATCTTTTCAGGGTACATTGCTGGCCTCCTTAAAGAAAGCCTAAATTATTCAGGAGCATTTCCATGCTGAGATACAGCAAATTTAGAGGCAGTACAAATCAGACTTTTACATCTTAAAATTAAAGGAAATCAAGTACCAAATCTGGCTTCATAATAATTCATTGGGCATCCCCCTGCTAAATAAAACAATTAAGCTACTCATTAAAACTCAACTAGATCATTACAAAGCCATGGCTGCTCTTAATCCTTATAGACCTTGCAAGCAAAATAACCATTATACAGCGCAAATTCCTATTTTGAGCTGGTTATTCATTTTACCTCCTGGCTTTGTCATAGGACAGCAGTGCAAGTGAGTTCCCAGTGATGCTCTGATGCAGCAGCCTCTGCCCCAGAGGTGACAGCCTCCGATGGCCAGTGTGGCAGAGGAGGCCAGTGATGCCATTGCAACTGCCAAGGAAGCATCGGGCTCCTTTATGTAACAGCTGCTGCTTTTCAGTGCTGTCACTCACACATACACTGGAAAACACAGTGCTTGAAGAGCTGCTACGCTAGTACAGCATATGCTGGAGGCAAATCTATATATATGTATTTATTTTTTAAAAAAGCGACCTTGTGAAAAAAGAATTAGAGCTGGAGTGTCTCACAGCTTTCTGTCCACAGACCAGCTGCTGCAACGCTACACTGAGGCCACCTTTCAGAAACCTTTCTTCCATTAAAAACCCTTGCTGCTGCCACTGGTTTTGTTTTATTTGTCCCACCAGGAGCCTAAGACACCTTTGCAAGTAAACCAAATTCCTACTCACGAGCAGCTGTAGGTTGCACAGGGGACAGGATGGTGTCAGTGGCCTGGTCTCTCTGTCCAGCACAGGCAAAAACACCTCCAGGTATACCTGCACAAGTTTTCCGTGCATGCGATGCAAGGTTGAAAAACAACACTGCATCCTGAGTGGAGATGTCAAACCTGATTTTCATCAAAAGCTTGCTTATGTAATTATGGACCTCAATCCCAAACTGAAGCTGCTGCTGGGGACGGTCCCTTGGAGGGAGCAGTGTCCTCAACGTGCATGGCTCAGGAGTGTTTCAGTGGTGCCAGCTCACTGTCAGAGCTCACCCACTGGATTTCTATTGTTTGTTGCTAAAAACAGATGTCTATTTCAAGGTTTTTTAAACCAAGACATGTATTTAATAAGGTATATAAGGAACAAGTTTTTTACAGTAAGAGTGGTAAGGCAGTGGAACAGGTTGCCTGGAGAGGTGGTGGATCCCTGCCCTTGGAGACATTCAAGGTCAGGCTGGATGGGGCTCTGTACAATCTGATCTTGCTATAGGGGTCCCTGTTCATTGCAGGGGAGTTGGACTAGATGGCCTTTAAGGGATCCTTTCAACTCAAACAATTCTATGATTCTGTGTTTCTATTTAGTCATTTCTCCCCCGCCTACCCTCCATCCCCTAATTTACAGAGGTGAATGTGAGGGGGCCCTATGCCTGCTGTAGTCAGTGGAAGCCTGCCTAGAGGCCCCTACAGATTTGGCATTTGGCTTTCTTAGGAAGTTGTCCTACATGTCCTGAAGACCACCTCATTTTTCCTGCCACTGGCTTTTCTTTGCCCTCACCATCCTGCGCAATCAGTAGCAGTCTGTGAGCATGTAAGTTACGGAATCCCTGGGAAAGACATCTGGGCAGAACTCTTGCATGGGTTCAGAGGACAGATAAATTCCTGATGGCCTCCTATTTACCTGGGTGGTGGCCACAGTTTCTCTCACATGTGCCCAACTGTAGGAGGATGAGAAGACAGAGAGTGCTATGGCACTGGCCAAGATGTCAAGAATTTGCTGTTTCCCCTTTCTTGCCTGGCTAACAGAAGCAAGAATCCAGGACTGTTCCCATATAATGAAACACCTCAGCTATTGCAAGGAGCAAGCAGCACCAGTACCTTGGTCCCTCACCTCTCCTGTACACTTCAGTCCCAGTCAGCTTGTTGGTCAGCATAAATCAGGGTAGCTCCTTTGAAATCAGTGTGATAACTTGATAGCAGTTGTAAATTTGGTGCGACGCACTGCCTGGCAGCTCACTCAGCTGTGTTTGATTTACATCTGGATCCACTTGGAAGCTCATGCCAAACACCTTGCCACAGTTAGAAAGGGGTAGAAGAGGAGCAGGGGGAAGGCTTGCAAAATGCCCTCTGCTGGAAGAAGCCAAGCCCCACAGAAAGCACACACGATTCAGGCACTGATTTTCCTTCCCCCTTGCCCGACAACGTCAAACTTCCTGTGATTACTGACTGTGGTAATGATGATGTTTCTGGTGTATATGTGTTTGTGCACACGTGCGCACTGGCTTCTTGCTAAACCTGATTCAATTGGACATAGCCAGATGGTACAAAAGCTTACCGGAATTTCATTTTCAAATAAACCACAGACTTGGATGAGCTAATGTTGTTCCACATAAAAAGCCACAAAATTCAACAAAGTGATGTTGTTTCAAGTAGAGGAGATGTCAAGTGAGAGAACCATCCGGTCTGCTCTGAAAGAGCTACACACTCCCACTCATGCTTTTAGAAAGTGTTTACGTACAAACTCCGGGAATACGATGCTGCAGTGCGCTTTAAACATTTCCCCACAGCTGATGTCTGGAGAGCAGAGCATTGGCAGAAGCAGCACAGGAACCACATCTGCTTGTGAGCCTTCCTGCTTTCTTTTCAAGGCTCCTGAAAGGCTGACAGCCCCAGAGGTGCCACAGCCTCCATTGGGCAGGTAGTCCAGGACCACGTGGAGATGAGGCTCCGTGTACACATCCTTGACCTGCTGGACCCCAAAGCATACACCAAGAGGCCTCCTACCCTATAAGATGTGTGGGGTGAAAGCTGTAAGACCGGCAGTTGAGGCTCAGCAAGTATGCAGAGCTACTGGTGGGAGCAGGCCCAGTGCTACAGCTACACAGGGGCTTTCATGAGAGTGGTGGTGGAGCACGCAGCTCCCAGGCCTGCAAGAGGCCAGTCTATACCTGGGGCTGACAAGTCACTGCTCAGAGGAGACTCACAAGCAGTGGTAGCATGTCACCATGTCCCAGTACTGCAAGGAGTACCAACCACACTGGTGACAGTAACAGCTTGGCTTCTCTTTTTAAAATACAACCTGCTATTGAAGTCTCACTGTGGACTGTGGAAGAAGCACCAGCTCAGGCTGCTGGACCTTATGCCTCTCTGCCTTGGGCTGAGGGTCTCTTTCTCTGGTGGCTTTTCATTCATATCTTCAACTTGCCATGCGAGATATTTATTTCAGCCAAGAGAAGCCCAAGAGACATTGCTATTAAGAACCATGGCTCTACTGCCCAGCAGGCCTCTCCTTTACAAGAGTAACTCCAGTAGCTCTCCTGCTACTACTCAGCTTGCTGCCTGCCCCAGGTTGCATTCCCTGTGTGCCATGCTCCAGGACTGCACAAGGCTTCTCCTGTAACACACTGTGATGGAAAAGGCATGGGGTAGTCATCCTTTCTGCCTAGGAATGGTGGGAGGAGGAAAAGTTGCCTGCTGGGATTGTGCTTGGAGGCTTCATCAGAAAGCAGCTAACAAAAAAGATGGGAAATTAAACCAGCATGAAAATAACTCAACCTGAAGCTTCAGAAGAAGAGATGGCCTCAGCTCTAAGAGGAACTGCTTTGCCTGGGCAATGGGCAACAGGGCTGGCTTCAACAACTTCTGTGCCCCAGCACTTCATTAGGATGCAGTGCTGGCCATGCTCAAAAAGGAGGCCTTCTGTCACCAAAGCTCATCAAGCATGCAAAGTCAGCAAAGAACTTTGCAAAGAAACAACAGCTAAGGCCTTTTTTTTTTTTTTTTTTTTTTTTTTTTACTTAAACTCTCGGTCCTGCAGGATGGATTTTGTTTCAATTCCATCTTTATAAATAACTTTCTATTTTGCACTCACCTGTTCATTCTCTGTCCTAGTTAGAATCAATAGCACTGATAATTATCTGTCAGAGCATTTACACATCACTGGAAGGTGACTAACAACAAAAAGACTTTTTAGTTATATATATATATTTTTCAGAGAGCTTTAAGTGAATTAACCAACAACAAGATGGCAGATTGATGGTGGCTGGAGACTAGATACTGATTTTTACCCACAAATAAAAGTGTTCTCGCAAGCAGAGGCAATCGACATCTTCCCGACAGCTCTGACATCAGGGTCACCCCTGTGGGGCTGTGACCTCTCCCTGAGCCATCCTCCCCACAGCTCACAGCAGGTACCATGGGTCCCCTGATGGGGTCTGTTCCTTAGATAGAAGCAGACAGCTTGTCTATTGTACATCACCAGGTGCTCTAGAGCCACTATCCACAGCAGAGATCTTATCATCCCATGTTTCAAATATTAATACCGGCAGAAGGCTTTTTTTGCCAAACCTTTTTGCCTCCTGCTAACTCCCTGCATTGCCCCACAGTACCTTGCTGGTACTCCATTTGGTCCCAGCTCCAAAGTGGTCACAAAGTACTCCTGATTTCCTTTGCCTAGCGCAAGTAAAGAGGCTACAAGGAAACTGGCAGTGGATAAATCAATAATTCCACTGATGAGGAACAGCTCCCACTCCCTTCTTTGCAGATCTGTTGGAACACCATCCAGCATAACAACACTTTTTTTGAGAAGAAGCAGTAATTTATACTGGCGTAAATCAGAAATGTCGCTCCGACTCCAGTGGGTTTACACCACATGATTCATGCTCTTGCTTGCAAGCAGGAAACCTGAATCCCTGCTTGCAGCTCTAGCTGCAAGACAGCTGGAAGCAGGACCCAGGGCCATACAGCAAGTCAGTAGCAGAGCATGGGAAGGAAGCCAGGGGGCTGTTTCCTGCTACTGGCACACACCATTGCTCTTCTGGTTCCTGAATGACCCAGATGATAGAAACTGGTCTCAAGCTGAGAAAGCCTGCTCTGGGCCTGGATCCCAGCAGACAGCTGTTGGGTCTGGGCGCTCAACTGAGGGAATCCCTCTATCACATGGTGCCTTCCATATGATAGGGAAGGATAAGAGACGGAGCAAATTCCCCCCTTTCTTCTCTCTCCTCTCTCACCAAGTGCCTTGGAAACCGTTTTTTTCTGAGCGAGTTTTGGCCTTCCATGGTCATTTGTTCTACGGATGGAAACAAACAAACAGTCATCACAGGAGCAAATAGCCACCAGCAGCAGATCTCCTCATCGCTTGTCAGTGTGTATAAACACATGAAGGAAGGGTGCAAAGATGACAGAGACAGACTTTCCAGTGGTGCCAGGGCCAGAGGCAATGGGCACAAACTGGAGCTCAGGATATTGCTTCTGAACACCAGGAAGTACTTCTCTGCTGTGCAGGTAACAGAGCCCTGGCACAGGTTGCCAGAGAGGTGATGAAGTCTCCAACTTGGAGAAGCTCAGGAGAAAGGTAAGGAGACTAGGGCCATCCTGATCCCTGCAGACAGGTGCCACAGTCACCTCTAGACTCCTGCCAGTGGTTTGAGCTGCTTGTTGCACCTAGGTTTCTGATGCACAGGATGGTATGGTTTGGTGCTTGTAGATGCAGGGAGCACACAGTTTTGTGTTGTGCTTCTACACTTTCCTCAGGAGGAGATAGATTTGCCTGTGTGGTGCCCTGCACTGCTGCAAATGCCACTTGCACAACATCCTGGCGGTGCCTTCATTTGGCTCGGACTCAGCTCCCTGGGTGCAACATTGCATAAGGGCTGGGCATCTGTAGCACATACACTCATATCCTCATGCAGAGGAGCCCAAAGCCTCCAGAGGTGAGGAAGGGGCCACCCCCAGTCACCATACTCACAGAAAGCCACCCTGCTGACCCGGGCAACCATCTTGTGATTTAAGGCAGGAGGGGCTGATTCATTACTTCCAGCTGTACTTCAGCACTGGTGCAACGTGGGCAGTTTGCTTTGGTTTGTAATTCCCTCTGGCCATCAGGACCCAGCAGGCATCCTCACTGGGGGCATCTGAGGGAGGACAGGAATGGGGTCTTGCACAGGGACGACCGCTTCTGTGAAGATAAGGAACGTTAGCATGTTCTGCCTCCCAGACAGCCAATCATCCATCACAGGTTGAGGCACCTGCCAGCTGTGCCCTCCTACACTCTCTGGCTGTTTCCAATAGCGAGCGTTCGTCCTACCACTGAGCCAGATGGGCAGCTTTCTTTTTCGGTTTACTGTGTGGCGTCTATTTTGGCAAGTAGCCGCTCTTGAGACATTCTGCTCATGGAAACACCTGACTGATGTGAGTACTCCCCATGGTCTTGGTGGCACCATGCCCTGTTTGGCGGGGCAGGTGCCCACCCGCTCAGCCCACAGCCTTCAGTCTGTCACTAAGTTTGTCCTGCCTCGAAACTGGGACTTCCTCTGTCACTGTGTGAAGCCATCTGGACCCTCTGCATTGTTGTTGGGTTTTTTGTTGCTTTTTTTTTTTTTTTTAATGGTCATTTCAACTGAAAATGGTTAAATTGTGCTTGGGATTTGTGTCCCTCCGTTCTTTATCATGAAGAGATTCAAGCTGCAAATCCCAGAGGATGGGACATTCGCTTCCAACTTATTTTGTCCATTACAGTTTTTAATTGCAGTCACTAACCAACACAACATCCCCTTTCCCTGAAATAAATATTGATTGTGAAAATTCAGGCTATCAGCTCAGTGAGTGTCTGTATCATACCCAGAGCTGCAAGCCCTCCATCAGCCCTCATCTCAGGTAAGTAAAGAGTCCCAGAAATTAACTGCCTGTTTTGCTTTTATTTTCAAAATGGATCAGCAACAATAGGTGCCTTCATTTTGGGGTGTTCATCCCATGATAGATTAAGTAGTGCTGCTTTCCAGGGGGTGTGGAACCCCCTCTTCTCTAAAACTCAGTGCCTTTGAAAACTTTTCAGATGAGAAATGCAAAAGAGCTGTTTGCATTTCTGTTGCTCAAAATTGTAGTCCAGGAATGCAGCGGTGCATGATGATCAGTGATGATCCCTGGTGCAGCTGACCCCTTCTCTGAGCTCGCTATAAACAAAGAATATCACCTAGTTTATCTGAAAATGAATGTTAAAAACGAAACCTAGCATACGGTTTTGAATTACTCTATATTACTATAACAAGTGTAGATGTGTTGCAACAGCTAGTGAGAGTATTTAAACTAGCTGGATGGCTCCTCCTAGAAGCAGTGGCAGAACACAACATTCATGTGCCATGACTGTCCCCATCGTCTGCAGGATGTGTTTGATCTGAGGCTGGGATCACAAAACCTGCTCCAGTGAGACCAGCCAGCTGCAAGCCGCAGCCTCCCACTGTCTCATGGGATCCAAGTATGGATGGCACAGCACAAGCAGTGTTTTCCTTCTGCCAAGAAAATGGTGCACAAACCCCAAGTCCCAACCCTTGGCTCTGCAGAGGATGACTTTTTTTTCAGACCACAGCATGCTTATGGGCAGAGTTTCCCTGCCTGGGCTGTCAGTAAGTCAGACAGTTGATGTATGTCCAAAAAGAAAAAAAGCTAAGCCATCCATTTCCTGCTAAGCTGCCTGCTCAACAGCTTTGGCTTGGTCAAGCCAAAATGGGTGCAGAACTTGCCAGCTGCACCCAAGGCGTACCCTGAAGTATAGGAAATCGTGGACACCAGAGTGGCTGGATACCATTGGAACCATGAGCCCCAGTGAAGGTTCTCAGCACAGAGACCTCCCTCAATCTCCACCGAGGTCTCCATCACTCAGCAGCTTCACCACCACCACGAGCCTGGGAAATGCTCATAGCGAGTGGCATGCATCCTTCCAAATCTGGAAGGGACGTTGTGGGCAATGGCTAAGAGGAATACGCCCTGAGGGGAACTCTGCAGGGCTGTAGCGTGCCTTCTGTCACCTCTCTCCCTCCCAGGCCAAGCTGTTTGTTCCCACTGAAGCAGCCAGCTGTGGGATGGCAGGCCAGCCAGCTGCCAATTGACGTCAAAGGGATGCTGGTGGTTTGTGCTAGCTGAGGGACTGGTTCTAGTCAAGGTGGGTTTCAAACACCACAGAGAAATGTTTAAATACCCTCCACTTCCCCTCCCTCTGCTCCAGGAAACAAGCGCCTTATTTCATTCATCGGCTCTTTTGGTTATGGCAATAATCCTGCCCATATTTTGGCTACTCGGGTGTTTGCTGAGGACTGAGCAGCTCAGATAATGCTAGCATAGAGCAATGGAGCAAAAAGGCAGGAGAAAGGCAAGGGGAAACCAGGTTTAAACTCCTCTGACCCAGCTTGCACCACATGTGTACTGATGGGACAAAAGCCATGTATTTTTTCTTCTCATATTGCCTGAAATATGTTCCTGACATCCTTCTCTTCCTCTTCAAATCACAACTTGCCCTATGAAATACATCCAGGCAAAGGGAACTCATTATAAATGGGTGCATTTTCCCTTGACTGTTCAGTTATCCTTGAGACAGCTGATTTTCATTTGGTGCTATGCCTATTAGCTGCAGCCCCCATGTTTTCACTTGTCTCAGTGGCAGTGTCAATATATTTTTCCCAAAGTAATCACTATAAGTCCTGGTTAATATCCAGTCCAAACCAATGCACTGAACTGCAACATCTTCTAAACTCAGAGTGATTCCTATGGGGAAGTCTTGAAGGAGTCAACACACTGATTTCAGTCGACTTCAAATCAGGCTTGTTCTCTTGAGTTGGTTCATTTACATTGCTGCCAATACTAGAGGCTGTGTTATTTAAGATTGCCTAAAATCAACATGCTTCAGTTGAGACCATCACATGGAAAGATTTGTGATAACAACTGCTTGTGTTTTCATCCCTTAATCAACCCACTTTCTCCAACAACTAGGGTTGCCTCCAGTGTGATGCAGGAAGTCTATTTATGCTTTGTATTAAGCACTGGAAATACTACTTAGCCCACAGCTAGAAGCATGTGAGAATGAATTCCCTAAATACTGGTTCAAGGCCATTGAAACCCTTTTTAAATTCCAAGTGAACACGTTACTTTTGGTAAGAAAAAATACATATAAGTAAAAGGCATTGCTTGCACCTGTCCCCAGGGAACCTTGGCCCATAACTGGCCTCCATGTTGTTCTCCTGGGCGCACTCAAGCAAAAAGGTAGCAAGACAAAAGGCATATTATAGTCAACTCTCCCCCACTAACTCCATTGGAATCATAAAATCACAGATTCATGGAATATCCCAAGGTGAAAGGAATCCACAAGGATCATTCAGTCCAATTCCTGGCTCCGCACAGAACAACCTAAAATTCGAATTCTCTATGTCTGAGAGCGCTGTCCAGATGCCTTTTGGACTCCAGCAGCCTGGGGCCATGATCGCTCGGCAGCCTGTTCCAGGGCCCCGTCACTCTCTCATGCAGAATATTTTTCTAACCCAGGGATTAGGAAAAGCTGGCACAGCTCCATGCCGTTCCCTTGGCCCTGTCGCTGTCACACAGCAGAGCTCAGCGCTGCCCCTCCGCTCGCTGTGAGGAGCTGTAGCCACCATGAGGCCTCCCCTCAGCTCCTCTGCTCTGCGCTGAGCACACCAAGGGGCCTCAGACACTTCATACTTTCTGCCCTCCAGACCTTTCTCTATCTTTGCAGCCCTCCTTTGGATGCTCTCTAATGTTTTTATATGGTGGTGCCCAAACCTGCTTGCAGTGCTTGAGGTGTGGCCACACAGTAGGACAGCCCCTTCCCTTGCCCAGTGGCTGTGCTGGGTCTGATGCACCCCAGGGCAAGGCTTGCCCTTTCGGCTGCCAGGACACACTGGCACATACTCATCTTGTCTCCAACCAAAATTCTTTCTGCGGGTCTGTTCTCCAGCCTCTCATCCCTCAGTCTGTACGTATATCCAAGGCTGGCCTGCCCCTGATACAGGATCCAGCATTTGCTCTTATTAAACTTCAGGTGGCTGGTGATTTCCCAGCCTTCCAATTTGTCAAGATCTCTCTGCAAGAGCTCTCTGCCCTTGAGAGAGTCAACAGATCCTCCTAATTCAGGATCACCTGCAAATTTACTTAACGTGTTCAGGTCTTGTATCTAAGCCATTTATGAAAACATCAGAGAGAACTGGCCCTAAAGTAAAGCCTTGCAGAACCCCACTAGTGACTGGCTGCCAGCCTGATGTAACCCCTTCATATTATGGCTTTGTTCAGATGTATGCTGGACGTTTTGTCTGGAAGGATGCTGTGAGAAATAGTATCAAAATCTTAGTTGAAATTCAGTAAGAGTACATCTATCAGCTTCCTTTGGTCAACTAGATGGATAACCTTGTTATGAAAGGAAATCAAGTTAGTTAGTAAAATGTGCATTGTTGTCTCCAACACAACCACATTTTCCTGAGCCAAATTATATATCTGTTTGCTTTTCCTTTTGCGCTTCTACTCCCTGATGTGTCTGCCCCTCTGGCCTGCCTTGGCATGTCACAAAGCCAGAATCTGACACGAAGTGGCATAACCACAAAGTGCGAACCCCATGGGACACCTCTGGAGGCTGCCTGCTGCTCTTGGATCTTCCCTTATTCAGGTGGAACTCCAGGGATTTAGGTGGTAGGACCTGCAGGGGCTGGAGCCTGCCCATTCACACAACCAAGTGGCACATACTGCTTTAGTTAATGAAGTGCCATTGGACAATCAGCTCTGAAGGCCCGTTTGATTTTCAAGCACTAGCTTTCTGCAATTTTTGACAATTTGTTGTAAACAATCGTGTCATCAGTGACTCCGGCACACTTTCAGGAAAGCTCAAATGTAATCTCAGGCCATTTTTCAAGTTGTGGGGCAGAAAGTGGGGGTTGCTCGCACTTGTCCTGGGTGCCTTTTCCAGAGCCACTGATGACATGGGGTGAAAGAGCCAGTGGAGGACGTGGAACAAAAACTTTCATCCACAAAGGAAACACAGAGATTCAAGTGGAACATTTTGCTAGCATCTCCTCCAGTACACAAGGAAAATATTGAATCTATACACAGGGATATGTGAGCACAACTCATAAGCTGCTTGCTGAACAAATTTCAATTCCTGTGTCAACAGTGAAGAATATCAAGTGAGAAGTCTGGCTGTCTGTGTCCCTGCTGCACTGGGGTGCTTTTGTGACACCTACTAGTGAGGTGGACCCAGCTCTTGCCTCTATTCCTGACTTCTTCACCAGTAATACTTTGTTTTCTGCGCTGCTTTGTTGTTCCTCTGCAATCTGGCAGGCTCAGACATTGAAACTAGACGGGAAGCTTTCTCTTTTCCATCAGCTCCCCACAGTTCCCCATGTGCATGTGCTGCTCCTCACCCTGGGTTCACAAGGTGGAAGGGAAAGTGTAGACATCTGCTCCGAATTATTTTCATCACAGTTGTTCCCCAAACAACCCTGCCAAATCCCTGGTGACCAATGTGCTATGAATGAGCGTAGCTTCAGGGATGGAGCACATGATGGCCCTCAATCACCAACTGCTCAATCGCCTGGGCCATATCCCTGTAATACAGTCACCTAGCAGGCTTAATGCAAAGTCCCAGAAAAGACATGAGGGTGCAACTGTACCCCTCTGAGCGTGTGTGGCTTCAGCCCCAAAAGTGATGCTCCTAACTAGCTTGATGCAGGATGGATCAAGTAAAGGCTTAATAATCTCATCGTAGTTTTGGTGAAAGAGAAATGCTATGCTGAATTAAGAAGAAATCCCTATTCAGTCAGCTGTGGACAGTTTCAAAATAGAGTTTTCCCTACCCAGATGCAGAGAGTGAAATGGGGTTAAAAACCCACCTCATTCAAATTGAAGTTCAACAAGATCAAGTGTAAGGTGCACCTGGGTAAAGGCAATCACTAACATGAAGACAGGCTGGGCAGAGAAGGAACTCAGAGCATTCCTGATGAAAAGGGCTTGGGGTTCTGGTAGGTTAAAAAGTCAACAGGAGCCAGCAGTGTGCACTTGCAGCCCAGAAAGCCAACTGTATCCTGAGCTGCATCAAGAGAGGGGGACCAACAAGGAGAGGAAGGTAACTGTCCCACTTACTCTGATAGCGTGATGACCCAGCTGCAGTGCTGCATGCAGGCCTGGGGCCCCCAGCATAAGAAAGACATGAAGCTGTTGGAGCAGGACCAGAGGAGGCCACAAGGATGCACAGAGGGCTGGAGCACCTCTCATAGAAGAAAGGTTGAGGGAGCAGGGCTTGATCAGCCTGGAGAAAAGGAGGCTCTGAAGGTACCTTGTAGTGTCCTTCCAATACTTAAATTGGAAAGTTACAGGAAAGGGAAAGAGGGACTCCCATCAGAGAGCATAGAGTAGAGCACAGAATGTAGGGACAAGGGGGAATGGTTTTAAACTAAAAGAGGGGAGATTTAGATTAAGTATGAGGAAGAAATTCTGCACTCAAAGGCTGGTGAGGCACTGGCACAGGCTGCCCAGGGAAGCTGTGGATGCCCCATCCCTAGAGATGCTTAAGGCCAAGGCCGCCTCAGCCAGTGTCACTCGGCATCTCCAGTCACTTGAGGTCAGCCAATGCTTGCCAGCTGCAGTGCATCTGACTGCAGGATGTGTGTGAGCTCAAATCATCTGCTGCAGACTGCCTTCCTGGCTTGGCCTCAGCTTGTTTGCAAAGCGTGCGAGGTGTGGCCCTGCAGCTGGCAGCAAAAGCACCCAAGCCCTGGTGAGCAGCTACCCCACTAGCCAGGGCTGGTTTGTGGAGAGAGTAGTTGGGGATGGATCTTGCTCCCTCCTGTGCCTGCAGTCAGCTGCTGTGAGCACACCTCAGGAGCTACCCTGTAATGCAGAGCTGGCTTTGTGTAAGATGAGAGAATATGGTAGCAAGTGAAATATGCATTGCCCGCAGCTGTTGGGGAAAAAGAGAAAAAATTTCCTCTCACCAAGCCTGAAGTTTAGATGAGTCTTCTGACTGTTTCCTTATACAAAGGCATGGAAATTGAGCAGAAAAAAAAAAGAATAAAAATGTGCCTTGGCCTTTATGGATGCAATCATTCTTTATAATGCTCAGTTGCAGAACCAGTCTGAAGATAAACACTACAGATTAGAGATTGCAGGAGGCAGCAGGATAGCAAAAAGCAATAAATAGATAAATAAATTGCCACTAGGGTAGCTGTGTGGGCAAAGCAGCCCCAGAATTCACCTTCTGTGAGGCCTTGCTCCAGGTGCCGCAGCAGCTAACGTATGTGTGCGTGCAGTTGCACCAGATGGAGGTGGGGAGAAGCAGCCAGCTGTGTGCTCAGCACTACCTGACATAACACTTCTGGGGGGCTTCCATGAGCCCCAAAACCTGGGGATACTTCAGGAGCTGTGCCACAGGCTGAGGCCCTCGAACTGGACCGTGTCATAACTCCCATCTCTGTGCCCTGGGAGCCGGGCCAGGCCCACGGCCCACGGCCCACATCCTTAAGGAGGCCTTGCGCTTAGGGCAGCACTGCTGTTGTTGCTCTGCACCTCCCTTGAATCCCCCTAAGCCAACACCCCGCGCTAATATCGACAAACATTTCCAGACGCAAGCACGAGTACGTGTGTGGGTGGGTGGGGTGCAGGGGACTATGAAAATTTCAAGGGGAGGTATGACATCCTGGCTTTCTAAATATAGAGGACGTGAGCTGCAGCTCCTCTCACACGCCAGCAGTGTGTTTTCTGTTTCAAAAGGCCCCAGAGGAAGCACTGTACTGGCTGGTAGTGCGAGCAAAAATAAATAAATAAATAAATAAATAAATTAAAAAGGGGGAAGAAAAAAATATTGTCCTGTGAGTTGATGACGGTTTGCAGCCTCTAGCTCAGCGCTGGCTTTCAGCCAGGGCTCCAAGAAGTGCCCACGCAGGGCTGGCCCTGCGCAGATGGGGACCACGTGAAGGCACGGCGGGAGGTGGCTGAGAGCCTCGCTTCCCCTTCGTGCGGGGCCAGCGAGAGGAGGAGGAGGAGGAAGAGCGCAGCCCTCCTGCCACCGTGGCACCCACTCGGGCTGCCAGTGCGCCATGTCAGCTCGGTGCTGCGTCTCGGTTCCCTTTTCGTTGCCGTTCTTGTCGCTCCGGTATTTGCATAGCGCCGCAACGAGTGCCTCAGAGCTGGAGCAGGGCAGCGGCCGCCGCTTCTCCTTTCACACACGGCAGCGATGTGTGCGCCGCAGCGGTGGGTGTGCGTGTGCTGGGCGGCAGAGCCGTGTCAGCGGGGCTTACAGCCTCTGGAAGAGTTCTGCGGAACTGAATTTAATCGAGACTGATGCTCTCTAAGCTGAGCTATAAAATTCAACGGATAGTTATACCCCATTAATAGACCCTATCAGAGGGTCTTACGCTGTCTACTCCTCTCCATTAAGTCCTGTAGGGCTTGAGTTCTCATTTACACAAAGGGCCCTTTTAGCCGTGTAAAATGGCCATAAAGTAGGTGTAAAAATGATCGATGCCATCTTTATGGCCCCTTTACGCTGCAAAAACAGCATAAAGTGGCCAGGGTGCAAATGAGAATCACACCTGGGTTTTGAGAGCAAATTACATAGGGCCCCTCACAATTTCTGTGTGTCAGAGTGGACTACTCCTGCCCCCCATCTTGTGCAATTCACCAAGAGAAAACATTTCCAGGAATAATAATTTTTTAGAAGTCATTTTCTTCAACACTCCTGTTCTCTCCATGCCCACAAATCCCACTGTGCCTCCTGGTGCAGTCTGTACACCTTTCCCCCAACACTGAGAAAGGCTGCGAGCTGTCTGAATGTGCTGTGCTAGGTGCTAATCCTATAATTAATGCTTCCTGAAATTCTTAATTAGAGTAAAATGCATTGTAAAACTATATCCAGGAGAAAAATGTTTCCACATGCTACTGTGTCTGTCTCCTGGTCTCTCTTCTCTGTTTTCATTTTATGCTCTTGAGCTATATAAAGAGGAAATACGGAAGTTATTCTTTGCTAGATCAAAATGCTCCATATTTATTTGTAAAGCATTAGAATACCCATAGAACATACAACGAATATTGTTTTCTTCTAGAGTGAAAGGTTACACTGTGACGCACCAGAGAGTGAACCAAATTTGGCAGTGGTGGCTCGAAGCAGGGAGTGCGCTGTGATTAAAATGTTGTTATTAAAGTGGCTTCCTAAGCAGAGCAGGCTCTCTTCCCTTCCCCGTCACTTGTATCCCTCCCCACCAGTCCTCCAGTTGGCATCTCAAAATCTTTACTGGGGCTACCCCAGAAGATATCCCAGGCAGGTACCCAGGCCATTTAGGAAGGGGCTCTGCCAGCAGAGCCTTCCTCTGGCGTCATCAGCCATTGGGATGCAGAGACTGATGGCAAGGGTAGGAGGAGGCCCCCAAACCTACGTGTCTGTGTCATATGGGATCTGGTCCACCAGTACTGATTGCAGAATGCTCCACTGAAGTCAGAGAAGATGGGCTGCTTCCTCCACTGCTACACCAGGTCCCACCTCACTGGGCCACTATGTGCTAGCTCTGAGTATGCTTGAGAGTCCAATCTGGAACTTAGTATGGGTGGCGATGCGTGGACAACCAGCAGGAGTGCTTGCAAATGTCCCTTTACTGCCACACTTGTTAGTGTCACTTGATTTTTGGTACAAAAAAATGGCTGTTTGGAAGCTGGTCTTGAAGCTTTCATTTTCAAAAGGTCCCAACTTTACAGCTTGCAGAGAGCACCATGACTGATGTTATGTCTGTGCTGGAAGTTTCTGTGGCAGAAACATAAGCACTTTCCTCTAGGTGGACCTCAGTAGAGCAATCCCCACAGTGGTTCTCTGACACTGGCAGCATGCTGGTCTAGCCTGGGGTGATGAGTGCTCACTGCGTGATCACTGCATGGAAGGCACTCTTTGGGTAGGATTAGAGCTGCTAATACAACAAGCTTTTTGCCAGCACAGCTTTTTGATACACTGGTGGCTTTTTTTTTTTTTTTTTAGCAAAAACAGAAAGTTTTTGCTTCTTTAAATCCTTGTAGAAATTCTACTTGCTTCCTCCTTGCTGATAATGATAGTGGTGCAGTTCTTCTGGCATATGGTTTTTCAACTCCACTTCAGAGATACCCTGGCTCTGGCAGGGACCAGGAAATCCCAAATGATGATGAAGTGTGAGTTCCAGCTGCATTGACCTGCATCGATACTGGGCCCAATGCTGCTGACCAGAGCTGCTCCTGTCATCCTAGAGCTCACGCTGGGCAGGTGGAGAGACAAGCCAGCATGCTCGTCCTGGTATAAGGCTAATAATGTATAAAACACTTTCAGAGTCATGCATTCCGGGTGAAAGAGCGCTGAACACAGATTGTTATTCTATGCTGCTTTTAAAGAAATTGTTATTCTCTTGCCCTCATTATTTGCAATTGATGTCTTTGGTAGACTGGCAGTTTCTTCTTGCTTCCTTCCCTCTATCCGATTTTAAAAACATGGATTGTTTCAGGGATGTTATCTTTCAGGGCTGTTGGCCCAAATCCACAGCTGGTGTGTAAGGCTGATTGTCTTCAGAGGAGTTACACCAAAAATGCATTTGGCCTGTTGCACAGAGAATGTAATTGGTAGAACTGGCCTGATGCTGGGTTTGGAAGCATGCAATTACAGCAGGGCATTCAATGTGGCTAGTGATTTAAGGACCTCCATCCTAGGAGCTCGCTCAAGGTTCTTTAAATTGATTTTTTCTCATAAAGCGCTGAGTGCTCATTTGTAAACTATCTGGGGTCTGAGGCACTGCCCACCCCATTACCATCAGCAAACCCACTGATGTTGGTGTTTGTTCACAACTGGGTTGGGTAACTGCCATCACCAGTCACTCTGAAACATCTTTTATATGGTAGTCATCAATATAGTCACTTCTGCTGCTGATCTCAGCCTGCATTTGAAGAGGTCTTGACCTCTTTGGTTCCTTTTCCATACAGTAAAGTTCCATTGGTGCATCCAAAATACAATATATTCAATAAGCGTTATCAGCATAATTATAATAAAGCAGTTTGGATGAGATCTTCATCTGGTAGAAAATGGTGTATCTTCTCTGAAGGCAAGAATTATTATCTACCAATGAGGGAAATAGACCCCATGTCTAAACAGCTGTAGCCCTTCAGATGAGTTCCCAGTGACTTTTTAAGCTCATGTTGTTTATGGCTACTGAAGATGCTCTTTGGTGAGTATTACTACAGTTGCATCTTCAGAATGTTAGATGACCTCTATATAGTCTCACTAGGGACTTTTTGCAAGAGTTGAGATTCAAAATTCAAAATGATTGAAGAATATATTTCATTAAACATGTGAATGTTTTTTCTTGTCAAAAGCCTTAAAAACATTGATCCATGCGTGGCATCTATGCTGGCAGAATGCTGACATTTTCCATTCCCTGGCTACAGGCCCTGCCGAAACACAGACCCTACGCTTTCTGTTGCTGGCACTCGGTAGCTAGAGGGTAGAACCGAGCACCCACATAAAAGACCTGGTATCTGTGTTTCCACATAACGAAGCACGCCAGCAGACACACCAGTGCTGCAAGCAGGTTGAGCACCATCTGCAGAATCAGGTAGAGGCTGAGCATGCTGGTGACACTGCTGCAGTCAGTGGCATCCTGGTAGACGAAGGTCCTGCTGAGGGGGTCTGCGGTGTCCAGTTTGCACTGGCAGGACTCGAGAACAGTATCACAAGTAAATTTTGTCAGCTGTAGATAATGGTGGGCCGCAAAAGCCACTGCCACGACACAGAGAACCAGAGCCATGGCACTCAGCAGAAAATACATCAGCTGAAAGAAAGCAAAAATTAAAATAAAACGAAATGATCTCACTCATTTTCCAGCTAGACAGAGAATGAGGAACACAGAAGGAATACATTAACGTGTATTTCACAGGAAGTGCATGCATTCAGTGTACTGGCCAGACACCACGGACTTCTAATGTTGATACAGCAGATACAGCTCCCTGCTGATATAAAGTTCAGGACATCGTCTCAAGAGCTAACAGTTTTGCCTTGCATTTTTTATATGAGCATTGTCCTACAATGTTGAGACTCAGTAAGAGCACCAGGACGTATTCCAACTCTATAGAGAGGGAGGGAGCATCTTCCCCTACTGTCCCTGCATTGGCTAGATTTAGAATCATCAGCTGAGATAAGTTAGCTGTCCTGAAGCAGAGCTAAGGAAACTGAGGCTTGGGCTGACATATTAACCCAGGCAGTGCTGAGAGCTAGGTGGTTTTGAGAATTTGTTCATGTGTCCCTCCTATCCTTTTCATGCTTTGCATGCCCAAACAAACCTGATTTACACTTGCAAATTGGGCAGTGATGTGTCATATCTGCTACTTACAGTCTTGCTAAAGCAGCCAGCTTTTCTGCTGCCTGATCCCGACACATCTCCACAAGGAAGTGCATGTCGTGCCAATCCCTCTTAGAAGACTTCCGCATCAGTGTGAAGGAGAAGCCTTTCAAAGGTGTCAAAATGCAGTGAGAACCTGTGCTAGTGCTGGCCCTGGTATTGCAAGAGAAGGACAAGGGCCTGTTGGTCACCCTCCTTCTCCTTACACCTGTGGCAGCTTTGGCATAGAGGTAAGCCTTCATCACGAGCATCCATGCAGAGCCCAGCCCCATGAGCCATCTGGAGCTGTTGCTGATCAGCGCTAACACCTGAGACCTTTGGGTACCCAAGCATATGGATTTTCCTTCCTGCTGATGGTAGGAGCTGGCAATTGCTGTGCTGCTCACACAAAATATGTGTGAATGTACATTAAAATCATGTGCTGTGTTTAGCCAAAATACTATTTTGGTTCTGTTCAGCACTGTAAAAACATTTATTTTTCTTGGCATCGTATCTGTCAGACACATGGTGTGGTTGGGAATATGTTATTTTAAACAGCAGCTTCTCTTCCTATCTCTTAACCTCAATACCACAAGCAAACTATCAATATAAAGCATTTTTTTATGACCTTGAAACTCCAAGTATGTGTGCCTTGATAAAATTCACACTTCTGGCGTATTTGTCTTAAATCTGCAGTGTGAATCAATCTTCCTATTTGGCTGTCAGCTTGAAAAAAAAGAAATGTAGTTACTCTTCATGCTGGTCTTCAAGCTCTCTGTGCATTTTCTCCCCCAAAGAACTGAATTCTTATAGCAAGATCTTCATTTCTACTATTAATGACTTCCCCTGCAGCATTAAACCAAGGGCAGCTTCAAAATGAGGGCGGCTCTTCTTCAAGGCAAATCCTTTAGCCCCTCAGTTTTCAAGATAAGGGTGCATGGGAAGGGTGAAGCTGGGAAACAGGGACACCTCCGCACATGAGGCACACAGAAAGGGGAGCACTGCTGGCTAGTAGAGCCTTGCCAAGGAACACTCTGTGGGCTTACAGCACAGCTTTAAAAAGTGGAGAAAATGGAAAATGAACAAAAACGTTTCCCTTCTTTGAGGAATGAGAGTTGTTCTGTGATGCAGCTGTCACCCCAGGGGATAGGCTGCATGTCCCTGGATTCAGGCCAGTGGGGGACAGAATCAGGCCTCCCTAATAAATGAGATGTTAAGCCAAGACCATGTGCTGAGCCTGCTTCTCCCCTGGCAGATATTTCATCTAGCTGCCAACTTCTAAGATGAGCACAAACTGGCATGAAATCCAAAACCATAAGTATCCTCCAGGTACTGTGAGCCTGTTTTGTGTCTAAAGGGAAGGAAATCTCAGAGAGACTTCTATGTGCATAGAATACACAGGCAGCTCTTATGGCAGGTCTCAGAGGTGAACACAGATGCGTGGAGATGTAGGGCAATTTCCAAACAGTGTATTATTCTCTCAAGATGTTTGCAGAGGAATCCCTTAGCAAGCCACTGAAAATGAACACATTTCCAAATATCAAAGGTGAAGCAAATGCAAATGCTGCCTGTTAGAGAGCACCAGACAGCAAGTGCTGGATCCCATCAGCAGATTAATCACATGGCAGAGCTGGAGGCAGCCTCAGCACTCCAAACACGACTACACAGTGAGCTCTGCTCAGGAACCAGAACTTGCCACTGGAAAAATGTTTTTTGCGGCCTCATAGAGATAGACCCAGTGATTGCTGTTTAAGTAGAAGGAAAAAAAGGAAGCGGGAAGAAAGCATGCAATGAGGTCAGAGCATAGCAGCTCGTTGTCCTTTGGGTTCCTCATACAAGGGAGAAATATTTCAGCCGTATTTACCGGTGATAGCTTTGCTCCAATATGAAAAAAAATAAAGCATCTAAAATGGATTGAATTGATCGCTGAAAAGATTTTTCATGCTTATCAGAGATGAAACCAGCAGGTTTTGCGGACATGGATCCGGGAAATTCCTCTGAAGGCTATTGAGGCTTAGGCTCAAAGCACCTTGAACAGGGTGAGCCAGGGGATGGGCTAAAATCCCCAGGGCTGTATGTGTGTGATCGCAGAATCACGCGATCACAGGGGTTGGAAGGAACCTCTGGACATCACCTAGTCCAATCCCCTCTCCTAAAGCAGGTTCTGTACAGCAGGTTACACAGGAAGTCGGCCAGGCTGGTTCTAATTATCTCCAGAGAAAGAAACTCCACAGACTCTCTGAGCAGGCTGTTCCAGTGCTCTGTCACCCTCACAGTAGAAAAGCTTTTCCTCACATTCAGATGGAACTTCTTACATTCTATTTTGTGTCCACTGCCCCTTGTCCTGTTGGCTGGTCACCACTGAAAAGAGCCTGGCTGCATCCACTTGACTCTCACCCTTTAGATATTTATAAGCATTAATAAGATGGCTCCCTCAGCTTTCTCTTCTTAGGCTGAACAGTACCTGGCTTTTCTTCATAAGGGAGGTGCTGCAGGTCTCTCATCATCTTTGTGTCCCTCCATTGGACTCTCTCCAGAGGTTCCCTGTATTTCTTGAACTGGTGAGACCAGACCTGGACACAGTACTTCTCTGCCTCACCAGGGCAAAGCAGAGGGGGAGGATCACCTCCCACAGCCTACTGCCCATGCTCTTTTAATGCACCCAACGATACCATTGGCCTCCTTGGCCACAAGGGCACACTGCTGGCTCATGGCCAACCTGTTGTTCATCAGGTTGTCCTGGTCCTTCTCAGAGTCCCTTTTCTGCAAGTCAGCCCCTAACCTGTACTGACGCTTGCAGTTATCCCTCCCCACGTGTAGGATTGTCCACTTTCCCATGTTGAATCTCAGGTTCCTCTCCACCCAACTCTCCAGACTGTCCAGGTCTCACTGAATAGCAGCACAGCCTTCTGGTGTGTCAGCTGCTCCTCCCAGATTCATATTGTTAGCAAACTTGCTGAGGGTGCTCTTGCAGAGGATCTGTCATCCAGGTCGTAGTTGAAGACACTGTACAAGATTGGACCCAGTACCAATCCAAATGATCCTTGTCCTCGCATGAGCCATGGGCTACATGTGGCATCCTGGAATGCTTCCTGCCCAAGATTTTCTTGCAAGAGGATGCTCAATAGCCATGCAAAGCCTCAGTGGCATCGGTTCACAGTGTTACTGCAGGGCCTGGGCTGCCTGTGCTCCTCACTGGCCATGTCAGTGGTGTTGTCAAGGGCCTCAGAGACTTCTGAGATGCCCCAACCAACAGACTGTCTCTCCACCAGAGATGTATGTCTCCTTCCTGTGTGAGTGCCAAGTTCGTTGTAATGCTGCTGGACAAGCAACACGAAGCCTGGTGTGGCACCTCTCTGGGCAGTCATCATACTTGCTGATGGTGTGGAGGTGAGGGAATAAGAGCATGAAGGCTATCAAAGCAAGGAAACTGTTGTTCTTCTCCTCCCTTTTTTTTCTTTAAGTACAAGAGAAGCTTTAGAGAGGCACAAAAGACACTCCAGGGCCTAATTTCTCAGGGAGGATGAATGCCAGGTTCCTTGCGTTTGATTTCCTTCTACCTTTCTTTGTTAATAATCACTGTTATTTTGTACTGTTTCTGTTGGTATTTTTTCCTGGTTTTTATGTGTCTGCAAAATATTAAGAGCCCTCAAAATTGCAATAATAAGGAAAAATAGCAGCCCAAGTAAACGGTGTTAGAAACTTCCCATCTGGAGCAAGTATTCTAAGCGTTTCTTTTATTAGTCAGTTATTGGCATCAACAAAGCATGGTTTTGGAAACTGAAGCAGGATGGACATGGTGCTCAGCTCATGTACCTCTAGTGTGATGCTCAGATGGGATTTTTGTTCACGAGAGAATGCTTGTTCCCGCAGCTTGCTAATGCTTCCCCATGTTTGTCACTGCCTGACCCTGCACAAGGCGCTGTACTCTGAGGCAAGGACCTCTCCCCAGAAGATGAGCAGGCAGAGATTTCCAGCTATGCTTTTTAATGCATCTGTGCTCGTTCTGTTTCTTATTTGATGGTTAGGAGCAAAATGGCAGGGAAGATGCTGAGATGCTTCTGAGACCACAGTAAAAATTGAAATTTAATATAATTGGACCTGTTCTACCCCACGCTAATTCTTTCCTGGCACACTCTGAATGCCTCTATTTAATCAGTAATGCCCATCTTTCAGCGAACAATTCCCAAAATATTTCAGCTTTGTTGATCTGAATCTCCTTGATATTCTTAAAATATGGCAAGTTATAAAAAGGTATCTTGCTGTGTTTTCAAATATTTGTTACAGAGTTTCCCCTTTATAGACTGCAGTTTCTTCCTTATCTGCCTGGAAAATACCAGAAAACCATTCTTGCATTTCAGGTGTATTTTCACTTCTTTTAATGCGGTCTTAAAAATATCCCCAGAACCAACTTTTCTGATTATATTTAATGACATGGGAGGAAAAAGAAATAACAGAAACTCAAGGTACCTTTACTGTGAACTGCACGCACGTCTTCTCATCGGCTTGGTATGAAATGCAAAGCATAACAAATCCCACTAAGGACACCACACAGACCTGAGAAGGAAAAGATTTAGAATGCATCAAAATTTTAAAAAGCAATAATAATAATAGTGATAATAATAGCATTTTTCAAGTCCAAAGATCTTTCTGTGTTAGCAGGACTGTAACTCAAGGAGCATTATGTAAGTCAAATGGTTTGCAAAGGGGCTCCAGCAGTATGTGCAAGAGCCTCATTCATGTGGATGGTGAAGAGGGAAGAGCTTTCACCTCCACTTCATGAACACCAAGGCACAAAAAGCTTACTTAGAGAGGCTTTGTGAATCAGACCTACTAAGTCACAGCTTGGCAACATCCTCCAGGATGTCTTTTGAGCTTTTATCCATATAACTCGCTATCAAAAGGAAGCAGAAGACTTATGAGTTAGGCTTGTAAGCCCAAAGAGCACCTTCCTATGTACCACTGGATGCTAACAGGGCTTTTATGTCACCAGTGTGAGTTGCATGGTTGTAAATCAGCAACCATTGCTGCCTCTGGATGAGAAGCAGACCGGATTACAGCAGGGGCTTTCAACATCTCCTCCAGTGGACATCCTAGCAAACAGGACATCTGCCCTGCAATCTGAGACTGTTTTAGCCTTGTGGCAGTAGCTGATAATGGTTAACAACAATAGAAAAGTATTTGTGCAGTTTAATATTCATTTAGCTGCCTTTATTATTAATTCTGAAGATTTAGATTTATTGGAAGAGTCAGATATTCACCGGTAGGCATTTTCCAGCCCTATAAAGAAGGATGCTCCTGCTCTGAGGAATGCATAAAACAGCCTGATAAATAGTTTCCTTTTTTAAGCAGTGATTTTCAGGCCCCTATTGTGTTAAGCACTCCAGTCAAGAGTCTTCTACTTCTGTAGTTATGGAGGATCTGTAAGCAAACCTCACAGGAGGTCACAAGACCTGTAGACCCAAATGTCACACTTAATCGCCTTGTCCCCCATGTCCCTTGTTTGGATGGGCAGAATGCAGCAACCCCATGGCTCACCACTGCTTAAAAACACTGTTGGGGCATCACTGAACCAGGCAGTCCCACGTGGACTATATTTCCTCCTTGGCCAAGTGTTGAGGAACCCAACTGAAGGCCTTGTGAATTTCCCTGAGCCTTTTACTTGGTTTATTTCCCAGATGGCTGACTCATTTTCAGCAATAGACTTCCTTTAACTTTTACCTTAAGAAATCAAGGTTGAAATCAGCCTGCCTGGAATATGTGAAGGAGTGTTTAACATTGATTTATGACATTTCTGTCCTTTGGCATCTGGCAGCAGTATAAATCTGACCGCTTACTCCTTTAAACTCCTGATGAGTTTCTGACAGAGTTTTGCTGGGTCCCAGGTATGCCCTTGCCTTTTGGAGATTAGAAATACGCAGGACATGCAGATGGCGAGCTCAGCTGTGCTAGCTGTGCTATTTTGTGGGAGAAACCCAGGTGATGTTGAACTGATCCCCATGCCTGCGCACACGTGGTATTTTAGGATGCGCGCCAGAATCACCGCACTGCAACAAGACCGCATCTTTGTGGCAGCTCCCATGACTGGACACAAGGAGCAGCATGGACATCGGTGCTAGAGCAGGTCCCAGGTGCCACCATGGGGCTGCTGTGGCTGGATCAGGGCATCCTGGCTGCACCCACAGCGGGAGAGGATGTTGGAGGCTGTAGGTGGTGTTGGAGGCTGCAGCTACATGTGGTGGAAATGGTGTACAAATGGGCTGCCTTGGGAAAGCAGGTGAGTCGATGGCATGTGCACTTGTTATTGTGCCTGAAGGTAGGATCTCAAGTGCAGTCAGCCTTAGTGAGGACCTCAGCCAGCTAAAGCTTGTCCTAACACATGACCAGGAGCAAGCCTTACCCTCTTTACTAGTAGCTACTTGATTATAAAAGGTAACTATTAAATTCCCAATGAACGGAGTAAGAACCTATTTTTTTTCTCCATTTTACTGTGAGGGTTTTGAAGAGTTGCCATTAATTTGAGGGTTTCTCTTTCTCCCTAGTAATGCTATTTGCCTTCCTCAGGCAAAACCAGACCTGGGTGCCTTTGCTCAAGGACAGGACCATGAGCTTGGGATCCTACATACCCTCTTTTTTACAATTTGATGAATAAAATTCCAGATTTCTTTATATCCACATTGTTGATGTAGAGTACTAGCCAGTAGCCCTGTAAAGGAAGAGTGCCTTTGAATACACAGGTAGTCACATCTCTCAAGAAATGGTGTGATTAATCACACTTTCTCCCATAAAGTTTTATTTCGTGTCATTTCAGTAAGACATGAATAGGAAGTATTGCCTGAGAACATTTCCAAAGAAAGCGTCAGTATTATTTACTCCTCTTCATGTCATGTGTATTTATATCCTGATCCTATGACTTACACGTGGCCTCCAATTTATTTGTTTTCTTCTTTTTATTGTTGACAGCAATAGCTGACAGGGTTGTCAGGGGAAAAAAACAACCTTTCTTGTCAAAGGTCCTTCAGTTGCTGGTATTTTTCCCCCCTATAGTGCTTCTGTGTGACACAAACATGTTTTATTTCTCAGGATTAATCACCTATGTCCTTGGTCCCTTGCACTGAATATTAATCTTTTAATTCAATTAGCATCCCCATAAAACTTAAATCTTAAGGAGATCATATCTCTAGTACTGTCCAAACGATAAACTCCCCACTTGCAGCAGTGGCAAAGGAAGGAATTTGCAGTGAGCCCTACAAAACACGTACCTACACATGCTTAACCTTACGTGCCCAGACTCATGTGAAACCCAAGGGGCTGCTCCCCTCAAAGCCAGGCCTAAACTTTTTTGGTATCTGCTGCTAAAAGGATCTCATTATGAGCAATAAATCACATCTGTTTTGCTGCTGGGCATTTACACTGGTGTGAACCCAGGGCCAGGCTGGCTGTCGGGTGACTCCAGCAACATCACGGGACTGTGTCCCCGCTGCGTTCCCAGCAGGAACGTGGCCCAGGATCAGGCACTCACGGCAGCATTTCCTCCCACTAGCCTGGATTTATTTTGTTCCCTACCAAATTAGGGGCCTTGTGTGACTCCTGCAAAAACCCCATGGGCTTTCAGCACTGCAGGATCAGGCTTCCCTCTTCAGACAGCTCCCGTACAAAAGGCTGTCACTGAAAGGGATTTCCATTCCTGCCTGCGCTTTCTGAAGTTCCTCTGGGATTTAAATAATATACTGAGATACTCAGAGAGGTGCTTTTATAGAGGGGTATTTATAGAAGATTACACTGGGTCGGGATTCCAGCAAGGCTTGGCCAGGATAATACAGAAGGCTTAAGCATTTCTTTTATAACAATATGCTTACTTCTTTTTTTTTTTTTTAAACCAGAGGTGTGCGCTCTTGTGAGTGATGGCAAAAAGCAACATTGCTGAGGATTACAGCTCTCACATGTTTTACATTTCTGTTCTCTAAAGGTAAATTCACTCACTGGAGCAAACCAAAGCGAGGGACATTTATACAGAAAACAGCTTTATGCTTCTATTTTATACATTAATAATAGATCCGTTTTGAATTACGCCTGTGAAGTGCGATAGAATAACCATAAAAATCCTTCAGTAAATATTTGGCAGGACCCACTAAGTGACTAAGACTTGCAGCAGGCGTGTTACAGCTGTGGTCGATGCTGCCTGGGAAGGTGCAGGAGGTAATCCTGCATCCCTTCACTCCAATAGCCCTCACAATATCCCAGTGTGAAGCAGATGCTTCCTCTGCCTTATTGACTAAGCACACAACATAAAATGCAATTGAACTCGCTTTAGCACTTGCTTGCCATCAATCGATGCACATTTGTTATACAAATAAGATAGATTCTGTAAGAGCTACAGAACAGCAGCTAATTAGATCAGCTCTTGTAGCTGTTATCTGGAAACCTAGAAATATGCATTTCTATGCTGAGTACATCTCAGCTCGAGTTTATTTCAAGACCTATTTCAAAGATTTCCAGACAAACACACCCTTTGCTGAATAGGTAGTGACATGGAAGGTTATCCAAGTAAAGCACTTAAATATAGAAGAGTACTGTCTAGAAAAAGACCTGAATGTGATACGCATGCATTCACGAAGAGTACAGATGTAATTATGGTTAGGGTATACCGTGTGAAATCTCCCACAGTCACAATCCAGAGAAAATGGCTATACTATAATTGATTGGAAAAAAAAAACAATTTTTTGCTCTTGAAAAGCAGTAGTGCTGTTCATTTTGATTGGGACATTCTTCCCATTAGACAGGAACATGCCAGGGCTAAAAACCATAATGAAAATAGGATTAAACTTTTTTTGGTCTCCCCTGACCACAAAGACATCTAAAGCCTGATGCCATGAGCACTTAATCAAGCGCCATCAGTTTTTAACAGGAAATAGGGCCTGATCCTGAAGGTATTTAGGAGTCAGTCCTCCAGCTTATATTCCTGGGAGGATCCTTGAACCTCCTGGGACCTAAGGGTAGAGTCCTTGGAATTTCAAGACTTTGGCGAACAAACTGTGCCTGCACACTGACTAGCACCAGCTCATCTTAAAAGCAGCATAGGTGAGAAAAACAGACTCGTCATCATCTCACAGGGACAAACACAGGTGGCAACGCAGAGCAGCATAGGACTAGGCCAGTAGGCATTGCTACACTACCCTCACCTCCCCTCACCTCTCTCACGTCTGATCACATAAGTACTGTCACAAGGTGTATGGGAGGTGCAAGGGCACCTCACAGCCGTGATGGAGATGGTTGTGTAACAAACGAAACTGAGGGAAATACAGACATGTATGGCACCAATTTCCACTGTGGTTTGCATTCCGTATCTTTGCACACTGACATATTAATGTGATTTGCTTTAATTTGAAAAATTTCAAAACCACAGATGGCTCTAATCTGCTTCTATCTCTCCATTACATATTTGTGAAACTGCTTTTTCTCATTGTTGCTACAATTTTTGCACATGTGTTGCTATACACAAGGTGCTTTCTATAGCAAAGGGCCTCTGACCCAGAGCATGTGGCTGGTAAAGTAGAAAAGTCAGAAGCATCCTCCAAGAATTTAAGGGAAGATGGAGGCAAAAGCCTGGTGCAAAGAAGCACCTTGGGTCTATGCCACAGAACCAGACAAATGTTGCAAGCATTCACACAGGCACGCTGTAACCCATCTGCTCTTTGCACTGCGGCTGGTGAACAAGAACCTCCTAGAACAGCATTCAGAAGTCAAAAAGCACATACAGAGGAGGACAACACCTCTCAAATACAAGTAGTGTAACACCACGCTGCCCTGTTGAGACCCACAGCACCCTAGGTGGATTCTTCCTTGATGGCAGGAATGTAAACTCTCAACTTCAGGGGGAAATGCTGTTATTAACAGAACTGGGAGGAAATTTCCGTTATAGACAAGTTGCTTGATAGTTACTCCCTTCAAGTCACTATGGGACTTTCTATTTGTAGAGTTAAGGGTAAAGAAATTATATCTTTTAGCTGTCTCTGAAGTTTCTGGCTCACCTTCTTTGGAAACACTTGTCCTTGATGGATCACCAGCCTTATCAGATATGGCAAGGCTTAGCTCCTGTTCTTGCATTCAGAAAGCCACACTATCCAGTGAACTTAACAGTCCCACTAGACCCAGACTTTGATGCAAAAAAGGAAACATTCCTGTTGGCTTTGCCATTATGAAACAGGATTTTCTCCAACACTGGACATCTGCACAGAGTGTTAAAGACAGTGACACTGACGCTTATTTGCTTTCTGAGCTTTTAGGAAACTACAGTGAGAGCAGGTACTACCAGAAGCTTTAACTGCTCACTTTTATTAGCTTTGGGTCAGCCTAGGTCTTCCTGCCACGTGCAGAGGAAGTCAGTCTGCCACACAGAAGTACTGCTCCTGAGTGGTGTTTCCTCTTATAGATTTCTCATTAGATTTAAGGACAGTCTAGATGCATGTAGATTACTTATAGAAATATTAACTCTAATGAGAATGATGAACACGCATATTGCGGTTGCAGGCAAAGGTCATCCTCAGCTAGGAAATATTTCTCTCAACCTCTGTAAAAATTCGTGACACCTGACCATCCCAGCCCCATTACAGATTAAAATAAGGATGTCTTCACTACAGGTCCCTTCCAACCCTGCAGGTATACAACATGGCAGACGTGCAACTTTCTTTTAAATCTTTAAATTACTGGAAAGTAATCAAAACTTTTGCAAGAATGTGCACGATAAAACAAACCATATTTTTCTGTAGTGATCTCTGCTGTTTACGCCGCTTGCTCAGCAGAGACAAGAGTTGCTTGTCCCAGGGTGAGACTTAGTTTTCCATGGCAAAGCAGCACACAGGCTTTCGTTGCTAACAAAGCTAGGAGCTGCAGCAGCAGTCTGGCATCACTGTTAAGTCAGGAATACCCTGCTGGGCGATCTGGTGCCTGAGGGAACCAAATAAAAAAAAAATCCAAAATTTCCGAGCCAGCAGTGATTTACAATGTGAGGAGCATAGCATGGCTGAAAGTGCTGCGCAAATAACACTTGCTGTTTGGAATGTGACCACGATTGTGAAGCTATAAAAAGCCATTATCTGTGTAAAGTCAAAAGGTTACCTAGGCCAGGGAAAGCTGCCTGGACAGCCCCAGATGAGCTCTTTGAATGGACACAACCAAAGGAGGAGCTCTGATGCACTCCCTCCTCCCCCTGAGGCTGCAGGAGGACCAGGATCTGAAGCACAGCGATGTCCTATGTCAGCTTAGCACTTGTCTGTAGACCTACCCTGGGATCATATGGGATTGGGGTGCATGGTCCCCTAACATGGGGACCCTGAGACTTTACTTCCCATCAACTATTTCCAGTCTTTGCCTGGTCCAAATAAAACATGAATTTCATTTAATCAGGCATCAGCGCATAGTTGTCTCAGAAAGTGATGAGATTTAAGGTCACAGGGCTCTGAAGAGAACAGCTCTGGTGCATTACAATTATACAGCTATAAACAAGCACTGGAAACTACAGCGGAGCCGATTTCCTGCAGTGCAACTCATTGCATCCCATCTGGAGTTTAAGGCAATTTGGAGAAGGCTCAATTAAACACCTGAACTTGAAGGCAGTCCTCCCTCCTACCTTTTGATATTTGCCCATGGCCAATTGAAGCTAGCTTGTATAAAAAAGTTGCCTGCATGATTATCTTTTCTATTTGCTGCTTTGATGGCGCCAGTTTTTAAGCATCCTCTTTTATTAAAAATTGAAATCGTTTTCTTTCATAACAAGTGAATGTTAAAAACCCAGCAAGGCTATACAGGAGGAAAGCCTGACTGAAAGCCACCTCCACAATTGCTGCAGGAAGAGGTGTCAAAAGCAATCACAGAGAAAAGTCAGCACAGGGCCAGGGCTAACAAGAAAGTGTCTCTTTCAGACTTTGAAAGAGAGCACATCTCAGAGGTTTTTAAATAGTCGGCCATCCCTATATCTACATGGAAGGGGATTGGTTGCTGCTTTCTCTGGCTGGGGATGTTTCCCAGTTATTGACTCCCCCCAAGAAGACAAGATGGCTGCTGACGGGCAGCCTCGTGTTGGGCAGGGCTGCCACTGCACAACCAGGGGGCTACCAGTATGGATTTGCCATGTTACGTCGTGTGAAATGCTCTTGGAGGAAACGTCTACAGTCTCACATGCCTGGGGCAACGCCAGGGAGAAGGTGGCCCTTGAGATGCTTCATGGCACTGAGCTGGGCAACAGTTTACATGGTAGGAGCAGCTGCAGGTGCAGCAAACCCATCCTAGGCCACGAGCAGGTAGCCATCAGGGCACACTGAACACCAGCTTCTCAGTGATGTCACTTTATATCACAGCACTGTCCTCTTTTTTTCCGCAGACACCTATATGCAGTACTCTATCCTTTTAGCATGGCAGTGTTCTCAAAGCTTTTCCTGAACAATCTTAAAGCCAGTCAGTGCTGAACTAGGGTGAAAATCTCAACCCCTGTCCTCTTATGATGTCCTCTTCTGCTGTTTCAAAATCCACCTTCACTTTCAGGGCTCTGCTGGGAACTGAAGGTGCTGGAGTGACGGTGCAGAAAGCTACATGAGACATGGAGGCTGCTGGGTGCAGAGAGCTTGTAACATCACCCACCCTCCCTCCAGGCCCCACCATGACACTAACCCTGAAAACAAGAAGAGCAGAGGCTGTTGCAGGCAGCACTATTGATTTTGGCACCCAGGCTCCCAGCTCAGGAGCACGTGTCGAGCTGGTGGCAGGCCCTGCCACCTGAGTCACTCACACACAGGAGTACGTCAATTAAACAAACATCTCGGTTATCAGCACTGATAGGATACACAGCCGTGGGAGATGGTCCCACGTGGCACTGTGCATCAGAAGATCTCTGAGGCAGGAAAGCCAGCCAAAGTCCTCCTCTGGCCCTGTCACACAGCCTCACTTCACCAGGTTCAAGAAATCTCAGTGGATTTTAAATAACCTCCTGACAGCAATAATAAACACTTCAGATAATCTTTTCTGACGAGCGTTTCCTGAACTTCCTCAACTGCCTGAGTCTGCAAAATGGGGCTGAAAGGGAGCGTGCCTGCAAGATTTCTGGTACCCTCTGCTTTTGATCACAGTGGAAATAATCTGAGAACAGGTTTTCAAGGAGATACACACCGTTTCTTCTTCTGGATGTCAAAAGGCCACAAGCTAATGAAAAAGAATGAAAAGGGCACCATTAATATATACTGCTTCTGCAACACTTTTCATCCAAGATCTCAAAGCAAGGGTGACAGGTGGCCATTATTAACCCCACTTTTCAGGGGAAATAAAGCCTTGGCAAGGTTAAGTAACTTGCTCAGAACTACATGCCAAGTCACTGGCAAGACACAGAAGAAATGGGTAAAACCCTGCAGTCCTGGCTGCATTTGTGAAGTTTGCCTCCAGAACAGAAAAAAAAAGGAGCATATTGACAGTGTGGTTCAGGCTGTGATTTTGGGTGCTCAGAATAGGTGTCATGAAGCTATAGACTGTGATGTTTTGGTGTAGATCTGGACACCTCTGCTGCAAATCACAGAATCACAGAATCACAGAATTGTAGGGGTTGGAAGGGACCTCCAGAGATCATCGAGTCCAACCCCCCTGCCAAAGCAGGTTCCCTACAGTAGGTCGCACAGGTAGGCATCCAGGCAGGTCTTGAACGTCTCCAGAGAAGGAGACTCCACCACCTCCCTGGGCAGCCTGTTCCAGTGCTCCGTCACCTCACTGTAAAGAAGTTCTTGCGCATGTTTGTGCGGAACTTCCTATGCTGCAGAATGATTCCATGCTAGTGAACTGAATGCCACCCTCACCATTTTAATTGCACTTGTTTGCAAGTCCCTAGCAGCATAGCAGAGACATTAAAGCAGAAGTGGTAAATCACACCAAGCTCCGTGGTTTCTGTCAATAAACCTTTCCTTTAGTTTCTGAGTAATGCCCCAAGGATTTCAGATGAAATGCACACGAAACTGGTAGGTTTTGACTGAGTTTCATAGTGATCTGCTTCTGATGTAACGCAAGCTATCTGCATTTCCTCCTGCAGCAGTCACTCCACCCAAAGGCTGGAGCATCAAGGGGACATGATGCCCTGGGCCCTCTTCCTTGCTGTTGGCATAACACATGTTCAGCACTGACAGGATGGTGGGCCTGTCTGTGCCATGGCCTGTGCTGTTGGGGTGCTCGGGTTTTGAGTTGATCCAGATTGCCCTGCACAGTTTGGTTTACCTCGGGAGGGTTCATTTGAGTAGCTTCTCTAAAACAGTTCCTTTTCATTCATGCTGAGAGGTGACAGCACTTGGTTTTCAGCAGGGAAGTGTTACCATTTTGACACTAATAGGGAAGAAAAAAAATTCTTCCATCAATCAGGGGCTATTTAACACGTTAGAAATTTTCCTTCATTTTTCTGCCATCCTGCATTAACAGCTGTAGGGTCAGATCCAGCACTGGTGTAGTTCCATTGGAGTAACACTAGGAATGAGCTTCACCCATTATCTCTAATGTTGCTAAAAAGGTCTCGATAATAGATTTTTTAAGTTCTTGTTTCTGAATACTAATCAGGTCCTTTAAAAAGAGCACTTGAGTGGGATGCTACTAAAACAAATATGCTGCAATATTTTACACCACATCTTTCTGTTCTGTTTCTCTTCTCTGTGCAAGTAGATGAGTCTTGGGAAGTCACCTTCTGTTGTGCGAGCAGCACTTGTCATCTGTCCCCTACTCACCTGTACTCCCAGCAGCCCCAGAGGAACCAATAGGACATCTGTCACCATGGAGGTCCCAGCTGAGGGCCTTCCTTTATCAGCCAGTTGCCCTGAAGATCTCCAGAGCCCAGACCTCATCAGCTCCCCACTGCAGTCCATCAGCAGCACCCCAAGAATCATGTACCCAAAAGCTCCAGATCAGCAGCTCCTGGCCAGCTCCAGCCCATCAGTGTCTCAGTGAGCACCAAGCCCACCCACAGGGACATCGCAGCACAAGAACAAAGTAAATGCAGCACCACCTCTTACCTCCTGCATTTTGACCCTTTGAAATATGCTCAGTATTATTTTCATTGTACGGTAAGCACAACCTGTTCTCTACATGTGCTCTTGCTGAGAAGCTCAGGGGCAGCACATCTCCTTCCTAGCATTGAGTTCCCTTTCACACTGCTAGCATCCACCCCCTGGGCAGTCAGATCCTCTTTGCCTTCTGCTGGGCATGCTGGAAGACTTCGTGACCACATCTGCTGAGCACACAGTCCCTAACAACACTATGAGGATGAGCAGCACCAAAAGCAACAAGTTCTTCTGAGCTGAGAAGGAATCAGTTCAATCAGTTCACTTGTGAACATGACAGTGGCACCACTGTAGGTAGATATTGCTAAAACTGATGGAGGCTGCAGGTCAGCCTTCAGAAAGTAGAGACACTCAGGGTCTCCATGAGGATGTGAACCTTTATGGGTGTCCCAGACTGACACAATTTTGACAGTGGTAACATTCATAGGTCTAAGGACTTTTCTCACACCCTTGGCCATATGCTATCTCAGCCAAATTCAGTCTTACCCCAGCTTTTGGAGTGACTAAACTCTTCACTGTCTCCTCTTTCACAAGAGAAATGAGAATGATGTGATGAGCATGTGGAGCTCCTGCCCTGCTTGGTAGCAAAGGTCTTGCTCCTCGTCCCCAGCAACTGGGGTGGCCAGAGAATCCTCTGATCTGCAAGGAGCTATGTTTATGTGAAGTGCCCCCAGCACTGCTTACTGCACCAGGAAACCTTGCAAGTACCTAAATACAAAATTATTTGCTGGAAGTTCTTTCAATGTGACAACACCCAAAGTAGTGCTAACATACTGGTATACATTTTCTTGAAGACTGATGCCTTCAGGAAAAAAATGTGTGTCATGGAATGCACAGAGTAGAATCACAAATCATTAGAAGAGAGCAGAATCATTAATTGACTAGAATCATGGACTCATAGAGTATCCCAAGTTGGAGGAACGCATAGAGATCACAAAATCCCACTCCTGGCTCCACGCACGAACACCCGTTGCAGACCCCAGCCTGCCAGTGTCCTCGAGCACATGGCCAACTGGGGATATCCAGACCCAGACCCTCCCCCAGTGTCCCCATACATGACTGGCAGGACCTGGCCTTGTCCCCATCACTCCATGTATCACCCCTGCTCCCCATGGCCACATGTTGTCTCAACCCTGCTGAGGACCAGGGGGACCACCAGGGGGGAAAATCACACCACAAGGATGCTGGAAGGACCGCCATTTGTCCTCCTTCACTCCCATCAGCACGCTATGCTAAAAGGTGAGAATTCTGCTCCCACACCTCAACCCGTCTGTCACGGCCCAGTCGGGAAAAGGGGGACGCTGTAATAATCAGCATTTATTTCAGCATCACCAGGCACGAGCCCTCTGCAAAGCAAAAGCTAATGCATACACCTAGCGCACAGCCAGCTGGGGTTTTATTTAAGGTCTATTGGTGAATTGTAGGGGGAATACTAAAGGTCTTGTTATCCTGCAGCTTCTCTGGGAGAGCGCATTTAGACATTAAACATCAGGAGCGGTTGTATTAGCGTAACTCGCCCGGCGTGGTGCATGCAGTTGGTTAGTCCGAAGTGCAGCAGCATGCAGCTTGTATTAATTTGGCACAGGCGCCTTATGCACAAACAGGCTTTATGCTTACAATGATCCCAGCCCAATACGGAGTGTCTCTGACCGGCAGGGAGGAGCTGACGCCTGCCATGAGGAAGCCCAGCACCGTTACAGCGACGCCGAATGCCAACTGCAACAAAGCGCACAGCAGTGGGAAACGGCACCAACAACACGTGTGAGATTCCTCCTCCCGGCCAGCTTTAGGTTCCCCCTTGCTCTTCTTCTTCTTCTTCTTCATCGCCGCCTCCTGTGTGTGGCCGGATTCCGTGCTCTGCTCCCCGCTGTGGGCCGCATTGTGCTGGGCTTTCTTCTCCTTCTTCCCCATGCTGCTCCTCACGTGCGTGTGTGTGTGCCAGGGCTCCTTGCCCCCCAAACCGCGCTCTGTGCCGCCCCAGTCCTCCCCGGTATTTGAACCGAGGAGGAGGCTGAACAAATATGGAAAACATTCGGAGAGGCCGTCAGGGCTTGGAAATGCCACATATAGCCTGGAGAAGAGGGGGATTCAAGGGGGGTCGCCAACTGCCAACGCGCCGGCGCTGCAGGGGATGGTGAGCGTGGGGTTGGAGGCACGTGTGTGTGGGATGGGAGCTGCAACATGGGAGTTGGGTCCCGGTCCTGTCCCTGAAGGCAGGGAGCTGCAGCAAGGGCAGTGCAGAGCCCATCCATGTGTGCAATGCTGGAGGGGGTGATGGCAGATGCAGAGGTCAGTGGGGAGCACTGTGCCCCACGGGGAGGCCAGGCACCCTCTCAGAGGAAGACTGTGGGAAGCACGAGGCGGCTGTGCTTAGCTCACGCCAGAGGAATTACTCCAAAGCTTAGGGGTAAGCAGGTGCTTAAATGCTTTGCTGGAGCAGGGCCCAGGGGTGTGCAGCCTGCTGCGTGGAGCCAGCCGCTGCACGTGATGCAGCCCCGCCTGCGCTGCCCATGTGGGGCCTCTGCCTGGCAGACATGGAGAGGACAACAACAGGGACAAGAGGGCAGGGACAACACAGCTCCTGCTGTTGTCCCAGCAAAAGCACCCGGAGCAGCATGGCAGGGCAGCCAGCACTGGCAGGAGGAAGCTGCAGGAGTGGGGGAAATGGCCAGCAAAGCTGCTTTGGAATGCTACACAGTGGCTCAGAGGAGTAACCAAAATGAGGAGAGGATCTTAGGCACACTGAGAGCATCAAGGAAACCTTTTCTCTGACATATTGGCAATGCCTTCTGAGAAACTGCTCTATTTCCAGCTCTTTATGGCATTTAACAGCAATGAACTGTGCCTTCTGTATTAATAAATTATGATGTCACTTTGTTTTATGGGTTAAGCGATATCCTCTGCAGTTATTTATCCTACTGAACGTAAGATGAAAGAAAAGTAGAAACAAAGTGATTTCAGGCACTTCTCGCACACATAACTCTCACTTTACATCCATAGAGCTAGATTAAGATACATTGTTCAAAAAAAGCAAAATGAAAAGAAAGCAGAGGTGAAAAGAACTAAAAAAACCCCTCCTCCTTAGTAGTGTTGTGTATTCTGCGTCCATAGCCCCTGGCCAAGACATTTTGTCACCATCATTGGTGTGATAAAACATGTTCGTAATAGATTGCACTTGCTGGTCCTTGTCTCTACATGGGATCCACTCATAAGTGTACTAAAGCACATCTTTGAGAGGGGTGAGCTGTGTGAAGGACATCATTAGGGGCAGAGAACACACCTTCCCAATGCCTAGGTTAATGCCCATCATAATAATAACTATTAGAGTTAAAATAAGTTGAATTTTCCCTTTCTCCTGGAAGCCTCCATTCCCCTAGTCTTATGCTCCGGATCTTTATCAAGTTTTTTCCTCCAGGAAAGCCTCAGTGCTTCTTTTAGCACCTGGCTTTGGGCTGGCAGCTATATTTATATCTGTTTTTGTCCAAAAGGGACCAAATTCCAGCCTCCTGAGCCCCATGGTACAGCAGTGTTTAACGTCCTTCACCAGGAGAAGAAGCCAAGGCCACTCTGTGATGGCCTGCTTCTTCAGAACTACTCTGGGACTCTGATGGATGCTAATTAGCTGCTAATAAAGACAGTCACTTGATATTGTAAAGGAAACAAATACACGTAGCGTACTTAAAATCATAAACACCATATCTAATCTCTGCAGCAATTACATATTTCATAGAGAAGAAGTTGGGAACGAACACACTGAAAAACACTGGGGATGGAGATGGTGTTTTGAAATGCTTAAACTGTGTGTACAAGAGGGAATAAAGGTCCTTTTAGTATGGCTGGCCTTCCCTGCAGAGGCAAGCGTGCATATCTTGCATGCTGGGAAGTTTAATGGGGATGGAGGGAAGCGGCGGATGCAGGATTGATCTTCCATAATTATTATCTGAACAAGATTATATTTTCTGATTCCACTTGGCATTAACAATAGGGGGTAAAACAGCTGTGAAAGAATGCACGACACTAGATAGCAATGAGAAATTAAAAGAATTACTGTTTCAGAAATTGAGAGATGAAATGAGGACGCTGGAATAACACTAAATTTTCCAGAGTAATATATCTTCCGGATGTCACTTGGATTTTCTCGGCAACACAAGAATAATCATTACCCTTTTATGCCCGAGGCCCTGATTAAGTATGTTCTTAAATTAAGCACATGCTTGAATACCCTTCCTGGATGAGGATGTTTTCTGATTCCAGCCCAGCCACCATCTCTCATGTGGCACGCAGTTGTAATTTCGGTGTCCTTTACACAAAATGAGTCATCTCGCCCAGCTTTTCCACAGCCAGGCACGATCCGTTGCGAAGCATCGCCTGCTCTCTTCTCTGCCAAACAGCAGGACACACCGGGTGACACTGACAAGAAGTCCAACAGCGCAGTCAATGTCAGGCAGGACCTGGCCACAGCTTCATGATTACACAGTCTTTCCTATCCCTTCTCCCACTGCAGCACTGCACGAGGCACCACGGGTCTCAGATTTTGCTCTGCTGTGATTTTTACATGGGAAACAGGGGGAGGTGGTGAGGCTCTGGCCATACAGACATACGCACACGCTCTCCTGTGTAATTGCATTTGTGCCACTATCTCCTCAAGGAGGAGGAATGCCAGTCACATCACTGCAGCACGTGAACCGGGAGCAGCAGCATTTGGGAGATGGAAGGCGTTGGGCTGGCCATGTTGCCCCACGACCCAGGGCCTTGCCCAGAGAGCAGCCCTGTGGCACAGAGCCGAGCTGAGCTGACGTGCCGTTGGGCACCAGAGCCCAGCACGGCCGCCGTCTGCTAAATAACAGGGAAACAGAGGGCTCCCTGTCTCAAATAAATGATGAAAGGTCCTTCCTAAAAGCAGACACATAAAGTCAGCCACTGTGCTTTCCAAAAGCCGATGCCCATTGACAGCAGGTAATAATAATATCTGGCTCTTGAAAGCACAATTACATAAAAGACACCGTCAATTAGAAATGGGTCTGACACACGCAATTCAGTCTGGCTTCTGACATGGACATTTTTAAAGTTCAGGGTCAGCCGGAGGTGAGGCTTGTTTTCAGCACGCTCCTTTGAGGCTAGTTCTCGTCTCTTCTTGTCTCTGCTGGCTCTGCCGCGAGCACTGGGTTGGACCAGGTGACCTCCTGAGGTCTTAGCCAACTAAATCATTTTTCACGTGTGCTCCATGTGCCCTCCTGGCATCACTAGGAGTTTGATTGGAGTGTGAAGCACTCCAGTTTCACAGGACAGAATGACAGATATGAAAAGTGGTAGAAGAGGGGATGTTTTATGTGAGGTTACTCCAGACAGCAGCTATGTATTTAACAACCTTGCTGGCCCTAGCTACCACACGTGACCACCAGGTAAACCTATGTGTACAGAAGAAATCAGTCCTCACAGATGGCAAATAAATCATGTCTTGTACCCCCAGAGAGGCTGTGCCACACCAATTTAAGTTCCTCCATTTTTGCTTTTGCTGAAGCTCCCTCAGGTGCCCTGTGCCTGCAGCTCCTCACCTCCAGCTGAGCCCAACCAGTGCCCCTGGCATTTACAGAGATCTCCCCTAGAAAACATTCCAGTAGCTACACTGTCCATAATGGTCTCACTGTTTCTACTTCACTGCCTACTCTTGCTGTAGTTTCTTTGGAGTGGAAGTCACATTTATTATGCTTCTGCACGAGGCTTGCACTGGGGTCCTTGAGAGCTGCAGCTGCCAGTCGCTCAGAATCAGGATGGAGAAATAAGAGGCAAGAAATTGCAATAGAACAATAAGACATTGGGTAAAGCCAGCTGCTGCAGCCCAGCATATACATTTCCTTGTTCCAGCAAGCATTTATACCAACCTGGAGTCCTTTGCATCTCCCTAAGCAGAGCGAAGGGGGTTAAAGATGAGGTAAAGTGAGTTTGCAAACACCGTGCCCTCTCCAAAGCTGGTCTTTCTGCAAAGTGTATTCATAGAGGCTATTGTCTGTCAAAACACATTAATGAGATGTAACGGTCATTAGTCCTTCTCACCGGGTGTTGATTATTACTTGCTTAAAGGGAGGCAAATCCTCTTATTCATGCTCCGGCCATGGATAATGATTAGGTCTGCTCCTGGACCTGCTCACGGGGATGCGCACACACGGACACGCAACCAGGCTCAGAACGGCGTGACACGGGATGGTGGGGGAAGGATGGTGGCTCCTGCTCACACTTCTTATTAATGAGGAGGATTAAATAGTGATGCTTGACTCTGCAGGAGAGAAAAAGAGGCTTCTGTAGCAGGGCTATGCCTGTCACAGCCAAGGGCCACCCAGTCTGAGGAGTGTCCTGAGGAGGCTGGTGCTGGCACAAGGATGGCCAGAAGCCCTGTGATGGCATCACCTCTGGGATGGGGCAACCTGCAGTGCTGCTGGCTCAGTCTCTGTATGGCGTCTCCTGCTCTTCTCTGCTGCCAACAGAGAGTTTCAGTGTTTGGGTACCGCTGCTTTATTTTATAGCTACACAAATTCAGATTTTTTTTCTTAAGCCTGGTGACTTATGTAACGCGGCAACTGCAGGAGTAGGAGCTTTGGATGTAGATCTGAGTGTCTCTCTGCTTAGGCACAAGATGAGCTGAAAAAGAAAGGCAAAATATGGCTTTCTGCATTCAGCTCTCTGGTCTTGCACCTCAGAGCTGCGAGTCCTGAAGAGAAAGGATGGACAGCAAGAAATCCTTCCTGTTGCAGCAATGATATTTAAAACCAAGCCGATACTGAACTCTGGCTTTGCTCATTTTGACAGCGTGGGTGGGATGCACAGCCGAGATGGCGGGATCAGTCAGCGTGGGAGACTGGGAGCTCCTCTGCTTGGCAGGGGGTGCCAAGCGCGCTCAGCTTGTCCCATGCAGTCAGTGCTTTGTAGTCAAACCAGAAAGTCCTTTTTTCAAGAGGCACAGGAAAAATAAAGCGCTTCTGAGTTGGTGTAACACTACAGGCAGCTGTAACAAGGTGCTCTCTCCACAGATCCGGGACAAACTTTGTGGTGTGTATGCATATGTATCTCATTTTTCAGGCGTTCTGGCACTCACAGACACTCAGGGCTCTGTTTCTGCAGCTGGCTCAAGGTCTCATGCTGGCACTTGGGTAGTCTCACTGAGTTATTCACTGCTCCAACTGTACTTCAAGTTTTGATGTGCTCAAAGGCACAAGAAGTTGTCTGGAACAGATATTTACATCTGCAGACGGCACAGTCTGACCAAGGGATCCAGCCTGTGTTCCCAGTCAGTTTGCTGACAAGGTCTCTGCCTCTTAGAAGCAGCTGGCTGTGACCTTCCTCCAGCCAGACCCTGCACTAAGGTCTGTCTTTCCTCAGAGTCACTTTTGGAGCCATGAATCACTGAATAATAGAATGGTTTGTGTTGGAAGTGAACTTTAAGATCATCAAGTTCCAATGCCCTGCTGTGGGCAGGGACACCTCCCTCTAGACCAGGTTGCTCAAAGCCCCATCCAGCCTGGCCTTGAATGCTTCCAGAGAGGGGGCATTCACAACCTCACTGAGCAACCTGTTGCAGCGTCTCACCACTCTCACAATAAAGAATTTCTTCCTAATCTCTAGTCTTAACTCTGCCCTCCTGAAGAACCTTCACACTGGAGTTGGCGTCTTAGTCCAACCGCACTTTGTTACTGACTCCAGTGTGGGCAAGGCTTCCCCCTAGCTCTCGGCTAGTTCAAAAATGGAGCCTGTGATCTTCCCTGGAGTCTGCAAAACATAGCATATGATGTTTGTCTCTTTCAGTCTTCTCCTGAGCTTACCCTAGAAACTATGGAGCTGCTGACATGCTCTCACAACAAGCTGGAGGGATACTCATCTGTATCCATTTTCTTTCTGCACTGCTGCATCAATACAAACCACCTATAAATCACCTCTATGAAAAAACAAGTTTTCCCACTCTTTTTTGTAGGTAGCAGCAGATTATGAACTCGATGTCTGCCCATCTCTCCCCTGAAGCAGTTGCCCAACCCCTGTCCCACACTTCACCTTTCCTCAGTCTGGGTTTCCCTCCAAACAGCAATTACTGCATGGTCTGGTGTCCTCAGACCGGTGATCCTCTATGTGAAAGGTTTTCTGAGGACATAGGTCTCAGAATGACTGCATGTGCTCCACCAGATGTTGAAGAATATTCCCTCCCGTCCAAAGTGACTCTGAGCCTCATATTTCCTTGGCTTAGCATTGTTATGAAATGTCAGGGCTTCACAACTATTTTGACTCTCTTTTGCAATGTGCCCAAGGGAACTCAACCTCTGTTAAAGCACTGGTTCGGTCCAGCAGGCCCTACAGACTTGCATCACCTCTCGTTCTAGAAGAACCTCAGCCATCCCTGCAGGGTAGCTGAGATGTAGCAGTGTGAAGGCTGAAAGCAAGATGTGCTGTTTCTGGAGGACAGTTGTTAGTGCAACTATCTGAGGCCAACTTGGGGACTGCTCTCAGTCAGTATTATTTGTCTGTCACACAAAAGAGGGAGGGGTGCATCGTGAAATTTCCTGATGACACACAAATGTGAGCGCTTGTCAATACACAAGAGGCTCCAGCCTATCAAACAGGAAGAACTGCCTGACCTTGAGGATGGGAACAATGAGAATAGGACAAAATCCAATTGTGCCAAATGTAAGGTTTGGCACGAAAGGCTCAAGTGTCAGAATTTCTCTAAAGAAATAAGATGTCAGTGACAGACTCAAGCACATCGACTGATCACAGAATTAATATGAAACAGCAACATGACATAGCCATGAAAAAGGTACATATCATATAGTCTGCAACACAGACTTCCAACAGTGCCTGCAATGGATTAATGCCAGGAAGCAAGTTCTGGTAGACCCTGTGAGGAGGCTGCATACAGTTTTATTCACCTCTGTTTGAGAAAGATGAATTGTGGCTGCAGCAGGCATAACCACGTGTTGGTAGGCTGCTTGGTAGAGGGGCTAGAGACCCTAGTTAATGGTGGAAAACTGAAAGGGATTGGTTCATTCAACCTGACAAAATTAGAGGTTAGAGAGGACAGGCTGGATCTATAAATACCTTGTGTTAAACTTAAAACAATGTTGGCAGGAGGACAAATGGATACAAATTGGCCATGAGTGTGTTTAGCTTGGAAATCAGAAGAAGGTCTCTAACCATTGGAGCAGCGAGGTTGGAGAGCAGCATGAGACATAACTTGCTTCGAGGCAGGGCAGTATCAGTTTTTGAATTACACCATTTGACATGGCTGCTCGAGATGATCAGGTGATCCAGGAAGGGCCTTCCCTTCCAAATTCTGGTTGCAGGCAGACATTCTCCTCCTGCTCGCTCATGCAGAAGCCCTAAATCAGCCACATGAGCACGAAAGGCTCTCAGTCCCCTGCACAGCTCTTGTAAGGTCTTGGCATAATCTAACTCACTATTTGTTAGTGGCAATTATTTAGATTTCATGCATTTCTTATAGAATAAACCGGAGGGTTACATCAGTAACCAGGGCTGTGTGCTTTTTTTGTAGTTAATACTTTGTACTTATATAGCATCTTTCATCTTTCAAAGTGCTTTACATACATTAATTATTTAATTCTCGCCATACCCCCTTTGATCTAGGCAAGCATTATGACGCTCAGTTTACAAGTGGGGAAAGCAAACGCAAAAGAACAAATTCTTGCTGCTAGGCTCATCCCACCAAGATCAGTGAGGCTTCATTGCTCTACTGGATAGATGGGCTCAGGCAAGGTAAAGCTTATGAGGGTCAGCAGGCGATGCTGCAGTGGGGCCAGGGCCATGATGTAAGCCTGTCTGATACTCTGGTTGCAAAGAAGAGACAGAGTGGAGCTGTAAGGGAAGGCTTTGTGTGGAGCTGGCTGTGGGATGCTGGGCACACAACAGAGAACCAGAAAGGGGCTGTGTTTAGAGCACCTAGGAAAGGCAGAATTTCCTTTAATCAAATACAGTGGCCTCCAGTTGCACAGAGGGAGGTTCAGGATGGGTATTAGGAAACATTTCATCTCCGAAACTGTGGTGATGCATTGGCACAGGCTGCCCAGGGGAGGGGTGGAGTCACCGTCCCTGGAGGTGTTCAAGCAATGTGTAGATGTGGCACTGAGGGATGGGTTAGTGGGCACGGTGGGGATGGACTGCAAGTCAGACCTCATGATCATAGAGGTCTTTTCCAACATTAACAATTCTATAATTCTATAATTCTAAAGCATCTACAACAAAGCAAGGTGGATAAGACCCAAATAAGAGGAATGAACTCAAATACTTAAAAGCAGTGAATGAATGAGAGCTGACATTGATCTGTGTAGACAAGCGTTTACTGAAGGGATTTGGGTATTCCATTTCAGTTTAAGAAAAAAAAAAAAGAGAAAATCTTATTTGTATTGAATGTTTATGTAACTCTTCAGAGTAACTGTTGGAGGCCAATTTGAAGATTCTGTTGCTAAATAACTAAACATTTCATATTGCAAATTCATGTATTGATGCTACTTATGTGTTTGAATTGCTGTGATTACCTCGGAGCGCTGCAAATGCACTGTGCCTTACTCCAAACTGAAGTCTCATGTTCCTGTTACCTTTTTCACAATTTGTAAAGGACATTGCTGTCTTACAGGAGGAGGGAGTGTGGTCTTCTAGGCAGAGCAGGAGCCTGGGAAACAGCACGCTTGGGATCTAGCATTCATTCTGCCAGTGGTTTGGTGTCTGATGTTGCACAGGCATAGCAGCTCAGTTCCAGCAGCTAGTGCCAAGAATGGGAGTTAAAAGATTGAGATACTGATCTCAGCAGATATTGACTCATTTTATGACCAAGAAAACGCTTTTTAGCAGTACCTCTCTGCCCAGCTTTATAGGGTATCCCGACTTGTGGCTCAAGCTGCTCCTGTGTTCCTCTAGGTCAGAAAGAATTGTAGCACAGCTGCTTTTGGTGAGGAAAAAGGGCAAAAGGCTTGAATCTGGCCACATTTTTGCTTTACCAAATATTTTTCCTGTTACTGCCAGCATGAATTCCTGGAGAAGAAAAATGACTAAGGTTTTCCAATTTCATGGTCATTTTGATATGCTAAATGGTGCCAAGAGAGTTAGTGGGAAATTAGCGGAGTTCAAATCCCCACGGAACATGGAAATTGCAGTTAAAATAGTGCTGCTAAATATTAGTAATTAGGAAAAGTGATTTTGAAGTGTAGCATTTTAATTAGCTGCAAACTCTGCTCACTTTGAATCAGTGTTACCCACAGAATTGACTACCCCTAAGACAGCTAAGCTTCTCAGCTTCACAAATCCCTTGGGCATCCATGGGTAATAACCATGAGACACAGGAGGATGTACACTAAATAAAATGAAAACCGTTTTAATGAAACAAGACTGAAATCTTCTAATAAACATGGAAGATTCAAAGATACAGTGGCCGCAACTCTCTTGTTCTGTCACTCACTCCCTGCTGTTTGCGTTGCTCTGCATTTCTTAGCATTAATTTTTCATCATCCAGTCCTTAATGGAGTTATTCGTATCAAATCAGAACCCTTTCTGACCCCACTCCCTCACCCTGGTGAGTTGGGTCAAGGTCTATCCAAGGCCACATGGGCCATTTGTGGCTGGCCCATTCCTGCCTCCTGAGCCCAAGTGGGTGCACTTACAGCAAGATCATTCATTCCTGTATGCACACATCCTTTGCTTGTGGAGGAATTAACAATATTAGAAGTAGTATGCTGTAGGAACTTTGGTTGCCTGCTCACGTAGCGCTGTTACTGTTAAAACCCTTGGATGTATTTATTTTATAAATACCAGTAGGCAGGGGTGTTGGTATAGGCAGTGGTCAGATGACAGAGAGACTGGCACATTAAAGGATTGCAATGGGGTCAGTGTACGTGACTGAGATGACACTGAGCATCCTGTGCCACCCCGTGGTTCACACAGCACAGAGTTGGGCCCCTTCTGCTCAAGCCTGCAAGCTCACAGACATCCACATAAAAGCCACTAAGGGCTAATGGCAAATGTCGGGTCTCAGTCCTAAACACCTCTCTCATGTCACTGCTGCACAAGTGACAAGAAAGAGCGTTGCTTTTAGGGTACAAAACAACAGTAAGGTTTGTGAAATTTCAATTGATTTCAAACACTTCCAGTTCGAGTTCAATATTGAAAAAAGCAACAAAAGATTGTGGAATATCAATACACTGTAACTAAGATTATGTGACTTCAGATGGGAAAGCCAGCTGTGTGGGATGAAGAATGTAGCGATAGATATATATCTCTTAAAAGTGGTTCAGAAAGTGAATTGAAATTGCACAGGTCAGTTCAATCCTAGCACTTCTAAGCCTCCCAATATTTAACAGTGCAGATACAATCATCTCTAACATAACTGTCTAGGTGCAATTTATCAAATCACAAAAAGACAGAAATCCCACCATATCATACTGTATTGACAGCCCTGTTGCTCATTAGCAAGGCTGTAAAACCCCGCTAACCAGACATCGCCATGCAGCAAGCCAGAGATGTCTGCAAGCCAGCTTTTCCCTCTCTGCATTAGAGTCAGGCTGGCCCTATTCTTGCTGTGCAAATCCAGGGTGGCCAAAGGGCTGCTTCACTCAGTGCTAGCCTGTGCTGAGCCACAGCTGCCACCAATGGCCACCAGGACCTTTGCCCATCAGTTGGCCAAGTGGCCTCCTTGGCATGGTGGATATGCAGCTTGGTGACCACAGGCAAGCCGTGACTTCTTTGCCTTCCTTCAGGATTTATAATGTGACCAAGTGGAGCAAATTTGCTCATGGAAAATGAAAAGCAAATGCCTGACACAACATCTGGCCCTCTTGCCAAAATTCAGATTACCGCTCCAAAGCAGGGGTGTGCTAGAACTGTTCAGAGAAAAGGTCACCAAAACACTGAGCGTTTGGCATGGTGTGAAACAGCATCTCCTTCCCCTGCCTCTTGTGCTTGGTGCCAGGAGTTGGCCAAACCAGACTGGCTGAATTTTTCCCTCAAAAAAAGTCAGCCAGAGGCAGACATCTAGCACGGAAAACATCACCTCAAATCATTTGGCAAAGTTTTAGTTGACTGAAAGTGGGGTCTTTTAATGGGATGTGTAGAATAACTAACTTGAGAAGAAAGCATCCCCAACCGCACTGCCTATTCTATCTTTACAGTTGACTGTAAAGGGTGTATAAATGCCCATTTTTAGTGCTTTTTCAGCTGCAGTATATTCACCCAGCCTCAAAATGATGTCAGTGGTATCTTTGACTGTCTGTCACCTGCCTTCTGCCAGCACAGACCATCTTACATAGGCACAGACATGGGTAGTCACATCCTTGGACATTCAGTGCCTCAAACCGTCAGCTACAACTACAATGCAAAAGGAAAAACAATATTTTGTCTCATGAATCCCTAAGTAGCACAGATGTGCTGCACGGAGGTGTCCTCTGCAGCAGCAGCAGTGTTTTTGGCAGCTCCCTGCTAGCTTTACATGATCCCAGGCACCCAGGAGATCACCTCTGGGCAGCTACAGTGAGTCCACAGCTGTGCCGGGGACTCTTGTATGACTGGCTTTCACTCTCACTGCCACCTTCAAAGTTATGCTGTCAACTGAGCCCTCACTCCCACTGCTCTTCGAGTGGCATAACACCAGATCTGTGTTAGATTTTGTCCCTCTGATCATTTTAATCGCTGTCCTATACCAGCTCCTCCTTTTACATTCACTCTGCCAGCCAACACCGTCAGAGTAGACCCACCTCTCTGCTTTATGGATAACAAACAGGGGCTGCTGGGGTACATTTTTCAACTGCAAAATTAGGTTTCTGGTGAAAGTACAATTGTTTAAAACTAGGTTAGCCATCCTGGCACTTACAGGTCAATGGCCTCTGTGTCGCAAGAAGCCTGCTGGGAGGTGTGGGAACGGTGAGTGGGGAGATCTGGGCTTGTGAGGAAACAAGATGGTAGGAGGAGTGGCCAAAAACTGGCTGAGGTCCCCATCTTAAGTCTTGGCCCAGATCACAGTAATAAAATCAAATCTTATTAGTATCACAGCTGAAACAGCTCCTTATGTTAGTATGGTCCTATCTATAGAGTGACTTTCTTTGCCTGGATCTCAAAATAACTAATCCTACATCTGCAGTCCAGGTGAGCTAACAGTATGGATACCCAGGAGGACAGATCATTCTGTCATTGTTCTGCATCAAGGGCCAAAGAAACTCCTGCTCAAGATGATGGGAAAGCTCTTGTACAATGATGGAAGGGAATCTAGAAGAGTTGGTGCTGACTGACCAAAATGGAGAGGAGATAGCAAAGCCCAAGGGAAGGAGGCTCAAGAAAGTCCAAATTATTGCTCAATAGAAGGGAAAGGATGTTTGATTTGATTTTTAAAAATAAGCAGTAAATGGTTGGAGGAATGGCGATGTGTTCAGCAGCACATCACAAGAGTGGGATTCATTGCCATAGGAGATTGGGTACCTTCAGAGACAAGGAAGCAAAAGAACTGTGAGCCTGGATCCAAGGCAGCAATCCCTGCACTCCTGTGTCCTGCTGTGTGAGAAAGCATGTGAGGAATGATAATTCCCTTTGGAAGTGTGACCCAAATTGCATCAGGCATTTGCTTTCCTGATTCCTGCTTCCACTTCACTTCTGCTCATACATAGAAACACCTGCAAGCAGGTTTATCATCCTTGCTGAGAGCTTGAGCTCTACGATATTTTCAGAAGAATTAGGAAAAGTATCCACAAAGGAAAGCAAAAAGTAAAAAGGTGTCAAAAACACGTCAATGTAATATGTCAGTTTATCCATACCAAACAAACTTGCTGAAAGAAAAATCAACTGTCACTATAAAATCTGAGATTAAGTTTCTCAAATCAGAGCCTTTAATCAGGAGCAATACTTGAAGAGGAACAAAGAGAATCTATGATGAAAAATCAGGACAGTTGAGCACTAGGCTCAGCGGGACTAACTGCATGACAATATGGATAAGAATGATAATTGCATTAGCTTAGCCTGAAATGGCTGGCCAGAGCTGGGTTTTTTTGGTCAGCTGGATTTTTGTAATGTCTTCGTTTGCTTTCTAAGCAAACTTGGAAGGAGAATTACAACTATATTAGGGCACATCCATACTCTTAAGGGGACAGGACACTGAAGAAGTTCATCCTAAAACTGGCTTAAAGGTTTTGAAGTGCATGGACTCAGGTTGATAAAACCAAGGGTCCCTTTCTGGTCCTGTCAAGGTAAAATAAACAAGAGGAGGTGATGGAAACTCAAGGATGTAGGATGACCCCACTCCAGCATCCCACTGCCAGTCCCACACAGCCAGGATCTCCCATGGCACCTGGTGGGAATGGATAGGGGTTGTGGGGCACTATGGGTCTGCAGATGGGGGAAGCAGCACCTGTTATTACCCAGTTTCACTTGGGACACACATCTCACCAGTGAGCCCTGCTTCGTTGGAGCAGAAATATGCCCTCAGCTGAAGCCCAGAGCAGGGAGCACGAGTGATGCAGGAGAAATGTGAACACCCGGTGCTGCCCTACGTGCAGAATCAACTATACGTGGACAGCGTTACGTGCCTTGGTGGGACCAGAAAGTCTGCAAGACATGCCTCTCAGGGCAGGAGCAGCGAGCCCCATAGCATGGGCAGCACTAGCAGCTGACAGCAGAAGCAAGGGCTTCCTCATCCCCAAGTGCAAACCTGATGTCTCTGTGCAAAGGGGAACAAGTTGCTTTTACCTATCCTACCCAAAATAAGCAGGACAAAAATCCCTACAGCAGTGGACCAGGCAGCTTCACTGCCCTCCTCCAGCCTTCAAAGCAGTGCCATTGAGCCCCTGCTGCTAGCTTGATGTGAGGCTCAGGATACCAGTTTTTAACACCTTGGCTCTGGTGAAAAACATTGGAAAGGCATTTTCTGCCTCCGACCGCTTGCGACACCACCATCCCCTTTCAGTGGCTGCTTTTATTCGCCTTCCTCCCAGCTTAAATAAACAAGAAGCAGGTTAAAAACAAACTCCTGGCCCTGTCCCCTTCCTGAGCTGGCTGTTCCATCGCTGCTTCCTGCCCTGCGTGCGAGCTTCCTCCTCCCGAGGAAAGAGGCACTGGCCAGAGCTGCCTGCGGTGGGGCGATGCAACCTACCTGGCTCTGACACCCATACCCAGCCCACCCCCCTGCCCTGCTGGGAGCTCACAGGTATGGCCACCCCAGCTGTCCCAGGGCACGGGGACACCTGTGACACCAGCTGCATGTGCTGGGGCTTCTCCATCTCCAGTACGCTAGGCAAAAGTGTTGCTTGCTCCTTCCTCACCTTCTCCAAGAGGGGATTTTTTTCCACATGTAACACATCATGACCACAGAAACACTGTGCGATGGGCTGCTGGCTTGAGGGATTTTGCTTTTGGGAGCTGCCATGTGTCCCTTGCTCCAGCCGAGCTCCTCAATCCCCGTAATGAGGGACACCAGGAGCTCACCCTGGCCTAAGGTCACCCTGTAGCAGCAGGCTTGTGGGGATGTCGAAATGCTTCACATGCACAACTTTGCATCATAGCACCCCTTGTGATGGGTGTTTTCTACTCCTGCCATTTGAAATGCTCAGAAACAGATAAAAAGGAGCCAAGCCACACAGTGAGAGGTTGCGCTAGGCAGCTCCTCTTGCCCCTGGCTCCACGCTTTTTTGGCTAGGCACAGCTGTTTTTCTCAGCAGAGCGTCTGATATTTGGTTTTCTGTGCATACTAAAGAGCTTTATGTCCATCATAGTGCTGCTAAAACTTGTCACTGTCTGGTGTTGGCAACAGCATTCTGACTGGGGCTTTAAACCATTGTAGATAAGTTATGTGTCATTTTCCATTTAAATTAAAATGGATCACGCAGAACTCAAGTGAAACTGATAGCTGCGCTTTCATTTTATTTCATTCTATTTCCCCTTTATGACCAATTTTACCCTAATAATCAAAGCACTGATTGCAGATCCCTAGGGCACCATGTGGCACAAAGGACCAGGCTGGAAAGGGCCACTATCTTCCGCATTGCCTGTGTTTCAGCTGCCAGACAGAGGCACAAGTTGGGTAATTAATGGTAACAAATAATCTAGGCTAGTATTCCCTCTCTCTGCTGGGAAAGCCTCCACTTCTCAGTTTGCCTGAACTCTACAGGCATGGAGATGTGAAACATGATGTGTTCTGGCACCTACTGATGATGCCAGTGTTACAGGGTGGTCAAAACCCGGAGGTTCTCTGGCATAGAAATGCATCGGTTTGGGCTATACTGAACAAAGATGCTTAAAACAAAACAACAACAAACATGAAATATCATATTAATCCACATAAAAGGGCAAGTAGTAAAAATGCAAGCTCATTTTGTAGGATGGGAAGCAAGAGACAACTTACATGGGGCTGGCTGGTAAAGCCCGGATGAAAATCCTCATCCTAAAAGACAGGCACAGTAAATACTCTGGTTTTCACCAAAATATGAGAATGGGCTTTGCTGCTCCCAAGGATTTTGAAAGGACTGGGATACGCTGGGTCTTACCACTTGATGCACTTCAGTGGAGAAGCCCTATTGACTAAGTCTGCAAAAAAACATCCCACCAACCCCAACCCTTCAGGCTGCAGTCACATGGAGACGTTTCAGGGATCTCAGCCGCCTCACAGATCTGCTGCATTGTTCTGGATTCAGTGTTTCTCCCTTGAGCCTTGTGCAATCCTCCCATACCTCCTAGGACTTGGAGGGAGAAGATGTCTTTCACTTGGACATCTGGCACTGGTGCCCTAGTAGACGAGCTTTGGGGCATTTTGTGAAATAGTCTGTAGCTTCCAGAAGCTGCTTCATCAGAAACACAAAAACATCAGGCAATGCAGACCATTAATGAAATGACTGTCAGACAATTATTTCATGGTGTCTCTCCGTGTTTCTGTGGGACCGTTATTTGCAATGGGGCACTAATCTCCTGCATGTATTTTCTACAGCCTTCCTTGACCTTATCGATAGGATCTTTCCCTTAGCTTAGCTAAGGTTTTGATTTTTTTGGAAATGTATGGACTCCCAGTACAGTCCAGAATGTCAGTCAATTTTGAAATAATAAAAAATATTATTTTCCCACTCCGGGCATCACTTAACAAGGTTCTCCACAGGTTGTTTGCATGCGCTGTCATTTCTAGGCAGAAACTGACCCAAACTGACTCACCAGGATTAGAGAGTGCATTTCCCTTTGTGCTTGGAAGATAGACGTTGTTGTACTCCAGAGGTGTACCTTGTTTGAGGGCAATTGGGTTTCCCAGCTCACTTTCCAGCTACTGAGATGCTTTCTGGGAAGCATCTTCCAGCACTGTCTGGCTGTAAGAGAAGAAACAAGCATCTCCTACTCTGCATCCTTCCTCTTGAAGAATCACCTCTTCCATTTCCCACCCATGACACGGCTTGCATTTAGCCCCAGAGCTCCTGTCTGTAAGCATCACCACTAGATGCCTAGACGTGTCCAGTGTGTGGCTGCAAAGCTGCCATTTTTCTTAATGCCTGAACATGTTGTACTTGGGATGCATAGTCTGCCCTCACTATAATGTTCCTCCAGTGCAACCACTAATACAACTTACATGCAAACTGAACCAAGAAGCGCACCGGTTGAAACAGCTAAAACTCATTGTGCTGGCCACTGAAATGCTCTCCCTCTGTCACCTTACCTGTGCAAGCATTTTGCAATGCTAACAAATCTACAAACAAACCTTCCATAACGTGAGCAGAGTCCTACCAACCCACACCTCCGTGAGTGGCAGGGGAGTGGGCCAGCTCCACAAAGTCTCAGGGCTTTTGTTTGTTTCAGTGGAAATTCCCCATCACCAGCTGTGCAACAGAGGTAACTGGCGGTCTTTTGGAACAGCTCCCTTTCCTTTGGGACCAGCTACAGGCTGCCAGCCTTGAGCTTATCTCCAGCCATGTGTAACTGCACTTACCACTTCTCGTTCAAAGGTCTCAGTGTGCACCCATAATTAGCCCAAGCGCAGCAGGCCTCCCGAAAGTCTGAGGCCACTCAAGGCCTCCTGATGGCATGCTGTGCCATCCCTTCATCAGAGCAGCCAAGCTGGCGCTTTATGTAAGCCCCCAACATCACTGAATCACCAGCTGATCAGGCTGTGCTGAGGAAGCAATTTTCCCTGACCTCCAGCTCCGCTTCTGCCTGCCAATACACAGCTTTCTGCTGCTTTGGGAATGCCCAAACTGAACCCAGCAGCAGCATCCAAGAGCTCATCATTCACAGACAGCTTCTCCACAGTGAATTCAGGGTTGGCTGTTTCACTTGTTCCTTGTTGCTGCTCCTGCAAAGCACCCAGCAGGCAGATGGGATCATTTATATTTCACATGCACAGGATCTGACCCACGGGGGTCTCATGGCTTCAGATCTCTCACAGTCGGGCTGGAAGCAGCCCTGGGCTGTGACCACCTTTAATTGTTCTGTTCCAGGAAGCGGGACAGCTTTTCACAGACCAGCTACCTGCCCAGTCAAGACACAACTCTAAGGAGAATTTCCAAATTGATGGTGCAAGGCCCAGTTCCTGGTGCTTACGGCGCAGTGGGGCACCCCCCCACCACACATTATGATGTATCCCTGAAGTGGGTAGGCAGCAGCAGCCCGCCCACCCTCACACCTGACTTTTTGCTCCAGTGCCTGTTTACCAAACTGACCAGACAGATCAGGTCTGGATACACCCATGCTCTCCTGTCACCACCACCAACCTCGGGCTACCCGGCTCAACCACCGTCAGCCCAATTGTCACTCTACTCTGCCTAGTTTGGTGGGGTTTGGGACATTTCTGCTAATATCATCCTTTCCACATGGCCTTGGAGTGCCTCTGTGATCAGCTTCTCCCTTTTTTTTTAAGTTTCGTCCAATAATGGATCCAGATTTCCGCTCTCCTAGGCTGGACTCAGCACCATTTCTGCAGCCGGTTGGAGGCCTTCATCCACTGCTGCACATCGTGCCTTCACTCTCTGCCACTTTCCCACATCAGGTTTACGTCTGCCTCATAATTCAGCTGTGTGTTTGCATGGTTGCTCTCTCCCTTATTTTACAAACATCAGGTATGTGTGCGGCACTGAATTGATTGTGCGAGCCACAGGGCTGAGCTGGCAGGACTGACCATCTCACTGGCCCCATGCTCTGCTGCAACCAGAATAAGCACCTTGTCAAGTGCTGCTGCCTCTCACAGAGTCTTTGGCTTCCCGTTATACACAGATTTCACTTCTGGCTCAGGAAGCTTCTGCACCACAAGCCGCTGAGCTGGAGAGCTTTCATTACATGCATGTCCTGCTCCCCAGGCTTCTCCTACCAGGCTTCAGGGCAGCCAGACCTTCCAACTCACCTCAGGTTTTATATGTTCTCATGTCATTTTTTTACCCTGTGGTCTCAGTCTGCTTATCCCGTAATAGAAAATCTATGAGTAAGTCGACATCCAACGTACAGTGGCAGTCTTCATTACTACCTTGTTACTCAAGCAAAGTGATGCAGATCCTCTCCTGGTTCAGCTAGAACCTCTTTTCTCCCCATTTTGTAGCACTTGGTTGATTAGCCCTCTAATTTCATGTCTGATTCCGTGTCACACACCCAGTCTAGACAATTCAATCTCTTTCTTCTTTTTCTTCCCTGAAGGCGAGCATGCAATTCCATAAGAGCTGGAGCAATCAAGCTGGCCCCTAGGCACCGCACCTCAGAGGCCTTCCCTCACGCTGTGGTTATGGACTGCACTGAACAAACCCCCCAAATTATTCTCCAAAAGATGGCATTCTCACAGACCCAGCAGGGACAGGCAGACTGATTCCTTCTTCGCAGACTGCAAATGGTGGTGAACGCTCGGTGTTAGGTGGTGTTCTGGCCAACTCTTGTTTCCAGCAGGAGGCTGTTTTTTCCTGTGGTGACCAACAAGCCTTTGATTTCCTTTTCTGAGTGATTTTTCAGTGTCTTAACTCTTTGCTGTGGTTTGACCTAGCTCAGAAGTTGGCCAAAGCTTTTCTTGTGCTTCTTATTTTCTGAAAAGCATTTTTGTCCGCAATGGTCATGCTACTGATCACCTCTTTGATCCGTCTTGCCATTTTAAAATGGGAACCTTCCAGGAGGATTCCGCACTCCCTGGACACTGAAGCCTTTTATCCTTGCCTGCAGGTGACCTCTTATAAACCTCTCTTATGAGTTTCCAGATGTTGCTCGAACTCCTTGTGCAAATCCTCCAGCTGTCTCAGATCATGTTTTGCATCTTTTGATCATTTTCGATTTCCGTTCCTGCTGGGTTTCAGAGAAATCCCACACGTAGGATTTGTCCCCTTGGAAGCAACGTCTCGCTCTGAACATTGTTTCTGCAATTTGAAGATTTGCAGGTTGTCCCAGAGGGGATGAAGCTGGCGAAGATGCTCCAGAGATGCTCCAGGTGCTGTACCAGAGGAGGTGCTCCAGAATCGTCCTCCTCCTTCCCACTCCCACACATGAGTTGCAGAGAGCATGCAGAGCCGTTCCTTCGCCCACAGGAGGGCTCAGCTGGAGGCAGCTATCTTTTCTTTCAGAGTTCCAGCTCCCCTTGAGTCAGCGCTCCCTGAAAGTTTTCCACGGACTTTCACTCGGGGCTGAGCTCCATCTTGAGCTCACCTGAGGTTTTCTTGATGCTTTCCAGACAGGAGGAGAAGACCTTCTCCTGCAGCTCCACCTCGAGTGCCCAAACGGGTGCTTGCCTCGGGGCAAGCGATCCCACACGGCACGGCTGAACGCTGCCTGCGATGCCCGGGCGCCGCCAGTCCCCTCCGTTCCCTTCCAAGGAAGCAGCCCTGCAGCCCACGCATCCGCTGCCGTTCCTCGCTGGCACTGCTTTTCCAAGCAGCCCAGCGGGAGCTCGCGAACCTCTCCCTCGGGCATTCCCAAATATAACCTATGGGAACACGGCGCACGCAGCCCCAGTTTATTTTTAGCCACCCCCCGTTCCGTCGCGCTGACAGTGTGAAAATGTCACCGGGTTAACGGGGCTGAAGGTGCCCGCAGTGCCATCCGCACCCTGCCCGGCAGCGGGAGACTCTCGAACCTCCCCGGCCGCTCACACCCCGCGCACGGCAGCGCTGTCTCCTGCAGTCAGCCGCTGCCCGCCCAGCTCCCTTCGGAGCGGGTCCCGTCTCCCGTCTCCCTGGGGGCTGCTGCGGGGCAGAGCCCAGGCCGGCCAGAGAGGAGCACGTTGCCGGCCCTGTGCCGCTCCGAGCGGGGAGGAGAAGAGAGCTGCGGTGCAGCCGCGGGGGGCGGACGCCCGGAGCCGGCGCTGCGTGCACGTGCGGGGCTGCGTGCGGGGCGCAACCACACGCGGCGGCACCTGCGGCGGCAGTGAGCGGGGGGGTGGAGAGGGAGGGGGGGCCGTGCGGGGACGTGCAGCGTCCGGCAGGGGGAGGCGGAGGTTTCCTCCCTACCCACCTCTCCAGAGAGGAGCAGCTGTGCCTTACGGGGACGGGGGTCGGCCCTATAGAGTGGAAATAAGAGTGGAGATTAAAGGACGCAGAGATCGAAGTCAATTTAAAAATAAAAATAGAGAAAAATTTAAAAAGAAATAGGGAAGAAGAAGGGAAAAAAAAGAAAACATTAAGCGAATAAAAGCGAATAAAAGCGAAAAAAAACCCACACTGCTAAAATCCAACAGCGGCGGCAACGCCGGCAGCCGCACGGGAACGCCGCTCTGTGGCAGGGCTGCCCGGGGACCCCCCCGCCCCGCCGCCCGCCGAGGGCTCCCCGCAAGCCCCGCCCCCCTCCCCGCCCCCTCCCTCCCGGCGCGCTCCGCACGTGAGCCGGGTGCGGGGCGGGCCGGCGGCGCGCGTGCCCCGCGGGCAGCTCTGCGCGGCGCGGCGGGTGCAAGGCGCGGCGGTGCTGCGGGCGGGTGCGCGGGAGCGAGGCGGGCAGGGGGAGCGGCGGGGGCGGGGGGGCCGAGCAGCCGCACGCTTTCGCCACTGCACGGGAAAGGGGGCCGGAGGCTGCATGTGCGCAGCTCCGCCCGCGGATCCCCGAAGCCCGCTCGCAGCATCCCGCGGATCCCGGCCAGCGCAGCGAGGGAACGCCGCCCGCCGCCTGCCATGGACGAGGGCATCTCCCGCCTGCCCGAGCGGCAGCTGCTGGAGCACCGCGATTTCATAGGGTAAGCGTCCCCGCCGCGCCCCGCGCCGCTCTCCCGAGCGGAGCGCTGCAGAGCGCTGCGGGAGGCGGCTCCGCCGCTCCGCTGCCCGTTCTGGGGGCGCCGGGCCGCGCTCCGGGCCGGGCTGCAGCTCCGCTTCTCCGCAGGCTGGAGTACCCGGCGCTCTACATGTGCAAGCCCAAGCGCGGCGTGAAGAGGGACGAGAGCAAGGTAAGGGCGGGCTGCGGCGCTCCGGCACCGCGCTCCGAACTTCCCCGGCGCGGCGCGGCGCGCTGCGGTGCGGGGTGTGCGGGGCCCGGGGCTGTGCGTGACGCCGGGCGCCTCCGTGCCAGGAGACGTACAAACTGCCGCACCGGCTGATCGAGAAGAAGCGGCGGGACAGGATCAACGAGTGCATCGCGCAGCTGAAGGACCTGCTGCCCGAGCACCTCAAGCTCACGGTAAGCCCGGGGGGGCCTCGGCTCCCGGTGGTGCAGCCGGGAGGAGGCCGAGCGCCCGCCGCCTGCCTTGCAGACGCTGGGGCACCTGGAGAAGGCGGTGGTGCTGGAGCTGACGCTGAAGCACCTGAAGGCGCTGACGGCGCTGACGGAGCAGCAGCACCAGAAGATCGTCGCGCTGCAGAGCGGTACGCGGGCCCGGGGGCGGGCGCGGGCAGAGCGGGGCAGCGCGCGGCGGCGGCGGGCGAACGCTGTCCCCCCCCCGGGGGGCTTTCCCGCAGGGGAGCGCTCCGTCAAGTCTCCGGTGCAGGCCGACCTGGACGCTTTCCACTCGGGCTTTCAGACGTGCGCTAAGGAGGTGCTGCAGTTCCTGTCCCGCTCCGAGAGCTGGACCCCCCGCGAGCAGCGCTGCGCCCAGCTCCTCGGCCACCTGCACGCCGTCTCCTCGCAGTTCCTGCCCGGCCCGCGGCTCCTCTCGCCGCCGCCGGGCCCGCTCGCCAAGGGACCCTCCTCCTCTTCCTCCCCGCCCGCCCCCCTCCGCGCGCCGGCCCGCAAGCCGGAGGGCCAGGCGCACTGCGTGCCCGTCATCCAGCGGACTCACGCCGCCGAGCCGGGCGCCGAGACCGACACGGACACGGACAGCGGCTACGGCGGAGAGGCCGAGGCGCGGCCGGAGCGCGGCGCAGGGCCGGTCGGGCCGCTCCCCGCGCTGCCCGTCAAGCAGGAGCCGGCGGGGGACGAGGCGCCGCCCGCGCCCAAGCGGCCGAGGCTGGAGCGGGGCGGCAGCCCCCCGCCCGGCGCCGCCCTGCCCGGCGCTGCCCGCGGCGCCGACGCCGCGCTGCTGAGCTCGCTGATGGCGCTGGGCGCGGGCGGCGGCGCGGCGCCCTTCGGACAGCCGGCGGCCCCCTTTTGCCTGCCCTTCTACTTCATCTCCCCCTCGGCCGCCGCCGCCTACGTGCAGCCCTTCCTGGATAAGGGCGGCCTGGAGAAGTACCTCTACCCCGCCGCCCCCATCCCGCTGCTCTACCCCGGCATCCCGGCGCAGGCGGCCGCCGCCGCCGCCGCAGCCGCTGCGGCCGCCGCCTCCTTCCCCTGCCTGTCGTCCGTGCTCGGCCCCGCCGAAAAGGCGGCCGGGCTGTCCCCGGCGCCCCACCTGCCGCCCCCCTTCGCCGCCGCCGCCGCCGCCGCGGTGCCCGCCGCCGAGCCCGGCGAGGAAGCGGAGCCCGCGACCGCCGAAGAGCCCGGCACCGAGGGGCCGTGAGCGCGGAGGGCGGGCGGGAGGAGGTGCCGGAGGGGTCCGCGGAGCCCCCCGCGCCGCTGCCCCACAGAGGACCGTCCCGGACGAAATTTGCTACTCAGTATTTTTTTAATGTTTGGCTTTATAAGTGCATACATATGTTAAGGAAAAAAAAAAAAGAAAAAGAAGAAGAAAAGGAAGAGAAATAGTAAGGATACTTTTTTTTTTTTTCTCTCTCTCTCTAAGGTAACTTAAATGTCGCACCTTATTGTGATGGGTTTGTAGTGTCCCTGGGTCCCGCCGAGATGCTCGCACCGCGCCGCGCGGGCTCAGGCTGGGGCCGAGGGGCGGCGGAGCCCCGCACCTGTGCCAGCACTTTATGGGCGGCCGCAGTGCCTTGGGCACCCCGGGGCGCCGCCGGCTTCGGGCGTGCGGGGAAGGAGGGCAGTGCCGTTATGTAACCCCGCGTTCGGCTGTTCTGTTTTCGGCTGAGGTATACAGCTGCGGCGGGTGCGTCTGTGCTTACCCGTCTTTATTTAATTCAGTATGTTCCCCAGAGATTTCCCCCCGAACCGTGCTGTATAAGATGAATGTTTCTGCACTGAACTACGGAAAGAAAACCCCTCTCTCTCTCCCTCCCTTCCCTAAGAAAGCGGAGAGCGGCTCGTCAGCCCGAGCTCGTTTGAGCATAAATTCTGACTGACACAAACCGGAGGAAACCCCCCCCTCCCGCTTTGCAATCGGACGCCGAGACCTTTGGGGCAACTTTCCCGGCCGGGCTCTCCCCTCATCCCACTCCCGAGCACCGCGATTTCCCTTTCTGGAGCCAAACCAGACGCCAGATAATCACACAGATAAAGCTTTTATAATAAGGCTTAAACCGAGACCTTGCCTGGATATTTTTAGTTTGTTGCCAAGGTAGCACTGTGAGAAATCTCACTTGAATGTTATGTAAGAGGTGAGACACAACAGTCTGACTCGGCGCGAGCGCGTACCCGGCTCGGCCCGGCGCTTCGGTGCATTGCTGCTGCTGTTGCTGCTGTTCGCCTCAAACGCTGTGTTTAAACAACGTTCCAGACCTTAGCGGCCTACCGAGTGGCTGTATGTACATAGTTGTTAATACATCCAATTAATGATGTCTGACATGCTATTTTTGTAGGGAGAAAATACGTGTTAATGATATTTTGAGTTAAATATCTTTTGGGAGGATTTGCTGAAAAAGTTGCACTTTTGTTACGATGCTTACGCTTGATACAAGCTTACGCTGTCTTAAATTATTAAAAGAAAATAAATCCTGTCTGCAAGAAACCAGCTGGTTTAGAACAGATTAGTATGTGATATATTAGAGACCGATCTTTATATTCCGTATTTTCCAGCACTCCGTGAATTCTATTATCTAAATATTTCCACACTATTTTGTGATTAAAAAAAAAAATTCTTACTAAGGAATAAAAACTTTAATACGCAAAATGGGGTTGTCTACTAATTAAGAACCTTAGGATAATAGGTAATAACAATAGGTGCACGGAGCATCCCAAGGTGTGATGCTGCAGCTGACGGCGATCGCTGCACGCCTCGTTACGTTTTGAAGCTGGGTTTCAATGCGCTCGGTTTCCTTTAAGAAACATTGGCCAATTCCGGTGTAAGAGGTGCGTGTTCCACAAAGCAGTGCGTAAAGCGCACGTGGAACAGATGTGCTTCTTCCTGATGCTGACCTTTTCCTTCTTCTTCCTGCAAAATACTACTTCTGTCTTTTAAAATGAATCCTTTGCGTTGCTGCTGCTTTGTGTTTATGCTGTCTTTGTTCACCATGAGCAAACGTGATGATCGACGTGACGGTCAGTTCTGTGAGTACCTGAACTCCAGAGCAATGATGGACGCCCCAGCTGGGAATCAGCTAGAGAAGCCGAATCTCTGGGGCAGTGGGAGCAGAGTAGTGGGAGCAGGCAGACAATGCACAGCATGGGAATACACCACCCTAAAGACCTCCGCAGGTTTAATATCTGAGCCGCTCACCAGCTTTTCTTCAAAAATTCTTCCTGTTCCAGGGAAATAAAATTAAGGAAGCCCTCCAACAGTAGCCTGCATTTATGTAAGAGAGAAAAAGAGTGCTTCTTGCTCCCTCTTCTGGTTCCTCAGCACCAGTGCCCTGTACCTCGGCACCGACAGAATGAAGTTGGAGCTCAGACATCACAGCAAAGTCCGGGACTCGTGCTGACGCCAGTGGTCCTTTGGGATACAAGAGGACGTATACATTGGATGAAAAATAAGTTGTTCTCTGAAACTGTTCAAACACAATTGTTAAGAAGTAGGTGTGTGTCTCTTTGCACTTTATAGTAACGTTAATTTCGACTAGAAAAAGATACCATAGAAAGATCCCAATTAGTGATTTTTCCCATTCAGTCTCAGGGCTGCTACTTCACAGCCCTGTGCCTGTCGACATGAGTTTGCTGAAAGCAAAGTGTATCGAAGGCAATGTAAAAAACTGCTGCTGGCCATGGATGCCGTTGTTCTGTGCATGGGGCTGTCATGAGGATGAAAGGGAGCTGGGTGCAGCCCTTCTGCTCTGCAGCTCACCAGCTATTTTACTTTGACCTGCATACCTAAACAGCTACATTGGACTGACCGTGCTCGTGTAGCCTCTCACCAGAGAGGGAATTGGCCTTACTGTACATGAAGTCCTTCCTGCCAATTTATGACAAGGCCAGAATGGCAGAACCATGAACACTTCTGAAAAAAGCCCATCACTACCCCTCCTACACAACTTGGGAGGTGTGAAACCCGAGTGAGGACCAGGCTCTGTGTCTTCGTCACATTTCCAGCTCTTGGGAATACGGATCAGCTTAGATTTCATTGGGCTATAAACTAAGATCCTTATGGTGTTTAACCAATTTCAGTGTTTACTGTGTACAATAGCAGGATGGCTTATTTTTATTAGGCTTTGAATCAACCGTGCCAAATGATTTCATGCCGAGTTACAGCATTAATGGAGTCTATTAATTTATTACATAAAACATAAAGGCAAAACATGACAATAATGTTCAGATAATAGCAATGCCTCACAAACAGATTTAAAAGAGGCTTGTAATTGGGGCTGATAACCCACTGCTGCTGGAGGCAAGAGGCAAATGCCAGAAGGGATCCAAAGAGTCAGCTCTTCAGGTTTTCATTCAATTCCAGGCTTCTTCAGATCCTTTTGGAGCCTAAGCCAAACTCTGTGTTACATTTTCTCAAAGTTAAATAGATACATACAAGCAACAGACAACAGCCCAGCAGGCTTAAATATATATTCACTTGCATGCAAATATCAGTGCTGGTTATTCCTATCTACTTTCTGTAACTCTATAATACATGGTGCAACTCTTACCTGTGCTTCCTGGGTGCTAGGAGTGCAGGACTGGGTGCTGTATATATGGCATACCCTAGGATAGATACTGTATTTCTCACAAACCAGGAGACACAACATAGAGGGGTAAATGTATTTTCTTAAGCAATAAAATTTGAAAACAGGTCTTACTTACCCAGTACATTATGACAGCATGGAAGGTTCCACCACAGTGTGCCAAATAAAGATTGTTAAGGCAGCAGAAGGTAATATCATATAACTCCCACTTGAGGCAATGAAAGTTTTATGTTTGGAAAGATTACAGTTACAGAACTCAAACTGATTATTCACTCTGTTTAAGAAAGGCCTGACCTACCAATTAAGTCAGCGTGAGTCTGTTTCTTGAGCGTAATTGGTTTTGAAGTAGGTCCTAAGTCTAAGTTGTGGGGCTTTTTTGTTTCTTGGCTTGGTTTAATTTTTACTGCTAGTTGGGGCAGACTGACTACGTTCAATACTCAGCAAGCCTGGGGACTGCATGCACTGCAGTGTTTCAGCACAGGCAAATTTATAGTCTGTGGGTCCCACAATGTGTTTCCTTTCCTCTTCGAACATCAGCTCCTGAAGTCATGTGATCTTTGCCTTCACTTGAGAAGTTTCCTGCCTGTTAGCTGCAGAAATGTACTTAAAACATGACCTTAAAGAAAACAAGAAGCAGAAATGCCTAATTTCCTCTCTGTAAAATAACACTTGTAATTTTTAGAGCTAGCTTCACTCAAGAAAGCCTGACTCTCTTCACTGTTGCTGGCTATGGTGCAGAACAGCTCAGAGAAACCAGTGGCTCACCTGCCGCTAGCAGCAGCTGTGCAAGTTGCAGAGAAACCCAGGCCAGAGCGAGCTGCTGCTGCCACTTGTCTCTGAGTCCCTTATGTAGTCACAGGTCTCCAGGTTGCACACCTCCCTTGAACACAAACCTTGCCACTGCCTCCATCACCCAGGCCCAGGTCAAGCAGCATAGTCCTCTCTGCCTCCCTGAACACATGGATGCCTGCCTGCTCCTGGGGCACCAGCATGCCTCCTCCTGCCTAGCAGCGCCTGGAGGAGGCAGGTCATGCATGGCACGGGCAGCAGGCCATGGCCTCGTGCTTTCCAGGAAGCTGGGACCATGGTTTCAGGCAGCTCTGTAAGGGCCAGGGGACAGCTTTTTCCAGCATCCGTAGAGACTTTCTGTTGTTGTTTTCTTTCCTATTATGTATTTTCAAAGCTCAGTTTCCCTGTCCCTGTTGATCCTGGTGCAGGCTACAAGCACATGCACTGATTTTCACCAGTCTTCTACCTCAGCCAAAATCTTCTGGGGTCAAATAAGAAAATGAGGATTTGTTCCTCAATAGAAACACATCCACATTCCCTTCCCCACTGAGTTTATCGCAGTTTATGCTCAATTACCAGCAAGGACACAACACTAACTGGCACAAATGTTGTCTGAGAGCTCTGTGAGCTCGGTTCCTCCATCCTCTGGTACCAGAAGATCCCCAGGTACAGGCATCTGCCAGGCGTTGCTGTCTGTGCGACTGCAGCCCAGGGAAGCGCCTCCAAGCTGTGCCCCCGCTCATCCCGCTCAGTGCTGAGGTGAGGAAGTGCCTCCAAGCTGTGCCCCGCTCAGTGCTGAGGTGAGCCAGGTCTGTGTGATACATCTCTATCCAGACCAAAGCCGGAGAACCAGATACCAAAACAGAAAGGCTTGCGGTCACAGCAGTCTCACAACTGAGCCATTTCTGAAGAACAGCATCAGGAAAATGGCTATGTAAATGTGGCACCCTCTTACTCAGCAGAATAGGGCTCCCCGAGTGCGTTAAGAGCCCCAGCTGCGCTAAGGAGCCCGGGCTGATGGATGCTGAAGCGGACTCCACGCTCCCTGCATTCACCAACATAGTTCCCAAGGCTTCAGCCCCACTGCTGGCAGCAGGCAGCACAGAGCCTTGCTTACACATAGCGCTGCTTGCAAAGCATCTCTACACAGCAGCAGCCGATCATCTGCACAGCCCTTGGCACGGCTCTGAGGTAAAGATTGGGCTGCAGCCTTTCGTGCTGGCTGCGGGGCTGCCGTCCCAGGGCAGTGATCCCGGTCCACGCTCCCTGCCCAAAACGGCTGCAGGCTTGGATCGCGGCTTCCAGCGGCAAGGCCGACGGCTCGTGAGGAAACACCGCGTCCATGCCCCGCCAGGGCGCGGGATCCGCCTCAGCCCGGCGGCTGGCCACAGCGCGAGGCACTGACCGCCATCACGCGCGCTCCCACCTGACCGCCGCGCACGCTGCCCGGCACGTGCTGCGCCGCCGCAGGGAGGTGGGGGGAGGTGCGCCGAGGGGGCGGGGCCGCGGCGGTGCCATGGCAACGGGGGGCGCGTTCCCTCAGGAGGCGGCGTTCGTGGGACGCGTTAGCGCTGACCGCTCGGCCTGAGCGTTGCTCGGGGCTCGGCCCCGGGACTTTGCGCTGAGGGAAAAGAGCAAATCTGTGCTTTCTCAACAGCCGAAGTAGGTTTGCTCCTTTGCTTCAGAGCTGACTGTGGTGGCAGGGGAAGCTGTGGCTGGAAGAGTGAGGAGATAACGTGGTCATCTGAGAGAAGGAACCCGGATTCCAGCCCTGTTTTGCATTTTATGTTACATGTACTGACGCATTTTACGTTACAAGCTCACTGTAAACAAACAAATAAAAATGAGTATATACAGGAGCCAGGGCTGCAGCTGCATTCTGCAGCCCTCTTGCCTCATAGTAAGACCCTAATCTCAAGGCATTGCGCAGTAAGTGACTGCTTAGTGACCCTTTACAGTCTGCAACGAGACCCGCAAGAGAGACAGGGCGCGCATCTCCGAGCGCAGCTCTGAGCCAGAGCCCTCCCGCAGCAGCAGGAGACGCAGGGCTGAGCCTCCTTGGGGGAGAGCACGCGATCCCAACCACCGACAGCGAGAAATGTTCTACTCAGCAAACTTTCACCTCAGTGCGAGGCTGCTCCTCTTCCAGCTGCAGCTTTTTGAGTGAGGAGTGGTGCCCTCTGTTGTTCTAGAGAGAAGTTGCTGTGATTAAGGGGACAGAGCGTTAATTTTTTATTTTATTTTATTTTTTAATTTTTCCCCCAGTACGACAGCATCTTACAGGTGCTCTGGTTTTGATGCATGCACACCTTGCTGGGTCTGACAGCTCAATGTACGGTGCTCAGGAATTCAGTTTCCAGAGTGGAGTCCATGAAGGAGGTAGGGGGTATGTGCCAACAGGATGAGTAGGAAAAGCCCTGCTACTATGAGGGTATTAAAAAGGTAGAAAATACATGTAGAATAGGCAAGAACTGCTCCTTAGAAGTGCCACCAAGGTAAATGAAGAGTGTGGGAACATGTGTGGGCAGGAGTCACACTTAAAGCAGCCTTCAGAATCTCCTTGTATCTGAGAGAGCAGGAGTTACCGTGGTTTAAAAGGATGCTGTCATCAGGCAGCGTTGGTGGGGGCACTCCTAGTCCATCCATAAAGAGGAACACCTGCGTAAACCTGGGACTGCAGCTTGTTCTACAGAACAGAGAAATGCGTAAGTGAAGATCTACCCATCTGCCTGCAAAACATGAAGCAGCTTTACAAAATGCCTAACAGCTGGTCACGGGGGCAAGTTCCTGTGCTGTAAATTACAGGGTAAGTACAGTTATTTCAAATGACCTTCGAGAGTAATCTGTATGCCGTGCCCCAGGAGCCATCTCTGGGATGTGTGCTGCCATTGGTGTCTTGCCAGGCCTAGAAGGCATTTCCAAGAATCCAGCTGTTTCCTGCAATCACTGAGTGCTGTTTGCTATAGGTTGTAAAGGTACACTGTAATATCATGGGTTTCCTTGGGTTTAGTAGGGCCATACATTCAAAGGGGCAGAGGGCAATTGAGTTGTCTGTCAAACTCAGTGACAAGGCACTGCGTGATCTTTATTTTTGTTTCTCAGATCGTCGGTATCTTTTCCAGGAAAAAAAAGCTGCCTGGTCAGAAACAGCATGCTTGTAGTTTAGGGTACTCTAGCCTTTTCCCTGGTGGGTACAGTCACATCATTTGAATCTGTGCAAGCCTGTAAGGAGGGGAACTCTTCCATTTTGACAGATGTTGCCTGTAAGTCCACACAACGTGACAGAGCCATCGAGAGAATGCTTTTTTGAAGGCACTTCTGAGCTGTGAGATGAGCTTCTGGCTGAGCCAGACAGGTAGGTGAAACTGCAATTCAGCCATGCAGTAATGAATTACAGCAGAAGTGTAACTGTGTAACTGTGAGTTGCCCACTTTTTTGATGCATGGTTTCAAACCACTGTAGATTCTGACGTGTCTTCAAATCAAAACATGCCATGCTTGGTTATCGCTTCTGCCAGTGGAACTAAATCTGGATATAATCAAAGTTCACTTTTGTTGTTGTTGTTGTTGTTTTCCTAGGAAAATAGGCAACTTGTATTTGCTGGCATAAGTATCAGTTAGCTAAGTACAGTTACTTCAGAAGAAATCGTAATAGACTCAAATTTTATCTGCAGATGCAGCCATCCCAAAATTGCATAGTTCAGATTGAGTTCCTTTTGTTAATATCCTTCAGTTACATTTTCACCTTCTGGCTTTGATCAGACACAAATGCCATGAAATGCCACACACCTCTCTGTGTGCATCAGAGAACGTATGTGTTTCTATAGCCAGAATGAGACAGAGCAATGCCAGGAGGATTACCTTTATTCTTAGGTCAGGCTTTAAGAGTATTTTTACTTCTTGAAGCTGAGAAACTGGTGAAGGTAACTGAAGTCTTGATAATCTGCACTACAAGAAAACAAGCCTGACAGTTCATCATATAATAGCTTGTTACTGTTGTTAATTCCAGCTTTCCCACTTTGCAGTCCCTGCCAATGAACTTAAATTGGCTTAATCCTGTAAAGAACCAAACTCCTCCTGCATTTCTGAAACTAGTGTGCTAAAATCAATGGAGGATGAAAACGTTCATTTTGCAGGATAAAGCTCCAAGTTTAAAACAAACTAATTAGATCTCATAGGTAAAATCATTGTGGCTTTATTGATTGAACTGGCCCAACACTTGCAAATGGAGATATTGTCACTTCTTTTGAAGTGCTTCCATTGGTTAATTTGAAAAGCAGATAAATCCTTTGCTATCAGGACAAGATTAATCCTTTGATTGAAGGGTTAGAAGCAGCTTCCTCTGTGTAGGATATTTTGGTAACTCCAGACCACAGTACTGCTTACTACTGAACTAGCTGCCTCTGCTCATTTACCTCTTGCTCAGGAGCTAGGGACCGGATGCTAAGCCAGATGGCCCTCCATCCTGAGTGAACTGTTGTTGGAAAACTGCATTTTCTGTGAGATCAGAGTGGACATTTTAGTAAAGGATTCACATTCAGAAGTAAGTACATAGAGATGATGAGCATTCTGCGGAGGTGCTTCACCTCCCTGGGCCTTGGTTTTCCAGTTTAACAAAAGCAACAGTAGCCCTGTCTAAAAGCAGATATGTGTGTGTTGTGTTCCAACAATGTCAAACAAGCAGTTTTACCAGGTACTCACACTTCTCAGGCTACTGGTCCTAATTTTGCATTTGTTCACAATACCCAAAGTAAGTAGTCCTGTCTTATTGCATGCCTGGGATGGTCTAAGTCCATTTTTCTTACCAAAGCAGGTGCCAGAAGCACCCAGAAGCAGGTGCTTTCAGCTGAACAGTTCCCCGGGTAACTGTGGACAAAGGTAGCAGTAAGAACTTGATTGAGCAGGACTTGAGATAAGATTCCATCAGCTGATTACTCACTGCTTTGTCAAATGCCTGTGGTTGCACTAATTGTTATGTAAATGGAAATGCCTTAAAATGATATTTGATCTCAGAACTGAACAGCAGCGTTAAAGTCTTTGCGCTCAGCCTAACTGCGGGGTGCTCCTTCTGTACGAGTCTCCAGAGTCAGAAAACAGCTGCAGAAAGGCAGCCTTCTTCTGTGGCTTAACTCTCGTGCACTTTCTCTTTTCAGCCTCTATAATACCAAAGGGTTTCTACGGACAACCATGAAATGGCAACCTTTCACAGCAGATTACTAGGTGCTCACATGTTGTTAGGACATCAGCAGACCTGTGGAAATATTGGAACGCTTAGCACACTGAGCACATTCAGCCTGCTCAGTCAGTTGTTTGTACTGATCAGCTACAACACGCTCCACATAGCACTTGGGAAAGGACTTAGGCTGCCTCTTGCAATAGCATCACTTTGAAAGAAGTGGTTGAACTAAAATTGAAATAAGAGGGTTTTTATTCCTTTACTTACCTTTCCTTTTTATCCCTTTAGAGAAAAAGCAGTTTAAAGCTAAACAAGAATTCACCTTCAGAAACCTCCATCCTCCCCTGTCAGGCCTGCATGCTGCTCTCACTTACACTAAAGGTAACTCAGAGTGGTTTTTTGTCATCCTCTTGGTACCGTGAAGAGATATATTTTATTGCAATAGTATCTAGATGGCACAGCCAAGATCAGGACCACAATGGGCTAAGTACTATTTGCCAAACAAATAGGAAATGAGGCACGATTCCCCACAGGGCTTGCAGTATATATAGACAAAGTCAAAGGGGATGAAACAGCATTATCTCAAGCTTGCAGCTGGAGGACTCCAATCCAGAGGAATTATATTAGCTCGCCCAGGGTCACACACAGAAAATCTGTGGCAGAGCTGTAAAATAAAACAAGAACTTCTCAGTCCTGGGGAAATACACCAGGCCCAGGGGAATGTTTCAACTCACAGCAGTAGAGGTTTTAGAAAGCTACCAAGCCTGAGCGCTCCTTACAGACTGCGGGAACTGCATCAGTTGTGCCTCAACCACACTCACTGCTACACGGACACAGCTCTTTGTAAGCATCACTGCATCCTTTCTGAAATAACACATATAAAGATGGGATGTTGTGTATTTTAGTGATTCTCTCTCATGTGCTGTATGCCTGGACAATCTGCTTTCCAACTAGCTGTGCGTCTGTTGCTCCAGGCATGTTGGCATGTACTGCTGCCCTCTCGTGTAGACCTTGTTGTAATTGCAGTGATTTGATTGAATCAAAGGGGCAAGATTACCCAGTGCCTGGCATCTAGTGAAACCTTACACACCAACACTCAGCTAATGGACAGACAGCCTTACCTTTCTTATTTAGCTGTGTCTGTCTCATCCACACTCATTTTGATCATGAGACAAGCTACGTACAGTGGAGGATCCAGGTCATAGTCGTGGCAACCACGATGCAGATTTTTTAGGTCAAGGTAACATTTAAGACAACGTTACAGCAGTGGTGGTGTAGTTAAAAGGTGGCTGGTGCTCTTGGGTTTTTCATCAGCTTCCCAGAAAGGCAGTTCTACCTCGCTGATCAAAGTTCTCCTCAGGTTAATTCTGACTGGGAAAATCAAATAATCTTTTCTCACACATAACATTTGATCAAAAGCAGTTTGGTGAATCTAGTGCAAGGGATATATTATTGCAGGCTGTGACATGTATAGTTATATGTTATTAAGAAATTCCAGTTATTCCCCATTTAATGGCTGGCCTGCATTTTATTTTAACAGCTGCTGATGGTACCCAGTGGTACTGCATCACTGCCTCTAAAGCTGGATGGTTCTCTTCACCCTCTATCACACAGGTCATCAAAGAGGCTGAAGGGCAAATTATCAAGTTACAGACGTTCTCGTTGGTGCACATCTTCCATCCCTCCTCTCTTCTCCCTTCACCCTCCCTTTTAAAAAATTATTATTATACCAGCAGTCTTCCCTTTAAAAATAGCTAGGCAGCTACGTATTGGCCTCATCCAATTCAATGGATACAGGATTTTTTTTGTGTGTGTGTTCTGTGGTTTTTGTTTGTGTGTGTGTTTTGTTTTTGTTGTTGTTATTTGTGTTGGTTTTCAAGTGGACCTCTCATAAGCCCAGCATGAGCTCCTCTGAAGATCTTTTTCAAACCTGTATTCATTAAAAAGAAATAACAGAAATTTCTGCTGTTGATGCCCCGTCCCTGGAGACTTTCAAGGCAAGGCTGGCTAAGGCCCTGGGCAGCCTGATCTAACTGTGGTGTCCCTGTTCATTGCAGGGAAGTTGGAGTAGATGGCCTTCAGAGGTCTCTACTCAACTCTAAGGATTCTATGATTCTATAAAAACTTTTATTCCTTCCACCTGGGTTCAAGATTAAGTATTAGTTCTTTTATATTACATTTTCTCAGGAGATCTCCCAATTGTTTACTGCCTTTTTTTTCCTGCTGCAAGGAGGTAGAACAAGGCAAAGAGCATAGCTGAAACAGCAAACACAAAATAGTATGTGCAAAAAATATGCACAGAAAGGGAAAACATAGCTGAAACAATAGCATCAATTCTGTATTTTGGAGGAACAGTATAAACGAAAGCATGCTACTGGGGAACAAGCCAATGTATCTGTAGTTAATGAAGTAATTAAATTATGAGAGAGGTGTCGGAAATAGCCTATATCTGTTGCAGACCAAATGCCATTCGCTAATGTGGTACTGCACTGGAATCTGTCCCCTTGACTGGACTTCACGTGTGTTTCTTTTTGTAACCCTCCTTTTCCTCAATACACCTGCGACTCAAAGGAGCAGAAACTGAAGTCAAAGCAATACATAATGAACTCATGTGGACCAAAGCAAATACCAGAGACTGACATCCAGCTGGCAGCTCTTTCAGTTGAGAATCCCCCAGCTGTGTAGCTGTTACACCGGATGACTGAATAAAAAGGATTACTCTAATGATACTCCCTGACTCCATGAGAGCCTGTAGAGACCCCTGCAGCCCTTCCATAGTCAGGGATTCAGATCTGAAAAGCATCTCTAGAAAATAAAACAATCAAAAAAGGATGGTTATTCTACCAGGAGTTGCTGCAGAGCAAATCACATGCATGGGAGAGAAACAGCAGGTCTGCCTATGGGACAGCAAGGAAGTTTCCTGCTCAGGGGCACAATGACACACCGGAAGTGGCATGTGGACACTATCAACGGCTTAGCCAATGAGTCTAGTGGGGAGGATGCTCATGTAAGTTGATCACCTTTTGCATCAAGTTTCTTCTTGCATTAGCACATGACAAAGATGCTCCCTGTAATATCTAGACTACTGCATCCAGGCCCAGAGCCCCCAGTACAAGAAAGACACAGAGCTCTTGGAATGAGTCCAGAGGAGGGCCACTAAGATGATCAGAGGGCTGGAGCACCTCCCCTGTGAAGAAAGGTTGAGGGAATTGGGTGCGGTTAGCTTGGAGAAGAGAAGGCTCTGGGGAAAGCTCATTGTGGACTTCTTGAAGGGCGCATACAAAGAGGAGGGGGAATGGCTGTTTACAAGGGTGGATAGTGATAGGACAAGGGGGATTGTCTTTAAACTGAGACAGGGGAGGTTTAGGTTGGATATTAGGATGAAATTCTTTACACGGATTTGGTGACATACTGGAACAGGTTGCCCAAGGAGGTTGTGGATGCCCCATCCCTGGAGACATTCAAGGCAACCCTGTACATAGCAGGGGGGTTGAAACTAGATGATCATTGTGGTCCTTTTCAACTCAGGCCATTCTATGATTCTATGAAGTTGCCCACCAAACAGTAGCTTATGCTTAGCAACTCAAAGCCATAGTTTGGTGACATGACAGCACAAGAACAGGGAACTCGCTGCAAAGAAGGGGACAAAGTACACAGCATACCCATCTGGAAAAACAGAACAAACCAGACCAGCTGAGATTGTCTCCATCCAATATTTCTGGAGAAAATTAATGATGAAACAGTGGCTGACCTAGACAGTGTTCACTCATTGACATTAGCTACATTACCAAAGCTAGCAAATATATCATTTTCAAGAAAGACAATAATGGACAGCCACCTACTGTGTCCTACTTCAGATACTAGAGAACTTAGTTGAAACAATCATTAAAAATTGGGACTACAAAGAAATATCACCTAGCTGACAAGGGTGTGACAGGCAGAAGAACTCAGAATAGCTTCTAAACAAAACAGACCCTTGATCTGCTTTGGTTTTGCAACTCAGTAGTGGTCCAGCTACACTGAGCTAGTTAGTGCCACAGCACCACTTTGTTCTTTAAAGGTGAAGCAAAAGATCAGAACCATTAGCTGTGCCACTGGCTCTACTGGAGCACACTTGGAAGCCTTAGTTACCACAAAGATCAGCTAGGTGACTCGCACAGAAGCAGAAAATGGCATCTTTCAGGAGCAGAGTTCCTTTACAAACTTACACAGTCCTGCTAATATGAATGCGTCTAGCTAGGGCTTTAGTGAAGCTCATGAACTCATCTGTCTGTCAACAGCACTACTACTGTTAGCTCATTTATCTTCACATCTAATGAGACTGAGCTTCAGTTGGTTTAGGAAAATAGATTTGTTGGGACATTAGACTAAGGACTTTGGATAACTTAAACCACTGTTCCCTGGCTGTGGCAAGTTCCCCTGGTCAACAATAATGAACTCAAGTGATGTTCATGTGCCCTGCTGTCTTCAGCACAGGAATTAAACCTCTAGCTCTCTGTTCAAAGCTTGATTTTCTCTTACTGAAGCATATGCACCTTGTGCATCTTTCTTTGATGATTCTGTATATTCAATTCCCCTTTCTGATCGTCATCTAACAACTCCTGCCTCTCTGCTTTAAAAGTTGTATTTCCTCTGAGTTACTGATCCTTTCCATTATTTGGGGGTGAATATGAATCTCATTGGCAGTTCTCCAGGTAAACACAAGCTCCATCACCTCTTCAGTTTCTTGGCTGTATTTGTACGTGCACGCTTTCTGGTAGAGGTCCCACAGTGACGAGCCATGTGCCCCCTGCCTCAGGTAAATTATCATTTGGGAGCAGCCACAATCATGCTCAACAGAAGGCCATTTCTGAAAGCATTTGAGCTGCAGCCACACAGAACATCTTGTTCTTTAATGGACAGAGTTCAGCTGTAGATGAAGAGGTATAGTGTATACAAGAGGTACAGTGCAATTCCAGCAAACCACGAACTGTAAAGACCCAAAGTTTCAGAGGGGCATTTATTATATGGGAGCATATTCAATATCTTTTGTCAACCATTCATGAGAATAATCAAAAATAGAAGCTTTTTAAATGACAAAATATAGTTACATATAGTACAGATTTTTATCTTGTATTGAAGCAGAGCAGTAAGAAAATGCTCATTTGTGTTTTCACAGTTAATTGGCATTGCTTCTCAGTGTTAAAGCTTCAGCAACTCAGATCTTCCAGTCTGACCCCCCAGTGAGCAGTTTCACCAGGTGGCTGTATTCACGAGCATGCATGTCCTCTGCATTTTGATACCCTTTTTACTAAATATAGTGGACATACTTGATTCACCTTGGAACTGCGTGCATTTTCAGAGGTACCAAATATGCTTGAAATGAAGCATTCTTGCCGTAACAGAAAAGCCTTTTCTATCAGAACATGCTTTTAGGCCCAATTCAGAAACACACCTGTGGTTAAACCCTATTTGGTTCAAAGGACTCTGAATTTATCCTTTAAGACCACCTCTACTCGTTCTGTCTTTCCTAAGCATTGCACATTGGTGTGAAGAGTTAAAACAGTATTTGGTCGCACCTGGAAGTTGCTTGCAACACTGCAAAGGATTTGAACATTCTTCAGCAGTCCATTTACTCAAGGCATTCACTGCATGCATGTATTTATGTATATACTGCACACATACTCCCAGCCATCCCACAATATTATTGCAATAATTCCTTGCAGGTAGAACAGCTTATATACCTTATATACCAAGTTTCATTTCTTTAGTTTTCTATAAGCAGGAAAAAAAAAGAAAAAGAAAAAAAAAAACCCAAGAAAAAAAAAACCAAAACAGCTGAAGAGAGCTAGAACAGCTTTCAATCAGTCACTATATTGGCATTGAAAGCTTTATTTTGAAAACTTTAAGCAGCAATACTGAATAAATAGAGTGATTGTTTTGTCATCTCCATACAACTGATGGCCTTCATCCAAAACATTAAAATACTGTAGCAAATAAACATGCATGTTTCAATGTTCTATTTAAAAAAAAAAAAAAAAGAAGTGTAATATAAAGTAACACTTTGACACTTATCAATTTTGATACAGTACAGACCATTAAAGACTCTCGTCTGGAGAAAATATCTGAATACAGTTTTGGTATTTACATGGATCATTAAGGCCCAATTCACTCAAGTTAATGCACATCAGGAATTTATATGCTTCAAGATAACTCGCTAAAAATTACAAGATCTGTTTTTTGTTCATACTCATATGATCCCAGTTCACTAAAATATACTCTTCAAGCTAAAAAGAAGGCAATTATTGCCCCAAGAGGAGACTTACTTCACTAAAAGATCTTTTCCCTCTTACCTCACAATGAAAGCATGTTTGCATATTGCTAATGCTAGTGGTAGTTCTCTTGCTACAGAACTTCCTTCCAGCTTGCTAGGGTTAATAAAAACAAGTAATCACAAAGCTAACATAGCATTTTCAGAAGCAATTCAGGCACTTGGGAACCTAAGTCCCACCGAAGGATAATGGGAGGCAGGTTCCTAGCTCACTTTTCAAAGTGGGATTTGCATTTCTCCGTTGCTTGGGCATTCAGAACGTTTACCTTAGCATTACCCTACTGGCTTGTCAGTCAGTCACTCCCCATTCCCCCAACAACATAGCATCACCACCAAAAATAAACTGCATCCTCATGGATTGGAGAGGTAACAGCTAATTTCCATCAGCGTAAGTAAATAAACTTCAGGAGTTCTCCATATAAATTCCCTGTGCACTGGAAAACAGTGCTTGCGTATTTAACTATTTAATGCAAACAAAGATACTTATGCTGGCCAGTACATAATCTGGCACTTGATTAGTACACGTAGCTTCTTTCCTGCTAATGCCCCATGAGGAGGTTTGAAGCACTTCTGAAAATGACTTTTTTCTACATTTCTAAAAAAAGAGTGAGGTTCTGTAATTGATCGCAAGCAAAACTCTTAGCGCCGTAACGTGAGGAAATTTTAACTGTAATACATTGTTCAATTCACATTTAACGTGATGGCATGCCATTTCTTCTTGCTTTATTTACAGAGAGGGTGAAAATGCTACGAAACTTTAACCTGGCTGAAATTCAATAAGCAACAGGAGTGCGGAGGGAGGGAGCTGCAGATTTGTTGCCGTCTCACAAATGGCAGGCTCAGACACAAAAGCCTCTCCTTTGCCACAGCAGTGGCTGAAGATGTAAATGTTCTCTACACCACCCTGACATACACTAAAGCCCCGATAAGGTGGATCCCCTTGGTAATGCAGTGGCTGTTTCTGAGTCAGCTCTAGGCTGGCATCTCAGTCAAACAGCTGCTGCAATCAGCAGATGCCACTGTTTTATTTAACTTAAATGGGAAAATCCTTCCTTGGTTCTATTAGGAAACCATAACTCAAGCCCTCCAAAGCTGCTCTTCCTCTTCCTTTCAATCCTTTTCCTCCTCCCTCTAACCTCAGGAATAACCTCACAGAGAAAGAGGGCAGTTGCTTTTTTTTTTATGCCCCAAGAGCTCAGTTCAGCTCAAACTTGTATCTGTGGGAGATGGACCAGTCACTTAAAGTCTGACAACAACATTAAGTGGGTATGTATGCTCATCTACCTTACCTCAGTACAAGGCTAAGATTGCATCAGGCTTTTCCTTGCGTTTCCCCCCGTCCCCGTGCAGCATAATTTGGGCCAGAGTTTGCAAGGTGCTGAGTGCCTCGGTTCTCTAGTGTCAAGAGGAGGTGCTGAAGATGCAAATTATTCACTGGAGAGTATCACTTTTTTTTTCTGTAAATTGAACCCAGAATGTAAGGCATATATGCTTAAGTACCTTGGACAGATATTGTCCTGAAACTATGTATATTTTACATTTTTTTTAATATATATATATATCTATATACACATTCTCTTTTTAATACAAAGTTATGGGCGCAGTAAACATGAGCACAGAATTGTGATAAACTAACAGTAAAATTGTGAGCACTGCGAAAGTTCCTTGGATAGGAACTTCTCATTTTCCAGTTTACTCACAAGGGAAAAAGAAGACCTGATAATTTAAACAGTAAAAATTCAGAGTCCATTCGGAAAGGTCCTTTTTATATATTCACAGCCTTATCTGTTGCTGTTAGTCTAAGTACAGCAGCATTTTTAGAATATATGATGCCATTAATAAGTGGAAAATAAAAAATGTATTGAACACTCAAGAGTCCTTCATCTTCTACTATATCTGATAAAGCCACTGTTTGTCAGTATGACTAAGAAGCTCCTTTTCTTAGAAAAAAAGAAGAAAAAAAAAAAAAGAAAATTGAAATTAACATTTATCTGCACATCAGTAAATCAACACAAGAAGATACTAGGAGTTAAAATTTTTCTGTGGCTAAAAAGCTTGGAGTTTCCTACCAGTGGTAAAATCCTGACCCTACCAAAGGTATTGGGAGTTTTGTCATTTTGCCACTGACTGAACTCTGGGATTCCTCTTTGTTTCTGTGCTCTGGGGACCTAACTATTAAATATTACAGTGACAGCACTGTGACACCCTCTCACGTCATGGTGGCCATCATTCCAAATGTGTGGATGATAGTTTGAGCTGCTGTTAGAACAGGAAATCCAAACGCAACTAGGTAAGGTCCATCCATTCTCCATCTCATCCATGAGGCTGTAGCCTCCTAATGTATATCAGCTATCCCACTGATGCCAATAACTTACTCAGCAAACTTGTGCACGCTGTCAATCCAATTTCAAGACCCACACCCAACATGCTACTTGGTAGTATCTTTCTGAACAAAAGCCATTTTGTCTAGAGCTCGCTTTGACTGCATTAGAGTAACATTAAGATAAAATGTTATCTCTTTGCTGGTTTGGTTTTTTGTAAAAAAATAGTAAAAAAAAAAACAAAAAAACAAACCATCTACTAGATCTTTTGATTTTCTGTTTGTATACTTCATGTTCTGTAAATGACTGAGCAGCAGTATGTTTTCTAAGGGGCTAAAGTCTACCATTTTACACGGGGGACCTGGAATGAAATTGGCCTAGCTCCACTCAAGTCAGCAGAAGCTCTGCTATCAACCTCACGGGACTGTGCCAGGTTTCTTCCCTCTACAAAACCTGGGTGAACTCTGGAAGGCTGGGAGTGGATGCTCATTTGTGTTGTTTTGTTTTTTTTTTCTCCTCCAACAACATGATTTACTGCAAAACAAGAACACTGTAATGGCTATTGGCAGAAATAAAGTACAAAATCACACACAGTGAAAGCCTCTTACTCTCTTTTGGTAAGATATATGAAGACAACTTCTTACATTGTTCTTTTCTCAAAAGGCATATACAATGTGGCAAAATATTTCAAATATACATTCTATATAATAAAATATCATCTAACTAGTGCATCCTCAATTGTATGCTGGAAATATTCTTACCAAGCTAAGGTTTTAATTCCTTCAGTCTTTTGAACACTAGGTGCTTTTCTCAAGGCAGATTCAACAGCAAGTAAATCCCACAAACTCGCTTTTCAAATCTTAAAAAGGTAGCAACGGATGGAACGTGACGTATGACCCACAACAGAAAGGAACAAAGCCAGTGGTGAGAAACCATTTTAGAGGTTCAGCACACAACTCTCCGCATTGCAAGCTGTTGCACTTGCTCAAATGCTGGATGTCTGTACATGCAAATTAAAGTCACCTTGTCAGACTGATGTACAACCATACATGATTATTCACAAGTTAAAAAATAAAAAATATAAAAGGCCAACATTCACACGTCCATTGATTAAAAGGAATAAATTAAACCTCAAATCAGTTGCATACATGGTTTCCTTCACCCTCAGTCTTTTATTTATGCCTATACATGGAATAATACTTTCCCAAATGCTTCTGAAGTGGCAAAGACCTCCATTTGGTTTTGCGCTCTAGGTGTGTGACAGCAACTTCACCATTGCCACTTATGAATCGAGACAGTTCCTCTGCCTCTTCAGTGCACAAGGTATGGCTCCAAGTAGTGTGTTGGAGGAAGAAGACAAAAAAAAAAAAGGGTGGTTTAACAAAAAAACAAAAACCAAAAAAGCTTCTTCCATTGATCATTGGCAGAACAAAAGAAAAGTGTATCTTGTCCAGGGTACCTTGCTAGGTCCTCTCCTAGAGGCATATAGTGTCATACATAAATGCCCTCCGGGTTAAAACCAGACGACAGGGGATTCTGCAGGATCCGAAGGTTACTGGGGAGCTGCCTCGACGACCCAGGGCGCTTCAATGACCCCGACTGAAATGTCGGCTCTGCACAAGAAAGAAGGTGGTTAGAAAGGTCATCATCAAAGGTAACGTCACACAACACCTCCCTTCTTCCTGCTTTCTGGCAGAGTTAGTGCAGCTTAGAATTAAAAACAGCACTACATACAACAAATAATTCAAGTGCCTGAATTGGAACGATGAGAGCTGAGGTGCACGCTCCCTCCTCATCTCAAAACAGAAAGCTACTCAGTATAATTGCTCTCCCACAAGGAACACACAGATGCATGCAGTGCATTCATGCAGTAATGTACAGAAAGATCCTGTACCTATATATAACTCAAAGCTTTCTGCCCACTTAAATGAAAAACTTCATACTCTTCAAATACTGATGTTTAAGGCCTCATCACCCTGTCTTCTCCCCCCACCTCCCTATCTTATGCCTTTTGGTTTGAAAGTTTATGGCTGAAAAAAATCCTGCAACAAAGGGGTCCCTGCAAGCAGATCACAGAATAAAATGTAACACAGCAGAGGCTGAAGCACAGCAATGAAGTTTCTGCTTGTGCCACAGGGAGAGAGAAGCCACTAATACTCTGTATTATTTATAGCTTGCTAACCCGTTGGGATTAAGAGAAATATTTGACACCATACTCTCAGTATTTTGCTAGCTTCTTTGCTAGCACAGCGTTCACTTGACGTGCAAATGCTGGTGTTAATGCAGCAGGTACACATACTGCTATTCCCTTCTCCCTCCTGCCCAAACCATTGTGGGTGCTGCACCTCTCTCGAGCTCCACAGGTGGGGCCTCCACCTCAACAGGGTCTGCTGGCAGCACTGTGACCTTTGTTCCTGTTTGCTGGATAAACTGTTGGAGGTTGACCTGTCGCAGCTCCTTTGTCAGTTGCTCTAGTTCTTGTTCCCTGTCCTGCAAGGAAAAAGAAAACATCTGCTGAGCAGAAGCAATCATAAAGGATCATGTAAGGACTTTATTTGCAACTGGGCAAAATGTTGCTCCTCCTTTCAATGAGGAAATATCTTATTTTTAAAATCAAATGCAAATGAAAGAGTTGAAAGTATTTTACTCTTGTAACTTAGAAGGCAAGTCATCACTCACTATTACTTATTAGGAGTTACTGGTGGTCTACTTCCACTGATTTTTGAATGAGCAGTTCTCCTACCTCTGCCAGAAGTGTCCAGCATAACTGGGACAGCTCATTTAGTTCTGTTCCTACAAGAGTATTTTCTTTCTCTTCCCATTCTTTCCATTTTCTACCTAGAGACTAAATTCTTACGGACAGAATTGTCCCATTCTGCAAATGTTTTGTACGCTGAGGTCTAATGTAGGCTAATTCACCCAGCCCTTCACAAATACAAAAGATGACCATTAGGCTCCTTCTCCACTCTCTGCGATTCTGACATGGTATGCAGTACCTACAGCTCCAACAGATGACAGAATGACAGCCTTAGAATATCATTTTTCTTAGAATATAATTTTTCCACCTTCTTGGCTGTCTGCAAGCGGTACTCCTCAACAAACAGGAGGGGCATTGCCTACTTGGCCCCACTAGCAATGGGCGAGCTACCCAGGCATCATGTCCATGGGCAGTTCCATTTCGTAAGCGCCCCTTAGTTCTCATTTTGGTGAGACGTGGGAGGGTGAATCAACCTTCCTCTCCTAAATTATCTTGCACAAGCAGAGGTAGATGTGAACTCACAAGAGCAGGGAAAGAAAAGTTCCGTGGATCTTTTGTATGAACAGTCCCAGCTAGCACAGCCCTTACTCACTTCAAACTTGTATGACGGTCACAGGTGAGACTGAATTCAGCAGGTAATAAGAAAACTGCCAAAAGTGATCCAATGTTTAAATTAGGACCTTAAGTGCCAATGGCTTTGTCACTGACGTGTTTTTGTTGAACCTGTTCAGCCAATGCAGGCTGTGTGGCTGGCCCTAGCTCGCTCTCTGTGCCAAGCTTGCTTCCACTTGTTTGCTAAGAGCTTTTGGAAGGCTGACAAATGGGATTAGGCCACCTCTACATGTTCAGACAATTCCTCAGAAAAAAAAATCTCCAATTTCTTTTTTAGGCCCGTTACACTTCACAACTGTCTTTAATTAATTCTGCACTGCCATGTTTCATGAGATTGTAACACAGCTGCAACCAAAGATAATTCTGTTCTTAAAATAAATAAATAAATACATAAAATCACTGCAATTTGCAAGGTAGCAGATCTTCATAAATAATTTGTTCTTGACATTTATCAACTCTTTGAGAAAATTAGGTAAAAAAAAGGTTAATTATCACTGCAAATCTGACTGGGATAAGATCTTGATTCAATGTTGACTCGTGAAACCTTAGTGAGGCCTTTTACTTGAAGAAGGGTGGTGGGTTTTGCTGTTTGTTTGTCATTTTACTGTTTGATTGCTTGGTTTTGGTTTTTCATTCAATATCTAGAAACAAGTAAAGCAGAGTTCTGCATGTGATCTTTAAATAAATACAGCCTCCAATTTTAGAAAACGATGTCTACTGCAGTGGCTACAGAAACTGAATGGTAGAGAAGAGATGGCACAAATCACTAAAGATTTCTGAAAACCCACCCACAAGTCCCACCCCTCTTTTCTTATCACTTTCAACTTAGTGAACCAACATTTTCTTTCCTTCCATAGTGAACAATCTAAAAACCCATCTCAACTTTTCTAGTTTCAAATCAACCAGCTCTATCAGTGTTAATATTTAACTTACAGCATATGAGAAATTATTCCTCTGTTCTCAACTGTACTACATCATTTTGGGAGCTATTTTTTTTAAGCTGATCTTCCAGACCACTGCACCTTCAACTTTAGAACAAGCTTGAAAGACCTGAACTTGCAGAAACTTACCCTCATCTATGCAAAAAAATGAGGCAAGAGCTTGAACTTAATCACAGCCTCAGTAGGAGCTACTGAGGACATCTAACAGATGGGCAGTGCCTAGTCCTACCCTGCACAGTACAGTTGAAAGTCCAGGAGTAAACCTGATCCCCAAAGTCACAATTTCTCCTTCACCTCTCTGCTAGCAGCTGGATCTCCATTTATATTTATTCTTTCACGCTCTATTCAGTTGCAGGCGACATCGTTAACTTTTGCAAGGAAGCAGAGACTGGATTCTCTTGTGTCACATGCAGCAGCTGCTTGAAGTGGAGAGAAAATGAAATCCTGACTACCAGCAAGTCAGACAGGAGAAGGGGGATGCTGTTCTTTAAAAAATGGCCCTGAAAGACAGCAGCTATCTTAACTCTACATCCATTTACCCAGCTGCTGCTTTTAGACTGTTGTTTTTAAATTCATTATCTTTGGAGGCAGAAAGACCAGCAAGAATCAAAACCTCAGAAAAGGCATGATGGTGCCAATTCCCCTGAAATGTAACTATATGAGACACTCAGCTGCCATGACCCAGGACCTAAATCCTTAACATATCTAACCCCAGACCAACAGGTGTTGAAGACAAATGTTTGGAAGAGAATTTGGCCGAGAGCACTATGGTCCTGTTTAGCATCTGCAGTACAACCTTTCTCTGCTAGCCCTGCATGTTCTATTATTTGTGCGGAAGATATTTTTGAGCATTAAAAGCCCAGACCCACAGCAGAGCAGGGCAAAGGGCCAGATGTACTGCCATGGGTACGGCCACGCTGCCTTCAGCGAGCCCAACTGATATTAGCACTGGTGCTTCTCTGTCACGCTCTGCTGCATGGCAAAGATATGCTCTGAATGGTATCTCAGAAATCAGCAGGCAGCCAGCGAGTGGTGGCAAACTAAAGCTGTAACTGATGGGAAAGAAAAAAAAGCCTGCACATGAATAACTAGAGGTTGCATGCAATAGGTGCAATTCTAATTATCTGCTCTTCAAGAGAAGCCTGAAGAGCAATGTGAAAGCGAGAGGAACATTTTCTTCCTTTTGTTCAAGTTCACCACTGCAAGTTTCTTATGCTTTTTCGGTCACATCAAAACTTCATTACAATTACATCTTTGACTGTTCTTTAACAATGGATAAAGAGGTTGCTCTTACCTGTAACCGCTTGGTAGCTTGGCCCAGAGATCTTTCTACAGCTTTGATGCCATTTTCCAACCTCAGACTCTGCTGGCCCTGAATATCGATTTCACCCTTCACCTTCTCAATCTTTTCTTTGACCTCTTCCTCGTTGACTTGGGATTCCTGCACCTCCCGCTGCAACTTCTCTGCCTCGAGGCCGCTCTCCATGTTGTGGATCTGGGACATGTAGTCCTTCAGCTTGCCCTCGCACTCCAGGATGCGCTGCCTCATCTCCTGCAGCTGCTCCTTCAGCTGCTTCTCGTTCTCCTGCTCAATCTGCAGCTCGTTCTCCCAGAACTCCTCCTCTTCGATCTCCACTTCATTTCTCTTGATCTTCTGCTCCAGCTTGAGGATCTCCTCCTCCAGGCTGGCATTGTACTTCTGCTCCCAGTACCGGATCTCGGCCTCGTTGGACTCCAGCTGCTTCTCAATGCACTGCAGCTTCTCCGTCTGGAGGTGAATCAGTTTCTTCAGCTCGTCCGCCGTCGTTTTGCAGTTGTTGAGCACCTTCTGCTTGAACTCGGACTCCTTACTTTTCCCAAAGATATCCATCAGCCCTTTCGCCCCGCCGGTGAAGGTCAGGGACTTCCTCTTGGGCTCCCTCCTCTTCATGGCCTTGTCGTTCTGGGGCCGCAGCTTGGCCAGGGGCGGCAGGCTCTGCCGATACAACGTCCTCTCGGGGATACGAGCCACGCTGTCCGAGGTGGGCCGCTCGCTGAGGGAGGGCCCGGTGCGGCGCAGGATGAGCTGCACGTCGCTGGCGTACTGCCCCCACTTGTTGAGCGACACGATGGGGTTCTCGTGCGGCGCCAGGTGCCGCTCGGTGTCCCGCCACTTCTCGATCAACGTGTAGCGCCCGGTGCGCCCTGCGGGACAAAGCACAGCCGTCACCGAGCGCCAGGGGGCGCCGCCGGATAAGGCCGAGCCCGGCCCCGCCGCGGGAAGCCCAAGCCGGCGGCACGGCGCTCGGTGCGGGAAAGGGGCCCTGCGTCAGAGGGAATTCACCCGCAGCCACCGCACCAGTCGCGCCAAGATGCAAACAAAGTCAACTGATATGAAAGCGTGCGTTATCCCAATAGATTTCTCAGCAGTTCCATTAACCTTAAAAACATCGCTATCGATTTTAATGCTATACATACGTCCGCTTCCATGACAGATCGCTATTTAAGGGGTAATTTACACCAGCAAATAGGACCTTAACGTGACAGTCATTTGTGCAGCTGTGAGGTGGGGGAGACGGGCTGCTTTGGCCGCTGGGTGTGCAGGAGGCCAGTGAGGGCTCCAAGAGTGCACAAGTCAGCAAAACACAGCAAGCAGCGTAGGAACTGCATCCAACCCTACAACACCTTGTAAATACACGATCCCAGGTGAGTACTGGGAAAAACTGACTTCTCAGCATAGTAAAGCACCTGAGAAATGCTCAGGAATACGCTGACAAGTTGACTGCAATAGAGTACTTCAAAAACAAGTTCACTGTGCCAGGATACAAACTCAGAGGTTTTTGCGGACCCACAGCACTGTTCATTGATCCATGATGATCTATAGTCTGCAGTAGGCATCAGTGTCGTTAGAAGAAGGATAAACCAGTGCTGCTCGCCTCAGCATGCTAACAATAAAATCCAGGAGAAGAAAAACAAAGTAAAAGCGTGCTATGGAACCCAGGACAAAGGCTGTATTTTACCACTCTATTTTGTTAAGCTTAAAAGCTTCCAGCTTTCATCTTGTAATGATGGTAATGCTACCAACGCTGCTGTGTCAGAAGCAGCCAGGTTCAAAGAAGTCTTAAAATTGTAAACAGGAGTACCACTCATTGAGTGATCAGCATGCAAGCCCTATTCACTGTGCTATTAAATGCATTACTTAAAAGAAACAGAACAGGAGGGAAAAAAGAAAAGGGGGAAGGGAATAAAGCTAACAATCTCAACCTAAAATGAAATAAGGAATTAAGGAAAACGCTTGCCAAGAACTTTCCAAGTTAGATTAAGGTTCCAAATCAACATGCGGTCCTAAATAATGAACTTGGTGCTCAAGAGCCACATAAAGGAAAGTATTTTGTAGAATTAATACTTACACAGTTCAGCAGTCACACCTGGAGTGCAGCACCAGTCTAAAACAAAACTGTCCTCGGCTAAGACCATTACCTAAGATTACTGCATCCAGGATATTTATGACACAGCTCAACAATACCTGCACACCCACAACTGTGTTGTTAGCTTGTATTAGATGGGATTCATTCACAAATTAAAGGGTGAGCGAGCTGATTCAAAACTAATGACAGAACTTTCAAGAACAGAGACATCACACAGCACCTGACTGCTGTTTGTGATGTGCTACCATTAACAAGGAGAGAGCAGGCTGTTCCGATGGCTGGCAAACAACGGCTCAATGCCCATGAGCTGCTGCTTCTCATTTGCTGTCCAAAAGCCTTCTGAACTAACTTGCATTAATCCAGCACCTTGCAGAACTCGGTACTTCACTCACACAGATGTTATTCAAAGAATGAATTTGTTTTATATGAGAAATCTGTGAAATCCATTCAACCATATGGTGTTTTTCCAAGCTGTATATTTAATGCATTTTATTTCACGCAGTTCATGAAATGTCTTCAGGTACAGTTAGATAGGCAGTGAAACAGTCAATTCAAGGAGCAGCCAAAGCAGTATGTGCCTTGTTATTGGAAAACAATCCAGTCAGCTCAGTGCTGTATTCTGTGCTTTCCTCCATTTGTTAGCCCTTTCAATTGGCCAGCTCCTTCACATGAATGTCCTGAGCTGTTCTGCTGAGCCTGACAAGAACTATATAGCATAACATTTCAAAAAATCATCAAGAATTCATATCCGCTATGCCAAACTGTGGCTTGCAAGCTTTAACTTTCATATGTCTATACATACATTCAGCACCCTGCATCTGCACACAGGGTTAGTATCACAGTCAGCAGGTTAGGTTTACATCTAAAGCGACTCAATCACACACTCTTACCACACGTTAATATGGAAATGTCTTCAAAACAACCTTTTATTTCAAAAGGGAGAAAGAGATCAAAAGAGGAAGCGTGGACTTCAGAACTCTGACAGCCTGCAGTGACCCTATGCACAATGGTTTGAATGCAGCTCTTCCCAACGCTACTGGGCGTCACTTGCCCAGTGAGCCATCCAAGAAACCTCAGCAGCCAGGATCCTGGGTCAGCTGCTGCTCCTTTGCAGTCAAACACTGAGGATCTGATTGCTTATCATGTGCCCAACAGAAGTAGTCTTACTTTGGGATTGAGCTAATTTGGTAATTTAAACATAGATTCTATTAAAATGAACTGTGATTAAAGTACTGAAATACAGGAAAAATGTAACTGAGCAATTTTTTTTTCTTTAGACTCTCAAGGGGTAGACATTTTAATTACACTCCATATAGTAAGACACATAACTATTATTCACTTAAGGCATCTCTAGACATAAGGCATCTCTAGACATTGGTATTTTGCAGCTCAAAGAGCACACGAGTGATCTTTCTGCTGCCAAACATAAAAGTGAAATTAAAAGGGAAGTAGCAGTACCAACATTTCTCATGCACCACTTCTGGCAGGACTCTAACTTGAGTGGCCATCAAAACTGCTTTTCAGGATGGAAATGATTCATCCCCTTTCTTTGTCCCATAGTGCATGATGCTCTGCACACAAAGCATTTCAGGGACAGGCACTATACTGTTTAATACAATCACAGAACCGTTGGGGTTGGGAAATACCACTAAGATCACAAAGTCCAACCATCAATCCATAACCACTACGCTCACTAAGCCATGTCCCTCAGTGCACATCTACACATTTCTTGAACACCTTCAGAGATGGTGACTTCACCACATCCATGGGCAGTGTGCTCTAATGCCTCAATGCTCTTTCTGAGAAAAAATTGTTCCTAATGTCCAACCTAGAGTCTGCTGGCAAAACTTAACGCCATTATCTCTCATCCTATTACTGTTACCAAGGAGAAGAGAATGACCTCAACCTTGTCACAACCTCCTTTCAGGGAGCTGTAAAGATCTCTGCTGAGCCTCCTCCTCTCCACACACTTCACCAGTTCCCAGTTCCCTCCAGATCCCTCACCAGCTTTGTTGCCCTTCTCTGGACACACTCCAGGGCCTCAATGTCTTTATTGAAGCGAGGGGACAAAAATTGAACACAATCACCTCCCTGCTCTTGCTGGCTGCACCAGTTCTGATACTGGCCAGGATGCCAGTGGTCTTCTTGGCCACTTGGGCACACTGCTGGCTCACATCCCACTGGTGTTTGCATGCAGGTAGCACTGAACACCATGCACAAAGAGAGCTGTGAGACAGTTTTTCAGCTGGGCCATAGGAGTATACCCCAAGCACAAAATTATTTTCATTTTTTATTTGGGATTTCATGGTCAAGACTTAGAGCACAAAGCCAGATGAGTCTCTTTGTTGGTGACAAGAAAGGTGGTAAGCTGAGCAGCTATACAGATGGGGGAAGCCGTCCTTTCTAGGGCATGGGCTGGAAAGGCTCTGCTCTCAAAGGCCCTGCAGCTGCTCCCAGCCAGGCATCACAATGCCAGGAGAAGCTCTGCCAGACACACTCCTGGCTGCCAGCTTCCTGGGGCTCCCATCCACAGGCAGCCCCTGCCCCAGGCAGAATGCTGCCTTCCTAAACAAGGTAAGGTAAAGAAAGAATAACTGTTCATAGGTAGAATCTTGAGGTGCTCTTAACATGTGAAATACTTAGGAGGAAATGCTCTGCCTTACCAAAGGGGCAAAAGCTCCTGAATTTTTAGCAGCATTGATGGAAAAGTAATTGCTGTCAATTTTAGTAAACCCAATATGATTTCAGCTCAGTATCTCTGAAATATGAAACTGACACTTCATTTATTACGTGACACTTAACATCCATAGCAATTTTTTTAAAAATTATTCTCGCTACCTCAGAACTCATAAATACCCAAGTATGATTAAAACAGAGCTTACAGAGTTTGTGTTACTCACATTTCTTAACTCATACCATATTTTGCATTGGTAGGTATCCATACCTTAGAAGCCAATGAAAATCAAAGCAGTAGTCCAGTGCCAGAAAAAACATAGCCACAGGAAGAGATAGGCTCAAATCTAATGACTGCAAGGGCAGTCTGGTTCACTCAGGCCAGCTGTGCTGGCAATGTGTTTACATGTCCTTATCAGGCCTGAAGCCATGTTTTTTTTTTTATGTTTTTTTTTTTACTATAACCTTCTTCTTCAAAGAGATACACCAGCTTTGATTGCAATCTGAGAAAACAAAGCACTTGCAACGCATCCTTTCAGTTGTCTTTCATCCAAGCAATCTGCAGAAATACCCCCACATTAGACTCATTGCCTAAATAGGTAAAGCAATGGGCCAAGCTGGGGAGGCAGCCCGGCAGCAAGACACAGCAAGTCACATAAAGTAGTCCAGGTCTCAGCCAGCCACAGACCCCATCAGCAGAGGTGGACAACATCCTACTGAGCCACCCTGCCTTTGGGCATTGCTATTTTAACTAGAAAACCCCAAGGTTCCTATGAGTGAACCATGAGATCCCTGCTGAGCGCAGCTATTTTGTGTTTCCTATTACTCTCCTATTGAAACAGTGGAGAATTAAATGTTGGGCTCAAAAATAACCCAGGTTTATTCTCATGATTAGTCTGATGTTTGAAAACTTTAATTTGTACGCAATAAATATTGTACCCTTTTTCAAATCCTCCTCAGACTCACTGCTGCAATTCAGTTCAACCTCAGATTCTTTTCCCTCCAAGTGTCTGACAGCCAGCGCTGGCACCTGCCATAGCAGAAATTATGTGGAAGAAGGGATGAATGTGAAAACAGACAGCACTGCAGCGACTTTTCCAGACACAACTCTGGCTGAGCGCTGCAATGCCGTAACACACACTTCAAACAGCATGAACTAATCTTCACTCTATTTTCAAGAACTCACGCCATTTATCTTAGAGGGAAAATACCCAACTGCACCAAAACCCCAAAAGTTGACAGCTGCATTTGTTTAGTTTTGAGGAGAGACAGCTGTACTTCTTGCTCAGTGAAGCACTGCTCTTATTCTCCTGATACCGTGTGATAGTCTGAAAACCAAAACCCACAGAGCTCCTTAAAGCAACTCTACTATTTTTAAAAATCATTTTCCACAGAAAATTATGAGGACAGAAAACAAAACTGCACTTTAGTTAGAAATTCAAGCTTCACTCTTCCATTCTTTCTAGGGACTAAACATCATTTGGGCTACAGAAAACATACTCCAGTCTCCCAAGGAGAAGGAAAGCGTAAGAAACACAGTAAAAAAGCATCATGGACTGGGACTGGAAGACCACTACTCCTGAAGAAAAAGAGCAAGTGTATTTGTGACTGCACTATTCATCATCTAGCTCCTCTGGGAGATTTTTTATTACTAAGATCTGAATGGAAGGCAACTAGCAAAAGCTGCTGCTGTTAAACTATGTTTACATCACCAGCCAACACAACTAGCTCACAACTTCACAGAATGCACAGGAAAAACAGGCAGAGTTTGCTATCAAATGCACATTTTTACAGTAGTCAGTGATGGATACGACAAGAAAATACTTAGCTCATTTCTCCTGGCAAAATTACTTTTTCAACAAAACTCGTGGCTCTCCATTTTGTGCATTGTGGTATATATATTCTATATTTTGGAGGGGGCTTTGTTTCTCATGGGGAAATGACATTTTCTTTTGTTTTATAAGGTCAAATTTTCATCTCACTTCATAATTTGAAAGCGATTTAACTTAAAGGGTAATATCAAGTGCTCTTTGAGATAGCAGTGGGAGGTGATTTCATTCTCTGGAAACTCGAAACTTTATAGTCCCATGTTTTAATTGAACAAGATTCCGGAGCTCCTCCCTTCAGCCGAGGCATTTTTACTACCTACGTTTGAGACACACGATCCACTGCAGTATCCAAAGTTATATCTGATTGCTGTTACTCTTTCCCTCATTAAAATATATACAAAATATGTACACATGCTTTTTTTTTTTAAATCAGTTTTGCTGAGATTAAAAAAAAGAGACAACTCTCTCTGATATTTTTTTTTAATTAAGATGAGATTTAACCTTTAGCTTCAAGCAAAATGGAAATTGAAAAACTAATTTGTACAGAAATTTGGAGTAGAATCATTTGCTGTTCTTCAGTGATAAAGAAAAGGGCAAACAGGGAAGGAGATCATAATGCAAGAAGCAGCAACACGATTTATATGCATCAACCTCAAAGAAGAGACATACAGCACTTCCACTGAGAAAGTAATAGTGACAATACCAGTTTGTAAAGAATAGGTCAAGGAACATTAGATAGGCAAGGTAAGTGACAGAACTCCTATTTGCTGCCAAAGGATTAGGCTACGCTTTGGCTATGGGACAGAATCTCGTACAAGGGGGCACAGCTCAGCATGACTTGCTATATTCGTTCAGCTAGAACATCCTGTCTTTGTCACCCTCCACACCCCCTCCACAAAAAAAGAAAAGCAAACAAAACATCAACAAAACAAACAAAACCACCACCAACAAAAAAACAAAACAGGAAAAAAAAAAAGCAATCAAACAAACAAAAACTCTCTTACTATGAGGGCTGTCATAGGTTGCCCAGAGAGGTTGTGGAGTCACTATTTGCCATCCTTGGCCATACTCAAAACCCAGCTGTACAGGATCCTGGGCAACCTGCTCTGGATGACCCTGCTTTGGGCAGTGGGACCAGATGATCTCCAGAGGTGTCTTTCAAACAGTAATCATTCTATGATATATATTTTTTCCATTTCCCACTTTTTAAAATTTACCGTAAAGCTTTGTTTTTCTTATTTCTGGAATGGAGGCAGATTTAGCTTGTCCATGAGAAGCAGGTGTTTTCAAAGAGCACTGACAAGTACCATTGTTTTGTTCTTTATTCAGTGGATATGGCTGTAAAATAAGCTAATTTGCAGATATTCCCAATCTGCACTTCAACACAAATAATATATCTATTACAGTTCACATTCCAGGCTCAAGGGAGAAGGCCGTACTGCTGGAGGGGTGGGTGCTTGTATTTTTTAATCAAGAACTTAGGAAAATATTGTGAGAAAGCAAAAGGAGCATCTGAAAAACTTTGCAGACAGACCAACAGACAAAATAATACTGAGTCCTACTAAACTATGCGACTGACGAAGGAGCCAGACTGCAAAGTGGAAAATAAAATCAGAGCCAACCAAGGAGGAAGCCAACTGAGGCTGGCTACTTTCCACCATCAGATGTCAGGTGGGAGCTAACAGGATACATTTTAATAGCTTCCCATCCAAATCTGAGTGACAATTATTCCTGGTAAACTGGTACACAAAGCCAAGTCAAAGGAGCAGACATATGGTTGCTTTTCTGATGAATGACCTGACAGGAGGGTTGGGAAAACCCTACCTGCCAAACTCACAGAGATGTAGCTTATATCGGTGTTTAGCGTCCAAGCAGCCCTACTGAGAAGCTGGAGCACAGTCACTCTAGGTGTTTTCTAGAGAGGATATTTGCCTCATAAAAGAGTTTCCAAGTTGTATGACCTTGGATTATCTTAATTTGGCACTGGTTGAAACTGAATTTTATCTCCACACAGAAACAGAGTTGCATGCCCCAAGTGACATGTTACAGAAAAGAAAGTCTGCTGAATTGACAAAAACTGCAGAACTTTCCAAGACTAATGGAGCCTTTTCAGAATTCAGGCCAATAACTTAAGATGGAGAAGAAAAACAAAGAAATGACATTGGGAAGCATGAGAGAACCGTCTAGAATTGGAAGCCTGACATTTTTCATTTTGAGGGAGGAGGAAAAGGAAATGGGATGGAAGAGGTACCGAAAACAAGAAAAGACAGAAAACAGAAAAGTCTGCCACAAGTACTGTTTTCTTTTATAAAAATAAATAATGCTTTTTAATCATCAGTACAAAATAATCACAGTAGCGTAACTGTCATAAAAAAAAGGCAGAAAATAAGACATGGAAAGAAGCAATTCATAAACCTATTGGCATTAAATGAAAGTCTGCAACTAATACAAACTGTTAAAACACTCTTAAAGCTTACACTGGATATATGATTTTGGAGACATAGCACCTTTTGGCACATTTTTAAGTAAAAACTTTTAAAGACATTTGCTACATTCAGAGTATATGCTAGCACTGCGTTCAATCCCCACAAGATAAAAAATACACAAGCGTGAGCCTTATATCAGATAAAAATATATGAAATGATCAGAACTGCACAGGAAACACGGAAGGGATGGGGCTGAGGCTTACTCAACATGCCTTTGGCCGCCAAGAAATATCTGAGAAGACTGAAAACAAAACTAACAAAACTATTCTTTCTCACAGTGGAGCATGAAAGATGATTGTTTCATTGTTGTTTTTGTATAAACTATTCAGTAAATAGCTAACACTGAACAAACTTCACCTTACCCTTTCATTAAGAGGGAGTCACACGGAGTGTGGGACAAAGAGAATGGACCTATTGAAGGACCTATTTTACTCATCTATGCTATGCCCAATATGGCTATAAATCCCTTACAAAGTGTGTAACTTCAATTAACATCACTAGCTTGTGAAAGCCAACTAATTGTTCTCCACTGCTTTTTATATCCTTGGTATTCAAAACACTGACAGTTCAGCACTTTCCTTAGCCCAGGCTATATTTACAATGACAAACAGCAGTATGTAATAATTCACAGAACAAATTTGTGCCGTAAGGAAGTGCACAGTTTTCAAGGTGTTCCTTTTCTTTTTTCTAACCTCTCCAATGGGTTACATATTAAAAATAAAATGATGCAAGTTTACACTGCCTTCTAAGACACTAGGAGGTTATCCCACTGCACAATTTCATGCTCTTCTGGGACTCAGTGCACCCCCACCAGCTCTCAGTTCAGCTTCATAAAAAAGCTTCACTCAAGCCCGAGGCATCCAGCTGACAGAGGTACTTACCAATAGCCTGGGCAAGGGCTATTACAACTTCCTGACATGTTGTGACTTCGGTGACTCCACAGACAATTCTCTGCACTCCATCCACCCATACTTTGAGCTCCATGGTTCACCAGATCATCCAAGAGCCATGAATGCAACTCAGTCAAGTCATGCTTGCAGCTACAGCACTGATAATGCAGCGGTCTTTTCTCAGGAGCTAGAAGAGAAAAAAACTGATGCTTATAAGGAGGCAATACTAGTTTATTAAGTGAATAAATTCAGGTTAGCATCTATTGGGTAGGAGAGGAACATAGTCTCTAATCTCATCTCTTTAACCTAGTAACAGAGAACCAGCTTCTCATGCTTTGGCAATCTCTACCCATGAAGTTCTTTTAGGCTTATCAGAAGTTTAATTACAGTTTGTTTCCTAATATTTTAAATTATCACAAAAAGAGCACCAAGGGAAAGAGTATCAAATGAACAACTCCACAGTAAACCCATCGTAGTTTTCAGTGAGCAGTGCCCCATCCTTTCTATATTGCCTGGATGCCTCACAGGATCAGTTAGAGATGTTTTCAGTGTCAGGGTGCAATTCCTAGCAGGTGGTGGCAAAGCAAAACATGGGGGAAACATTTTTAATTACATCTGTCCTTGAGAGTCCACCCTTGGTCTCCATACAAAAGTAGCTGAAGGTTCCTGGCACCAGCATGCAGCACCTATACAAGAAAATCCAGGAAGGAAAGCATGCAGAAAAGGATTGCTTCTTTCTCCAGAGCAAGGAAGTACAGTAGGAAAAATGTTGCCAAAGTGCTTCCACCCCTGCCAACCTTGTGCTGTTAGATAGACCTGTGGCTCAAATGTTATCCTAGGTTTTCTTTCTGCTTTTCCTCTGCATTAGCAAATCCTCTGGATCATGGCTCAGAAGTCAGTTTCCAGCTAGAACCACTGAGTTGCAAAACTTTCAAGTACAATGGTCTGCTAAAAAAACCAAAACCCTCCCAAATGAAAAAAATTAACCAGTGACTTTTTTTTTTTTTTTTTTTTTTAAAGAAAACTAAAGATATAGCTGGGTTATTTAAGTAGGTTGAGTAAAAATAAGCAACAATACAGCAAAGGATGCTCGTGCAATCAGGTTATCCCATATGGATAAAATGAAATGACTAAAGATAATATTTTTGGAGAGTTAGGTACCAGAGAAATGGACTACATAGAAACAGAACACAAGAAATTGGAAAATTGTTTGCAGGCCATTAATAAAAATGAGCATGCTAGGGTTACACAATGAAAATGGAATCTGACGATGCTGAGGGATTTAACAGGGTCACACCTGGAGGCAAACATTTAACCCAGGTCATTTTACAGTCTAATCAGAACTGTTTTCTCCTGATGAAGTTGACATCTCTTTCTGCATGAAAAAGACACACTGGTACAGCCCCCCAAGCTACAAAAGAAAGCTTATTTCCCTTCTACAGCCACCTCCTGCACTCAGCTGCCAGCCATATCATGCATTGTCCAGAAGCCCTCCTGATGGTCCTGTGACAAGCTGTGACATTCAGCAGCCACACACCTCAAAGCATGACAAGTTTTAGTGCAGAAGCACTAAACTGTGCTGCAAAGTAGGTCCTGCAGCACATCAAAATTCCTGTCCAGAATCACTCATTCAGAAAACAAAAGAAATGTAATTCCAAGTGTTCAGGCCAGATTTCAAATATGCTCGTGTAATTCATCAATGAAAACGTGATAACTTTTAAGAATGGCAGTGTATACAGAAATTCCTTATTTTGAGATCTCAGTAAGCGCCTGAAAAAAAAACCAAACAGGTCAAGAGTTTAAATAAACATTTTCCCATACAGAGTGGCATACTTCAAAGAAAACTACGATCCACACAAGTGCTACCAGAGTCCACAGAAACACAGGAAATCTTCAGGCAGGTAAAGCCAACTAAATGCTCCAATAAACATGTGGGAGAAAGTCTTTTAATCTGCCCGCAATACAGCAGTGACTGAGAAAACACCCAGGAGGCCCCACTAAGGACCTTTGTTGTTTATTCTTGGTTAAGCTCTATTCACAAATAAACAGCCCTCACATTCCAAAGCCCAACTGTAAGGAACTTTATTAATTAACTTCGTATCTTGCTGAGAGTTGACCAGTTCAGATTTACTGGCACCAAACAAGCCATCTCTCCATGTGACAACGCACACGTCAGCAAAGAATCTGACAGCTCTAATTGTTTTTCTGACCATCACCATGCAGAGTATTATCTCAATTTAGCAAGCCAGCAAGTGCATTCCCCCCCAGTCAGCACACAGAGCACAGCCTGGCATTCAGTGCAGATCGGTCTTAGCCATCTGTTTTCCTAACATCCACCTTTAAAAAAAACTGAGGAGAGTCATCATTTAATAATGAAATATTTGCTGACACTTCCCATTTTGAAAACAGCATTCACCAAAGCAGCAAGCGGTCTGAACAAAGCATCACTGAAACAGTCCAAGCTTAGGGGAAACATTCCCATTATTTTCCTTAAAGGGCAAACCGTTTAAATGGACTAAATGACAGTGGTGAAACACCAAAAGCTGCCTGCCGTGTCAGCTTCTGTAGGAAAGATGATGGGTGTGTAGGATTGAAGGGCTGCATGCCCCACTGGCACTAGTGGGAACCTCTCCCAGATCTCTCAGCCACTAAAACTGAAAACATGCAGACTTTAGAAACGTATGATTCGCGTGCTGGAATCACTCTGTCTCCTTCAAGTTTCTGAACAAAGCCCATTGGTCGTACAGCAACAAGCTAGGGTTATTCTGGTTACTAGGACTGTGCAGCAAGTTTATGCAAGTCCAAAAAACTAAAGCTTTGGCTGTACACCTCTCTCTGCTTCCCAATCATAACTCCATAAATCCTTTCTATTAGTGTTTGTTTTCCCTTCGTCCATCTCTTGTTCTTTATTTGCGGACAGTTAACTCGTGTCCATTAATAGCTTCTTTGCTTTTCTGCTGAGGTCTCTTCTGACAGCCCCAAAGAGACTGTTCAACCCGAAGCTGATGTCCAAAACGTACGTCACCTTTCTGCAATAGAGAAAGCAAAATAATCCTCACCTCCAATAGCACACAAACTTCTCATTAAAGCTAAAGGAAAGGGTGGGGAAAAGAAACTCACTTGAGGTTTCACAATCCCCTAAGTTCAAAACGAGTTCATCTTACACATAATACCTTATTTTAGAAGTGACAGGGAATAGGAATGGAAAGCTAATTTACTGAGGAGAGGCACAAAGCCAAAGCCTGTCTCCTGAGCACAGCTTTCACCTCTCCCTCTGTTTTCTAGTCACCAGCTTCCCAGTGACAGGTATTTCTGGTTGGAACCAAGCATCTGAAACTGGACAGCCCCCAGCTGCAGCCCCCAGCCCTCTCCCCCACGCTTTTTGTTCTGTCACCTTGCCCGCAGCCCCTCAACTATGTAGTTTGCTGTGTGTTTAGCTAAGTTCCCTACATTCTTCCCCTGTCCTACTTGGCTCAGATCTTGCTCTTTCAGACATTTGTCCAATTTTTGAAAGAAAACAAACTTCACCATAAATATATATATATATGTATATACATATGTCACACATACATCCTGGCTGTGCCTTCACAGCTGGCTCACAAATAACAGAAAGGCTGCTCCTTCAACTGAAGACAGACAGAACTCTCCAACTGCAATGTGCTTTTCTTCTTAAAAACACATTGTCCAAGCCGATGCCCTTGTCATAAGCATCAAGTCATGAAAAACCCTCAGAACTAGGATAAAAATGTTTATTTCACCCCATTTCTGATTTTTACAAGGTTCACAACTGAAAGTAGTATGCTAATCAAATCAAGGCTAAAATTCTGCTTCAACTGGAATGAACTGCAGAATTTTGACCAAAGCACTCCAGTAACTTTCCGATACCCCCAGCAAACAATCAGCATGCTATTCAATATACTTTCATTCAAAATTATCTATCATCAAAATTGTTCAGAGCTTGCTGCTTTTGCCTTTGCTTCTCATTCTATGCATTATAGCCAAGTTGTGCTTCTTGCCTTTCCTTATGACAATCCCACCTGGGGCTTTGATCAGGTGGACTGCTTGTTAGTTGGATGCTATTCCTAACAACAGTTAGTGCAAGCAAGGGTCAACTGAGAGGAAAAAAAAAAAAATCACTCAAATACAAGTCAGTCAGTTCAGATACCCCCTAAAATGTTTCTAAACATGTAGAAGAGCATGGCCTTACCCTGGTGTGACAGGGAGACAAATGACAGACCTATCCTTCCATACAAATTCTGGTATGGAACAATAAAGTAACATCTTCCAGCTGAATATGACTGCAAATAGAGCTGGATACAGGAAACAAGCTAGCTAGCACTTAATGAAAAGCTTCTTCCCTGGGACTGATGAACAAAAAACTCACTGCTTCCCACCAATAATCGGGAACCCCCCCCCATGACAAGTTCAAACCAAAAAGCCACATGGACACGTTTCATTAGAAAGAAACACACTGTGGTGGTTTTGAAATGAGTGCACAACTTTCTTGAAAAAGAAGATGTTTGTAGAGAAGCAGCATACAATTCTTTCAGTGGGACAGACCTATTCCCTCTTGTGGAGTTCTATTCTTTGGACACGCCAGAAAAGCGCTACAGAAGAAAGAAGCGCTACAGAAGAGAGGTAATAAGCACTGCTTAGAACAAACAAACCAAACCAAACCCACAACCATGAAGATGACAGCACTGAGTACAAGTTGAAGAGTATGTGTAAGCAGCAAGGAATTTGCCTCACATGAGACTGGCAGAAAGATGGTCTAACACATGACTGTGCAGAGCAGACCAACCCCGAGATGCCACGAGTGTTATCCAAGTCACTGCACACAGTGTGACAGATCAGACAGCACTAGGATGCAAGTTCATACGAATTCTGAACCACAAGAGATTGTTTCAAGCAACAATCCACTGGAAGTCTTGCCTCCAGATAACCTAGAACTCCAAAAACTCAGTTTCCCAGACACTTACTACTTGACCAGCATCCAAGAACCCTCAAAAGTCTGGTCCAGGAGCTGTTGATTCCTTTGCAGTTTCTCCTTGTGCACTGCAGCTAACAGTGCAACGAAACAGCATGGAAAAGAAAGTGTTCTGAAGCAGAGGAAGTTACAAGTTGGTATTTTCCTTAATTACAGACCAACCCTCATGTCTCCCTCACAGCACATGCACAAACAAAACAGAACTGGAAGAGCCTCTTCTCTTTGTATTATTGAGAACCAGCCAGAAAGAATTAAGCAGTTCTAATAAAAATAAAGGTGAGGGAATAGAAGTGGACAGTGATAAGAGCAAGTAAAGAACTTGCTCACATATTTTGCCATCTCTTTTAAAGTTTAGATTTGTCAGTGACAAAATTATCAACTGAATTATTTAGTTGAAATGAAATAATTCCTTCAAATGAGAAATTTTAATTCACTTTCCAGTTTCAATCAACTTCGAGAAACATTCATTTTTAGGATGTCTTCTTCCCTTGTACCAGGGAATCCCAGATTGCGTGTTCCACATGTAATCTGTTTCCTTTTCAGCTACACACAAACAACTGTCTCACTGATTCAAAAGCCTCAGCACAGCTCCTCTCATCCTTGTTTCTCCCTCCAGTCAATGAAAGAGAATGGAGCCTGAACCCAACTCTTTACTCCCTGCTGATCTTTAATGACTAAAGGCCACACCACTATAGCAAGATCATTCTCAAATTCATTAAAAGGCTTTCAGTGTTCTTTCTCCAATATCCTCAGCTACCTTCATTAAACTGCCTCAAGACTACAAGTAATGAACTGAAGAAGCCTGAGATATCATTTAGCAATGATTTAACTGCAGCAGGAAGCAAGATCCACCAGTCTGAAAGCTGTGCTACAGGAGATGAGGTAGCCTGAAAGCTTCATGAGCACAGATTGCATCTGTAAATCATGCACCTTCACAGAAAACCAACTTCTAACCCCCTGTCACCAATATATTTTGAGGAGTGGAGCAATAATGCTTTCAAAAACATCGTACCATCTATCTTTACCTATTATTTTGGAGCAACAAGGTGTTCAAAATAATTGCATTTCTGGACATATCCAGAGCACCACAAAATGAAATATACAAACCAGCAGGTGAACTAATTAAACAAATAGGTTATTAAAGGTTTTTTAATTTGGTTACCAGTAAGAACAAAACACTGAATTTTTAACAGCAAGTTTCACACATTCACACTTGAATTAATTCCACAGGAACAACACTGAAAGTAATGCTTTCCTTTCCCTAAGATTAGAGACAAAAAGAATCTATGTTCCACATAGATATGAGGCATAAGAACCCACAGGCCAGATTTTGGTTACAATTTCAAAGCAAAGTCTAGAACCTGAGTTAAAAGCATTGTAGTTAATCCACGGACCAGCAAATCAGAACAGTATCTGATGTGGTGCTTGCTTTTCAGCTCTGGAAATTGATAGGATTTATTTTGATACAACTCAATCACGTTCAAACAGGATTAATCACTAAATCACAACGTTGAATCTGTTTTGGTATTAGACTATCATCTGCAAGTGGTCTTGCAAGAAGCACTTGTTTTCCTCACTTGATATTGCAGCTACCATCAAAATTATAGCATGAAATATCACAGACCTACTGGACGATGAAGGTCTGAACGGACATGTCCTGAGAAGCCTCAGTTCTCACCACAAGTTCTAGGCAGGGTGGCTTTCAGCAGCATCACTGCAGAAGTTAGGACAGCTAGCAGCTGGGATGCATTTCATTTTGTGGTAGAAGATATCCTCTTCTGGGTGTGTTAGTAAAGGAGACCGTAGTGCATATACACTGTGACAAACAGCTCAGAAAAGTCACATGCATTAAGTAAGTATCTTGTGATTCATGGTCTCAGCTTCAACAGGTATGCATTTACCACACTGTTTTCCAAAGCTCTGTGTTGTTCTTCATTAGCATCAATTATACAGCACATTTGACAAAATGGCAACCGCAACGTTATTAATAGCAGCAATATTAAGTGGAAGTCACGTTTATCCAACTCTTCTGTGGTCTAATTACTGTGTGGGAGTGAAAGAAAACAAAATAAGCCATTTCATTGCAGCACAGATATTTAAATGAAAGCTACAACACATACAGAACACTTTAAAGTTGGCTTATACCTCTGGGTGCTCCAGCTTCAAAGAACAGAAAATAGGTCATGCTCTCCAGTTGGTTTCAAGGAAGACACGGTCCCACCCATCCACACTTCCCTCTGTTCCTTTACCATTTGTCTGCAAGCCAGCTGAGGGCTTGCTTGGAGATACTTGTGTGCAACTGCCGATATTTACAACTGAAGGCAATGAGGTAACGTGCTCCATTTTGGCAAGAACTGGCTTAACCCTTGTTTTCGTAAGGCTAAATCTGTTTGTTACATTTCAGACTAGCACACATGCAATGCTTGCTGTGGTTTGTCATTTGACTACAGCTACCCTGAGTCGCAGCTGGCAAAATGAGGCGCTGCTCAGACTCCAAGTGTGAATTGAGGGCAAATTTCATAAATATCAGCATAAAACAAAAACATTACTACACTTCCCACATTTCAAAATTCATCAAAACTTAACGCTGTCCTCAGCCTCATCTTTGGGAAGACTACCTGCTATTTCTCCACTTCAGTGCTTGCACTGAAGAACAAAGGGGAAAAATACACTCTGCAATTGAAGTATCTATTTAAATGTGAATTAGCTTAAGTTTTACAAATCAATTAAAAATATGGCTTAAAAGCCATGGTACAACATGACTACTGTAAAGAAATCTTGCTGTAATTAAATGAAATTCCTAAAAGAAAAATAAGTGAGGCCTTTTCAACTTAATCAATATAAAAGGTTTAAAAAATATGGTAATCTCAAGGCTTTATTGAGAGATATTACATTATCATTAACCGTTACCTAAAAACATTTTTACACCATTCTCCTAGCAGCCCTGAACCCAACCAGCAAGATGGAGACAGAACACATTTCTACTAAGAGTCTTTAAATAGTTAGGGCAATTAAGAGAAAGAGGGGGAGCTTCTTTCTAATATTTATGCTTGGCTATGTTTACTTCCGTGTTTCCCCAAACACAGAAACTTATTCACTTCTTCTGTTCTCTATTTATAGGACTCAGCTTATCGCTTACACATCTCCCCCTCCAGATAATTGTGAGTTTGTTTAATAAATCAAATTACCCAAAATCTGAGGTAATTGTAGCATACAGCTATAGTTTATGGGCTCAAATACTTCAGCTGCATTGACTGAGTTCCCTGAGTTCTGCCTTCGGTGCTGTGTTGCTGCTACAGCCAGTTCCAAGCCATGTTTCCTTTGCTTTGGCCGACTGGTGATGCTGTCACAAAATAGCTAGAGAACTGCAATTTTACCTGAGGACACGAATACACTTACATCTCTCTTCTCTACTCAATTGATAATTTTAGCAAAACTGTTACGAGCTTCATACCTTCCAAACAACCAATTCCCTTTAAGTTTGGCTAAAACCAACTTAAGAGGCCCAAAGCTTACTGGGAAGGGACAGAAAGCATAGAGATGAGTAACAACACAACATAGGCTTCTCTTTGAGAAGCAGTCTAGCAAAAATCATATATGCCTTCCATAGGATGACCCAAGAAATAGCTGTTCAGGAAAAACAAGATTTTATGTGAAAAAATTCACAGCAACTAAGCAAAAGTTACAGCCTGTAATATCAAAGGAAAATGGTTGAAAGATCAAATTCAATATAGCAGGAAAGGGGTATTTTCATGTTCCTTTTCTTACCTTCTTTCTCTTTGACAACAATCTGTAAATCAGCATCACTCTTCACTCGCATTTCACTGTCATATTTTCAAACAGTATCTATATTTTGTGCCTTCTTTCTAAGATACAGCCTTGCTTTTCAGGCCATACAGCTGCAGATTTTCTCCTTGTGTTCTACTGACTGCATACTCCTCCTCACTGCATCCTCAGAAAACTCACTCTGTCCATTCACTTGTTTGTCCAGACGGTTTCTGAAGCCAGCAAACTTGGCAGAAGCAGGGAGTGTGAAGTAGCTCTCCTCTTTCTCTAGTACTGTGATCTACATATTTTCATTCAGGAAACCCTGCCAAACTTAGCTCCGCCCTCCTTGTTTCTCATGCATTTTTCCAAGTGAACTATGAAGCAAAGTATGCTTCATTTGCAAGAGATGTTTTAAGCACTCACATAAAAGAAAACCAAATGACTGGCTAAATCTCATCATCCTCCTTCATGTTTTCCCTCACCCTGCTTCTCCACCATACCTGCCAAAACATAAAGGATCAGCAGGTGTCATGCTGTGACCCTACTATTTTTTCACCCCTACCTAACTCATGCTGTTCTACACATCTCCATGGATCCCTGGTGTGCCTACATACACCTTGGGCAAGCTGTAACCTTTTTGGGAAGCCAAGGCAAACAGTGATCTGCTTTAAGAGCCTTTCAGGAATACAGTTGTACCACTAGAAGGAATTTCACTATCATTTCTCCTGTTATGGTGGATCTTCACCATATGTTCTGAGTTTAATTACAAGACGCCTGGGATGCCAGGCCTTGGGACTAAAGAACATCCAGAATTCAACAAACAGCAGTCCAAATTGAACAAAAGTGCACCTCAGCAGTTCTGCAATGCTGTAACCAAAACCAAAGTTCTTATAAACTTTCTGGGCTCCATAAGCCCAGTTTATAAAGTACAAAGTCCAGTTTGCTTTTTTTTTTTTTCTTTTTTTCTTTTTTTCAACAAACAAGCAAACAGAAGATCCAATTAAGCTATTTTCTGTTTCCACTGCTCTTTCTTACCAAACCTCAATTTGTACCCACTCTTTTCCATAGAAATACAGAGGACAGGCTGTATATTCCGGAGAGCTCTTTGCTGCTGGAGTTACAGAGGGTTAAGGATTTAGAAGTTTCTAGCAGATCTTACTAAAAAGAGTCTGGCAGTTGCTGGCATTTCTAATATTTATTGATCTGTAGCTACGAAAGTGTACAGTACCAGGTGACATTAAGAGGCCAAAATAGCTTATTAAGCACAATCACTCAGCAAGCATTCTAGATGTTGGACAGGACTCAATGTTTCTGCTAACTGATAAGATAATAAGCAAATAAAGACCTAGAAACCTAGAATTATCCAAAATATACAGCATTAATGAGATCAAACACCCAAAACACAGCATTCAAATTAAATATATATATCAGTAAAAAGAGAACGAAATGAGAAGTGTTTTTTTTTTTTTTTTTCCAATTATGCAAGTTAAAAAATCACATTAAATGTCGATGTCCAAATTATCAATGTTGTTTCTGAGCATCTTTATCAAGAAGAAATCCATTCCTCTAAAGATGTACGAATTTAGCGATTTGGGGATTCACCATTCTGTGGTTTAGACATCTTTATCACAGTTGTACAGAAAGCCTTCTTGCTTTTAACACGCAAAATAGAGATGAGCACAACCTAGTTTTGCATGATGTGTATATAATGCACATTGGCTTAAATAGCAGTGCAAGTCCCTGGGACGTATGCATTACTGAAAAGGTGACAATAAAGTCCTATTCAACAGGAACTAATTTACATTCTTAATGTGGCACATGCTTGCGTGCTTTCTGTGTTCAAGAGGCTTTGATCTGCAGGAAGTGCTGAGGCCACAGCCCTGCCCAAGATTGATGTACTCCACTGACATGAAATTTTTATCACATCTGCTAAGTTCTCCATCTTTCTGTTTTCATTTTGCTTAAGGTTTCCACAATGTGTTTTCATTCCAACAGCAAACCAATCTTTTTAAAATTATTTTAGACAAGTAAACATCAAGTTTTCTAAGAACCTCCCTGCATTTTAGTCATCTAAAGAGCCCTATTCCTGCATTTTCTCATCTCGATTATAGGAACAACTTCCAGTCTCACCATACCTCTCACTAAGTGACTGCATTTTAGCCTTTGTCACAATACAGAGAAAAAGGTTCCAGAACCAACCAGAGTCTCCCTTTTCCTGCATCTTCTCCCTTTCTTCTTTTATTGTATAAACAATGCAGCCACTGGCATAGACAGAGGTAAACACAATAGTAGAATAGAGTAATACAATGTCTGAAAATATATCCTGCAACTTCATAGAGAAAATTAATGTGGTCATTATGCTTAACTTCAGTGTAAAGACTACTGTATGCTTTATGGGGAATGTATTAGGAAGGCTACAACAATTATAATTGATAGGACATGGGGGAACGGTTTTAAATAAAGGAGAAGAGATTTAGATTAGATCTCAAGGGGAAATTCTTCACTGCGAGGGTGGTGAGATGCTGAAACAGCTTTTCTAGAAAGGTTGTGGATGCCCCATCCATGGAGGTGTTTAAGGCTCGGTTGTATTGGGCCCTGGGCAGCCTGGTCTAGTGTTTGATTAGCAGATGGCTAGATCTAACCCTGTCTGTGGCATGAGATTGTTGGAACTAGATGATCTTTGAGGTCTCTTCCAACCCAAGTCGTTCTATGGCTCTACAATGGTTATCTGGTGGGGAAAAAAAAAGTATGACAAAGTAACAAAACTCACAAGGGCAGTTCTCAGCACTTCACAGTCCCACTTCTCAACATTACCTATATCCACTCAAACCCAGAAAAACTTGACTGATCAAATCTTTATCAGTTTACAGTAGAATGTTCTTCTGTAAGTACCCATAAAGGCACCCCACAATCAGCCCCTTGAAAAGGCATTGCCTTTCAGAACCAGTTGTGCTCCGCAGAGATGCAGTTGCATGTCTCTGAAGGGCGGGGACAGGGAGTGGAAGGATTGCAAGGCAGATCCCAGACTGTCCCTGAATCCCTAGAAGACACCTTCAATTCTGCAGTCTACAGTCTGCATACTGATATTGGCAATGGAATAACAGATTCCCTGATCCAAAGATCACGGTAAATCACCTTCCGTGCTTTCGTACCATAGCTTAAATTCAATTGCAGTTTGCTCCTCAACAGACTGATCAGCCTAAACTTTGTCCTGGCACAGTTGCTATCACTGCCTGAAATCTCCAGCACTTAAAACATGTGCGTACACAGTGAACACTATCAATATTAGTAATACTGTGATTTTTCTGTAAAATGACATTTTGCTGCACATGGATTACAAGAAGAAAAGTACAATCAACATTTTGAGCTCCTATTTCCCCAGCCAAGCTCTGCTTGGAAAGGAAGCAGTTCCTTTCACCGAAATATCCGCATCCTTTGTAGGTGGTCGAGTCTGTTGCCCCTTATGTCCTCCCAGGGGAAGAAAAAAATCTGTGCATGGAAAGATATGAGTTTCCAGCCCTCGATGTGGGAGTAGTCCATGGAAGAGAAAGCCTTTAATTAAAAACAACTTTGAAGCCAAAGCCCTGCTTGTTCAATTATTCACAGTCCTTGCTTATAAAAGCTCACTGGGATCCTAAACACGGTAAAAGTTGAAACATTTAGGCCAAACTAACAAAACTAGCGGGCTTTCAATGTTAGTAATACGTAGTATTAAAGCAATATTAAAGCAAGAAAATGTATATCCCGAGACTACAATACTTCCAAGCTATTACTGAAATATGCATTTCCACAAGGTTAATGCACATTCAACTATGGCATAAAGCTGAACTGCAATCTCGTCCCTCTTACCAGCAAAAGAAAAAAGCTAGAGAACAGTATCACTTTATCTGAATTCCACAGCTAGGCCTGGGGTCATGCTGTTTCCATGTGCAAACACCATGTGGCATATCCTGTGCTTTGCTGACAAGAAGCAATCTAATACTATGCTTCTGAATCCTAAACAAACAATACTGTAATCTACTGTCAGCTGCACAGTAACTGCTGCACTCTGTCAAAACATACATCTAGGATATACACGCTAAGAAAACCTGCAGGAAAAAAGATCAGATACCAGCCTTCCTGGAGTTCTCCCACTTTCTTCCACATGCCATCATCCCTCAAACATCATGTTATAAGTACAAAAGCACGCAGGGACTCTGAAACAGAACATAAATACATTGCTACATGAACAGTTTCAAAAATATTACTTAGAATAACAGCATCAGAACACATATGTATCTGAGCAGCACAGTTTCAGGCTTGTAACTCAACTGCAGCAGCTGATAGTGCTTCTACTGCCAGAAGTGACAGGAAAGCTTCATAGAGCAGTATTTCAAACAGCAATGAGTGACAAAACAAGAAACAGCTCAGTAGGGCTATATCTTCTGGTAAGACAGACCAGGAGCAAGACTTTCTTACAGGCACACTGGACACTGCTATGTTATTTCTGGCCTCTTGAAACAGATTTCATAGGATGTGATGCACCAGAGCTCCCTTATCAGTGCAGCAGCAGAAGAAGGTAGTTATTCAGGGATAAGCACTGATTATCAGTGCAACACACACAGGGATGGATGTGGCCACGAGCCTCTCCTGCACTTAGGCTCTTCTGTGGGGTGGGAGAGCTAGTCTGAACACTGTCACAGCTCAAAGTCCTTATCAAAGACCCTTCGAGTATCTTACAGACTCTAGATTTGAATACTGGACCAAAGGATGATGAAGAATAGCTCAGTGCAAGTTCTACACTTCCCTTTCCATTGTTCAAATAGCCTCAAGCTCCATCTTTTACTTAAGGTAAGTAACTATGCAAGATGAAGGCAGGGCTCCTTCCTTCTTTTGAGGTGTTATGACGCCAAGGAAACAGTGCATCTGAGTCGGAAGGGGAAACTAAACAGAGTTTAATTCTATAAGCCTGATAATTAAAGGCACTGTCATGGTATGAAATAATCTTCAGTAATTAATACTGTTTACATGGTTTGAATTTTAAAAATCCTTTCAAAAATTCATACACTATCTTGGCATCAAAGACTACGAGTCAGGAAGCTAACAACAGACGTATGCCAAAGCACAGGGAGAAAAGTGTGCACTGGGGTCTCTAGTACAGAATCACTAGGTGAAGTACAGCAGAAGACACTTCTTAAAACACTCTATTAAGACCAACAGTGACTAAAATGGGACCAGATGTATATCCCTGCATGAGCTACTGAGAACAAGAGGAAAAAAAAAAAAAAAAAAAAAGCTTTTACAAAAAAGCTAAAAACAAATAAAAAATTCATCCATTTACCATTCCCAAAAGCACTAACCCAAGGGAAGAAAGGAAACCTAAAGACAGATGCATCAACACATTAAAACTGAAAAACCAATTCACTGGTAATATTTTATACATTCAGCATTTCAGTATACTTCAGGGATGGCAAGTTCTGAAGCAACCAAACTCCAAAGCAAAACAGTGCATCAACTTTGTTTTAGGATACACTTTTGAGAAGCACTGGATCATGCAGACCAGTTCCAGAAGTTTCTCCATCCTAAATTGCTCTGATTTTTACTTGCTGGTCAATATGTAGGGCCAAATTAATACAAACACATCCAATGACAGTTTGAAGCAAAGAAACAAAGCCATGCTATAGTTGAACTGTTGGGTTTTTGTTTTATTTATTTATTTTTTTTTACCTGAAACAACTTTTAAGTCCTGGATCAAGCAGGACCAAATGTTGATATGAATTATCACCAGGAATAGTTATTAAGTTCTGATTTCTGCATCCAAAGAGCAGTCAGGACAGATAAACAATTAGTCCTGTAGGGCCAACAGAAAAGCCTTAAGATTTCTTGCCTCTGCTGACGCTTCTGATGTTGCAGGATGCGAGGAAATGCAGGACAATAGAATAGTGGTGTTCACAGACCAGCTTTTCTTTTCTTTTCCTCTTTTAAATGGCTTGCAGATGTCAAGCTGCTCTTTATAAAACAGGACTTTTGCCTTGAAGCCTAAAGGTAGTTATCTAATCTATGGTTAGTTTTAGCCTTGAAGTTGTCTCTGTCAGACCAAAGTGCCAAGGATGTTGCCTTGGCCCACACACAGTGGTAGAAAGTGCTCACTGTCTCAAAGGGTGGAGCCCACCACAGAACAGCATTATTTCCACACTCCCTGAAAGACAAATGGATTTACCCAAAACCTTCTGAAACAGCACAACACAAAGGAATTTCTGTTAATGCAGAGCTGATGAGATCTACGCAGAACTTCCTTAGCCTGGTTTATGTGCCGTGGCACTACTGCCAGCTCACCTGGTGTGGGAAGAGGCTGCAGCCTCAGCAAGGAAGTTCACCTGAATCTCATGCAGAGATCTTTAAACTGGCCTCAGACCTGAGCACAGACAACAGTAAATCCACTGCATTAGTCAGACTACAGTCTCAATATTTAGCTAGTGTTGGCACTCCAAAGACTACAGACTCCAAATCCCCTGCATGACTCCTGAGAGAACACAAAGATCGGTTAACAGGCTGCAGTAACTGATTATGCACAGGTATTTGCTCGTTGCAGCAAGAGAAAGCTAAACACAAAGGAAAGCACTAAAGCACAATGTAAAGCTTAATTAAACATAGGAAATCCTAATTCAATTAAAATCCAGTTTGGCATAAATCACTGCCCATGGAGTTTATCATTTAAGCTGCCGAACAAGCACAGCCCTGCTCTCGCTTTAATAGAGGAATCGGTCCAAGTAGGCCAAAAGTCAGCAAGTGCAGAGTGTGAGATGCAGTACTGGGAGACATGCAAGTTTTGTTAAACAGTGAAATGAATGTCATGAAAGCCAAACAGAGCTGTTATGGGAGCACTGCAGCACTCAGATTGAGCTTAGAGCTGGAGAATTCTGCGTCAGAAACACCGGCCCAAGCGTAACAAGACACAGGCACAGCTGAGCCTACAGCACATCTTCGTAGTTTTGTCGAGGAAGGCAGCTGGCAGTTTTAGAACATATTTAAGAACTATTAATGCTTTATTTTATTTAAAAAACAACCTTGTACATCTACGCTCAAGTTGCACGGGGCTTTGAGCAACCTGATCTAGCTGTAGGTGTCCGTGTTCATTGCAGGGGAGCTGGATTAGACAACCTCTAAACGCCCCCTTCCAACTCAAATGATTCTATGACTCCCACTAACTTTCAATTTAATTTTAGAAGCTCTGTTTGTCTTTTCCTGTGTTTACACAAACAAGGCAATCAGCAACAGCCCACATCAACACTGGGGATTTTCAGTGCATCACAGGATGTTTCCTGCCCGTCTGCTAATGCAGAACCAGTCTGCATTTCCGTGCACAGTAGGAGCACTGGAAAGATGAATTTCTTCAAGCCACTCTATGGATTATTTTCTCCTTTCCTGACACACTGCTTCCCAATGTTTACTGAATAATCTATCTAATTTTCCACTAACAAACTAGGCCCCAAGCTAAGGAGGTTTCAACATGTGCGTAGCTTGGAACACACCAGCAGATTCGTAGGAAAATAAAAACATACATATAATGCCTCTTGAGATCAAGTATCTGACTGCAAACATCTTTAAACAAACATCTTTAAAATCCTGTCTATCTCCAAACTGGGACAGAACTGAATCAAAATTACAAGCCTCTCAAAATACATTCTGACATCACACCAAATAACTGTGCTAAAACTATGCAGTTTCACTTTATGAGCTACTGAAAGTGTGCAAGCGCACACATCTTACCCACACTGCTTTAAGGCATCCTTACTAATAACTCAGATTGATGGGAAAGCCTGAGGACGAAACAAAAAGCTGAGAAATTTGTTTCGTTCACAAAAGTTGTCAAAAAAAAAAAAAAACCACTATTTTTTTCTGTTCTGGAAAAAACAAACAAACAAACTTTGCTATCCAATTGGACAAGACCACTCTGAAAAAATAATTCCTCCCCACCACAGAGCTGCGTATCATCACAGAATATTTGCTTTCAGATTAATTCTGGAATCTTAACGTTTTGTTTGAAAGCACATGGGCTTTTTTCTGTGCATGTGCAGGAACAAAGCCACGTTGTAGAATTCTTTGTGCAAAGCGTAATACTGGTATTACAGATTCCAGGTGTCGGATTTGTTCAGCTCTGTAGCAAGAGGTGCGGTTCTACACCTTCCTGAAGAAGCTTTACAACATCAAATGTCTTCTCAGACTTAGCAAAGGTTAATCAAATGAAATATTAAATTAATTTTTAAAGTACAAAGCTAGACTTAAGAGTGAAGTGCAAAAGGCACTCATGTTTCTCTTCCTATTTAGTGATGAAATATCTGATTCACTTGAAGATATTAGTGCCATTTTTGCAGCTTTGACTAATGGGATAGATTTTGACTCCATTCAATGGTTATTTTTATTTCCTCAATATATTAATTATTAAAACCCATGTCCTACACAAGTAAAATTAAAGGTAAACTTCATTTCCAGAAAGCTTAAAATTCCCATTCTAAACATTCTGAAGCTATCTTTTGTAGGAAGTAATGTGCAGAATTGCTGAAACTTAATGGAAAAGGAGAAAGAAGATCATAACAGACCTCCAAAAGCAGAACTGCCTTCTTGCCAGAGAAATGACTAACATGCATTGCAATTAGTGCAGAAATCAATATTACGTTTGCATTTGCTGGCTGGTAAAACATTTTTAGTAATTGCTATGCAAACACAAATGTTCAGTTGTTGTTAGCTCCAGTAAAGTAATATGCACAAATTTTTTTCCTTCCAATGTGTAATGACCACTTATGCAATGCTCATCACATGAGCTCTATGTCTTGCTACTCTGAAGATCAGAATACTGCAGAATTCTATAGAGACCGATATGTCAATTAAAAAGAGTCAAACTGTGATCTCAAAGAGATTTTACAAACTTTAAAATTAAATCCATAATCCCATTGGTTTTCTCCTTTCTACAGAAAAAGCCTCGCCAGCAAGCGGAGCAGTGAGAGGACGCAAACCTAACCAAAGCTCATTTAACTCATGAACAGAAATATGAAATAGTTTGCCTGCAACAATAAGGGCTTGGGCTCAGCAATCTTTGTCCCAAATGATAAAGAAAGAATCAAACACTTTTGAAGCACAAAGAGAGGTTTTACTGTCTCTGTAAGTACATAGCATTTTCACACAGCACCCTCCCCATCATTTATCATCAGTAGTTCTGCCATTATCTCCAGGCATATTCTCCTCATTTACACTCTACTTCCAGTTTGCCCAGAGTTAGCAAGAAAATGCAGAATCCTAATTCTGAAAAAGTTGAAATATATATGTTTTTAAACATAAAATCAGTGCATTTCCTTAGAAACAGTCTACAGAAACAGAAATAGAATAGCATTCAACTTGGAATGCATTTGTGACGTTTTTACTACAGATGCTACAATTGTGAATTCATTTAAATCTGGATACAAGATCTGAGTTTTATATAATGACAAATTTACACTGAACAGTAAGAAGGAGGAAAAAACCACCACTAAGTGAAACAGCAAGAAATTACACATGACAAAAATGCGAATGAGTCACAAAAAGGAAGGAAACAGATGCACACACCATAATATCTTCAACTTCAGCAATGGTATCTCACCAGTCAGAAGTACAAGGTCATTATAAAGCTGCAACAGTTAGCAAGGGAACAAGAGGTGCATTGTGTGGTGTTCAGCTCTGGAGTGGGGAGGAGGGGGTACAGAGGCTGAAGAGATGAAAAGCATTTTTTGTAATCCAAAGAATGCAGCAAAATTGAAGGATCCCAGTGATAACACTGTCATCATTTTTTTTTTCCTGTACAGACTCAATCCAAAGACAGGATGAAAGGTGTATGTGCAGTAAATTGAAACACCCAAGAGAAGCAGTGAAAATGAGAGATGCAACACATTTCATTTGAAATTATTTTGCTCTGAATGAGAGCTTCCCCGAAAGTCAGAGAAAAACCACTCTGCATCAGAGCTCCTTTTAGACAGTATCTAGAAACTTGTTCCACCTCTTCGCTCTTTTCAGCGGATATTAGCTGCACAGATTAGAGCAGAGAAAAAAAAGAATACTAAAAGAGATCAATGAACAAGATATTTTCTGATTCATGAACCAGGACTTTCAGATGGAAACAAAATTCCACCCTGATTTATGTGGCAGGAAGATAGATCTGGGAAAGGTTCTTCATCCAGAATTTGTGAGTCCAGACAGTAGAAGCACCTCTTAACTCGGGAAGGTCAAAGACATCTGCTCTTTGTACTCCAGCACAAGGAAAGCCACAAATCACTCAGAAGTTACTCAGATTTACACGGCACAAATGAAGTCTGAATGCTTAAACACTAAGAAAACGTGGCGCTGATGCTTATTAATGACAAGAAATTGAGCTGTCTTATGTGACATGCACAAATAAACACAAAGTGAGAAACTAATTCATTTGGAAGAACACACATCTCTCATCATCCTTATCATCCTTCCTGAAACGACTTCCACTTCTTTTACATTCTGATGAGGGAACCAAACCACAGGGACCATCCAGAACGAGTGAACTACAGATGGGGGTAGAAAGCTTTTCTTCTAACCTTTGATTTATGTTTTGACTGACACTGAATAAAAGTGATTTTTTTTTTTAAGAACAAAAATCTATTTGACTCCATGATTTCAGGAGAAAAGTGCTTTAATAAATTGCATGCTAGCAGCTGTTCCTTTGTCTTACACCCTGAAGCAGACAGCAAACTGAAGTAACAGTGAATTATGATAGTGATGCTTATGAGGCAAAACTACTGGTTTACTCCAAAGAAGTAAGGTACACAAGTAACTATCCCCATGTGACAGTGGGCAAGAATCATCATCATGAAATTTTTGCATGCCCTTATATCCTGTTGTGGTACAATAATGTAACTTAAAGAGTATAGCTTGCTTGTCTCATTGCAAAGTGACAGATAAAGGAGTGATACTCCTTACCTGGCGGCTAGGCAGGGACTTGCTCCACTGAAAGAAATTTACTCAGTAGCACTCACAACAAATGCATAGACAAATTTAACTATGTTCCATTCACAGAATGCAGAACACGCAGCAGTGAATCTCCCATATTTGCTTCACCATCTTAATTTACAGCATAGAACAGAGGACTCAAACCATCCTGAATTACAATTGCCAGTGCATAATCTGACAGTATATATTTGTACAATGTTTAATTCAAAGTTCTGATGTTTCTACTCTGTCAAGAATTAATCACACTGTCATAAAAATCATTATCTGGTACTGCCTTCTTTTCTTGTCATCTCTTCTGTATTTCTGGCAACATCTCAATTGCCAAATTGAGGATATCTGCTTACATCCAGCATTATGTTTTAAACACACACACACACACACATCACCTGCACAAAGAGGCAGCAGCAGCCTGCTGTCCCAAAACCTACATGCAGCCAGAGCCGACTGCCTAACAACAGGCCACCAAGGAGCTGTTGCTGACAGACAGCTGTCCAAGAAGATCTGACAATTAGGGAGCCAGTGACAAGAATCTCCTCTCAATCAGGGCACTCTCCTCAGAGGCAGGCTGGCATCAGGTCTTCTCCATTCACAGCTGGAGAGAAGACACATATGGGAATCACATCATCATATGAATGGTAAACTTGGCAGGACCATGATAGGCATGCTCCAGAACACAACCATCTCGAGAAAGCAAATGTTGCACAGAACAGGGGAGCTGGGAGCTTCCTCAGATGTCTAACTTGAGGAAGAAAGTGATGTCAGTATATCCACACACACTTAGGAAACTCTTTAACCTGTAAGGTTCTTGGTGTGCTTTACGTACAAACATTTTCAGGAAGGAGAAGGAAAACTCTTACTTGAAATTCGTCATAACTTCTTACCTGCAAGTGAAGACAGATGGAGATGTCTGGTTATGCAGAGGGCTTAATGCAATCTGCTGCTCCAGGCATAAGGGCCAACTCTGCTGACAAGGTCACTTGCTGAAAAAAAGTAAAAAAAAGTTGTAAATTAGTAAAACTATCTCAAGAGGGAAGCTATAATTCCCCCTTCTTCCCTTTAATGCTTTTGAAACAAATGCTTCCCAGCATGGGCGTACAGATTAAGAAAAACATAGCGTAACAGCTACATAAAACTAGAATTTCTTTTTTTCCAATAGTTTAAAAGGAACACAGAGTATTGTATTTAATTTGCTACTTTTTTTTTTTTTTAAACCAGGTGAAATAACTGCTATAAATAACCAAATGTAGTAAACAGCATTTCATCAGCTTTCCAGAATGTTATGAAATACTGAACACTACACTAGGTAGTCATGAGCATCTGCCACTGCTGTATTGTAAATGTAAGAGATTGTGAAATAATCTTCTTTCCTAATTTTCTTCTTAAAGAAAATAATCTTCAAACTGGAAGTCTTCCAGATACAAAAACCCCCATGTGCATAGAGACTGTATGAACTGCATACACTGACTCCCTTGTAGTGGTAAATCTCAGTTAACATATGCAAACATAAGGAATCAAACAAAGTAGGCAAAAGGTAACAAATCCTGAACAGCTGACTAAGACTAATATTAATCAGCTTGCAAGGGCTGCTTACTACAATTATGCTTAACAGCATGATGGTACCAGGCCTACAAACACTGCCTAATACTATGCCATAGCCAGGGAGAACATGTGAAAAGTAGTCGCTTTTAAATCTCTATGGAATAGTTTCTGAATAATACTTCAATTGAACATATCTGTTACATTGAATGCTAATTAGAAAATTCAGTCTGAAAGCAGTGTGTATTAGCTCTAAAGTAAAGAAGTTTTCCTTGCATCTTTGCAATGCAAACTGCTTTTCCCCTAGTATTTGCCATAGATTCAATAACCAGCAACTCCAGCATAAGCATGTCGTAAGTGGCCAGAAAACAATCAGCAAAAAAACTCTTAAAGATCTACAAAGGAAAGCCTGGTATATTGTAATAATAGACTACAAGTGTCATGCACTGAAGCCTTCCAGAAGTAATTACTGCTTCCTCCGTGGCTCAAAATTTCTAAATAGGATGTTCAGGACCTCCAGAGATTTAAGGCACACGTATAGCCGTTTTCACAACCACAGCCTGAATACTTATCTTTCATTCACAAAGCAATATTCATTGAATTCTGCATAGCTGCAATATGTTTTTGTCAAGTGATGCTCATGCTTTCCAGATTCTGCAGACCCACAAATAATTGCTAATGCTTCACATGAACTTTTCACTTCAGTTCTGAAGTGATCCTAAGTTTTATGATCATAATCATAAGCTTTTTGGTGAATTTATGCCTCTCAGCAGAGAAACTCTACTTTCACACAAGGAAGAGCTTGGTTAACGTCCTTAGCATAGTTGCTAGCACTTCCACTCCAGAACATTGCTTTGAATTTTCCACTCAGGTTTTTTCACCAAGTACTTCTAACTAGAATCAAACTGTCACAGATAAGGCTGAACATTCACCCGAACCATCACATCAGGTTGAATCAGAAGTATCTAAGCTTCAGTTACTGAACTCCATATACACATTAGATTATAAGAAACCTGACTGCAGGACACAGACACACTTGCTTGAATTCTGCTGTAGAAGGGAAGATTAAAAAGGAGAGAAAGGAGTGGAAAGAAAAGGAATAACACCTCACCCCAAACAGAGAATCCAGCTTTGAGATGATGAAGTTGTCCTCACCAATGCCAACTGATCAACTGCCAAGATACCAGAAGCAAGCATTTCGATTGCCGTTCCTCGCAAACTACTCGAGAATATCTTAAACAAAAGGATAAGAGCAGCGGGTTTTTGCCCTGAGAGTTGAGCCACTGTGATGCAGATCCGGCAGCAGGGTCTGATATTCCGCTCAAACAGAGACCTATTATCTTTGGCTCTGTTGAAGCATTAAAGCTCTTCTTAGACCACTTTACAAACTGAGTGCAAAGGAGTAAGGATAAGAGCCACATTGTGTCCTTAGGGACCCCTATTAAATCAGATTCTCAACATCAGCCACTTCCTCCTTGTTTTCCTCAAGCCATATGGCTTCCTGACAAAATCTCTGCAAACAATAAATCCATTAATCAAGCCACTGTTGGAGAAAAAGATTTTTTTTATTCCCTTCATCAATCCAGACATCTTAGCAGAGAAGTTTTATGTATTTTAGTCAGGAAGAAAAAGAGGGCCTATTGAAGTCGTAGGGAAAATATTAAAAGTATTCTTGTGCTCACACTACAGACTTGTAGTTTGGAGCCTTAAATCAAGCACTTACTTGCAACAGATCCTGACTTCTTAAAAGAAGTAAAAAGATGCAGGAAAAAAAAGATGCACGTCAGTTGAGCATCCAGTCTCATTAAATATAAGAGAAGGAATCCAACACGAACCACTGACCAGGTTCTCTAGCATTTAGGGTGAAAAAACAATATATATTTTTTCAGTCAGCAGAAGTAGGTAGCATTAAAAGTCATATTTTATTCCTACTATGCGCTAAGTAGATGCACGCCCACAAATGCCAGAAGCAGCCCACAGGAACATCTTCCAATGAGAGATATACAACATAGGACTTTGCAAGAGGTCAGCTTATTTATCAAGGTGAACCAACACGATCAACAGGATACATAAAACATCTCCAGATTGGTAAAATCACATAGATGATAAACAGATCAAGACAAAAACACACACTGCACATACAAGGAACTCAGTGGTAGGGAGAAAGCATAAAAACATTAAGACTTCTAGCTTTTTTAAGAGAGAAAACTCTCTTTTTTGCAGGTGGGAAGGTCTCCCTCTCAGGCGAAATAGGGGAAAAGAGTTGAAAAACAACATAAACAAAGAAAACTAAGCACGATCATTGCTTCACCAAACTGAAGAAACTTCAGACTCTGCTTTGGTTTAGGGATGAGAAGTATGCAAACCTGAAGCTGCTACAGAATGAAATTCTGTTTTATATACACACACACGCGTATACGTGTATGTATATGTGTATATATATGTAAACACCGTTGAGCAAGTACAAGGGCTGCTCTCAAGTTAATGCCTCCTACTTTGTGATGTTGGCCCACAGCATCAGAGGCAGATGTTGCTGCAATGGCAGTAGAGGCTGAACCTTCCCAACAATATCCCATCACATTTTGTTGCCACATGACAGATGGCAGCAGAGGGGCAGTCTGACAAAATGGCATCCAACATGGAAGTGCAGATGAAACAATCATATGGAGTTGAATGAATTTAATTCCTCCACGCAGAAAAAATGGTACTCATCAACACTCATTAATGCTTGTTGAATGTATAGAGACCAAACAGTGCATGTCAGCACAGTGAGGTGGTGGGTTGAGTTCTTCAGTGGGTCACTGCTGCTGGTGCAGATCTTGATGAGCTCAGCATGCAGATGTCATTGAGACACATGTGGACTCTGCTATCCCTGGTTATACCAAGCAACTATTAGCATTACACCCTGGAGCCTACCCAGCAAGAACAAAAGATTTCCTAGTGATGATGAAAAAAAAGAGAACCAAAGACGCCATCTAACTGAGTATATGACTGCGTACATGAGCAAGGAGCTCATAGAAGAAGAAAGTCCACAGAATGTGGAAAAGAAGTCTAGATACATGCGAGAAATATAGGAACATTGCCAGGTCATACAGGGACACAACAAAGAAGGCTAAGGCATACTTGCAGTTCAATCTGGTGAGGGAGGTCAAAGACAACAAGAAAGGCTTCTTTAGGTGCATCAATAGCAAAAGAAAGATTAGGGAATGCTGAATGGGGTGGGTGCCCAGGTAATGGAGGACACTGAAAAGGTAGAGTTAATGAATGCCTCCTTTGCTTCAGTCTTTACTTCTAAGATTGCCTCCTAAGAATCCCAGAATTAGAGAGAGTCTAGGGAAAGGAAGATTTCCTCTTGGTCAAGGACAACCTGCTCAGAGATGATTTAGGCAAATTCTATGCACACAAATCCATGGGCCCCAATGGGATGTACCCACAAGGATGAGGGAGGTGGCAGAAGTGACTGCCTAGCCTCTAGGAGGAAGTAAGAGGACATGGAGAACAGGAGAGGTGCCTGAGGACTGGAAAAAAGTTGAAAGTTACAAGAAGGAGGATCCAGGAAACTACAGGCCAGCTAGCCTCACTTCTGTCCCTAGGAAGGTGATGGAATAACTTATTATGGATGTCATTGTTCAGCAAGCGGAAAAGAAGGTCATCAGGATGCATTCATCAATGGGAAATCATGCTTGTCCAACCAAGTAGCTTTGTATGATGTCATAGCAAGCTGGGTAGACGAGGGAAGAGCAGTGGATATCATCTACCTTGACTTCAGCAAGGCTTTTGACACTGTATCCCATAACATACTCATAGGTAAGCTTAGAAAGTGTGGGATAGACAAGTGCACAGTGTGAGGTGGACTGAGAACAAGCAGGGCTCAGAGGATTATGATCAGTAGTGCGGTATAATTGGAGGCCAGTAGCTAGCAGTATTCCCCAAAGATTGGTACTGGCTCTGGACTTGTTCAACATCTTCATTAGTGATCTGAATGAAGGGATAGAGATCACCCTGAGCAAATTTCCTGATAATACAAAGCTGGTAGGAATGACTGACATAACAAAAGGCTGTGCTGCCATTTAGCAAGATCTGAATAGGCTGGAGAGTGGACAGAAAGGAACCTAAAAGTTCAGCAGTTCAGGAAGGTACAACTGCACACACTGGTACAAGTTAAGGGCTGACCTAACGGAAAAGAGCTCTGTGGAGAAGGACCTGCGTGTCCTGGTGGGCAACAGGTTGACCACAAGCCTGAAGCATGCCCTTGTGGCTAGGAAGGCCAATATAATTCCATGATACATTAAAAAGTGCATGGCGAGCAGGTCAAGGCAGGTGATCCTCCTCCTCTACTCTGTTCCAGTGAGTCTACACTTAGAACATGGGCTCTCCAGTTAAAGAAAACAGGGAACTTCTAGAGAGAGTCCAGCAGAGATGATGAGGGGCCTGACTTCCCTTAAGAGGAATGGGTGAGACCTGTGACCATTCAGCCTAGAGAAGAGAAGACTGAGGAGGAATCCTCTCAGTGCTTATAAATATCTAGTGGACAGGAGTCAAGTGGACGAGGTCAGGCTCTTTCTAGCGGTGCCCGCTGACAGAACAAGGGCCAACAGGCTGTCCATAGAGGCTGTGGAGTCTCCTCTGAAGATGTTTAAAACTCACCTGGATGCTTTCCTGTGTAACCTGCTGTAGGGGACCTGTCTTACTAAGGAGGGGGTTAGACTAGATGAGCACCAGAGGCCCACTCCAAACCCTGCAGTTCTGTAATTTGTCAAAACAAAAGTGTTGGCCACCTCTTCAGAGAATATGAAACTCCAGAATGGCTGTTTTGAGTATCTGTTCCCATCAATGCTTTTTTCACCTCCATTCCCTAACAGTAGTTCTTTAGTTTACTGAATTACAGACTCTGTATCCCAACTGGTGAAAAAACAAAAGAATCCCCTGCTGAAAGTAAATTTAGGAGAAACAAGAAGCAGTTTACAATGATGCAAAAGACCTTACTGAGAAATAGCATTTAAAAAAAGAAACCAAGCTGACTTTTCGAAAGTCTTACATTTAAATACAGGAAAGCAATATCCTTGACTACAAGCAGGAAATCTTTAAAATGAAAGCCATTACTGTCTTTGTTGAAATTGAGTAGCAATTAGCCATAAAGGAAAAGCATATGGAAACAGAAATCTCAAAACTGAATCATTACCAGCAAGTAAACATCTGTACTTTTACCAAAGTCAGAACATTTTGGTCAGTTCTATGGGGTAATGCGAGAACCATGAAGTTAACTTATATCTCTGTCAAGGTAATGGTGAGTCTGAAATGCTGCAGACATCATATGGAACCTACAAATTATTAACCTGAAGGTCACGATCTAAGAAGATGCCCCACCATATCCAAAGTACAAACAAATCTGTTCATGCCTTGAGGCTGTGGTGAATGGTAAGTTCTGGACAGAACAGCAAGGAAGGTTGGGTGCTGCAAGCTAAGGAGGTCTTTACCACATCTGGGTCATATGGTCCCAATTATCTTCTCATCACAATTAATCAAAATTATCCATCAATAACCATATAATGACCTGTATAAAAATAAATCTGAGATTGCTGCATGGCTCCACTACATGACCCTATAATCCTCCCTCCTGTGCAAATTGGAAAAATACTAGCATAATAGCACAGAAATTAGCAATTCTTTTACATGCCAGCATATTTCTTAAGACAGCATGCATTGCAACATTACACTTACAGATAGGAGGCATGCTTTTAATCGTTTCCTGCAGGAAAAATTTACTTTGTTGTTTACATTTTTTCCAAGTGGGTCCATGAAAACCAAATGAGGTTCAATAAGGCCAAGCACAGGGCGCTTACACTTGGGTTGGAGCACTCTCAGGTATCTACACAAACTGAGGGAAGGTCTCCTTGAGAGCAGCCCGGCAGAGAAAAACTTGGGGGTCCTGGTTGACAAGAAGCTGGACATGCACCAGCAGTGTGTGCTTGCAGCCTGGAAGGCCAACTACGTTCTGGGCTGCACTAAAAAAGGGATGGCCAGCAGGGATAGGGAGGTGATTGCCCCCTTCTACTCAGCTCTTGTTTTTCCCTTTGAAAGTAACTGTGTGATTTTACCCTCTACAATTAATGCTTTGAACAGCATCACAAATACTTGCCAAGCCTACATACAGCTAAATTTTGCACCGATTCTCAGAAAAGCAACAATGAGAAAGTATAATTAAAGAAAGAAAGATGCCAAGGTAATACAGTCAGGATGTTTAACAGAATTGAGATTGTGTTTGTGTTTTCACATCCAGTGACCTATTCAGACTGCAGGTCACCAGGAAGCATGTCAAGTTAGATCACTTACTATTGGTCCTATAGGTGACGCATTTTAGACAAGCAATACAAGTTAAAATATGCATGTTGCTAAGATGTCACATGGATATTAGGAAATGTTATTCACCAGAGGGTGGTCAGGCACTGAAACAGGCTCCTCAGGGCAGTGGTCACAGCCACAAGCTGCTCAAGTTCAAACAGCGTTTGGCAACACTCTCAGACAGGGTTTGAATTTGGGGGGAGAGGGTCCCTTGTGGAGTCAGAAGTTGGACTTGGTGACTCTTGTGGGTCATGTACAACTCAGGATATTCTGTTCTTAACCATGCAAATCTCTGAAAAAGTATAACTAGACAAGGCATCCAATTATTAAAGTGTTTGGGTTATGTAAAGATGGTAGCAGAGTGTATAATTCACTTTAACTTTTCTTAAGGATAAATCTGGTTGAAAGCAACTGGGGGAAAAAATTGATTAAGATACCCATTTCACATGCATTAATGTAATTAGGAACATGCATGCTACAGTAATTGAAGAATAAAAAATCCACTTCCTTTGCCACTGAACACACATGCTGGCCATTAGAACTGAACAAAGTATTAATGCAGTACTTCAATATACATTGATCATAATGTAGAGGCAGTATCCAATGGTTCTTTGCATTCTCAAAAAGTGAATATTATAACTCTCGAAGAAATGAGACAACTTCCCACACACAGTGAGAGACCAGTTTCTATTTGCACACCACAGCAATCAATAGTCAATTCTAGAGAGCCCATTTTATTTTAAAGTGAGTGAGAAGGATTGCTGTCATCTTTGCAGATCAAGGTCATTCTTTTCTGCTTCCACAGCATTATTTTGTACTTGTCTTATTTTTATAGGAACGGTGAAGTCAAGTAGTTCCCAAAATCCACATCAGGAACAGAAAAAGATGGAAGATAGTACACGTCACTACAAATAATTTGTAAACTTAAATCAGTTTGGTTTAGGAATTAACCAAAATCAACTCAAAAATCTACTCTCACATAATTTCTGTCTCCAACACTGGCAGGAATATTATATGTCCCTACATACTTGTATCAAAAGGTTAGTTGGAAAAGTTGTCATGCAAAAACGTGATTCCCCAGAGGGCTAAAGGGGTTACTTTAAGTTGACTTCAAATGCAGTTCTATCTTACTCCCAATAATCCCCAGATTCCAATCTTTTTATAATTACTTAGGAAAAAGTGAAACACAGAAGATTGTGTAAGTAGCAGCAAAACTGCCAGCAGATACAGAAACTCCTTGTTTTCTAAAGGCCCGGAGCAGTTTATTCTGTGATACCCATCTTGCATGCAGTGCATTTCAATCTTCACATGTGATTCAAATGCACATAGTTCTGTTAACACTTTGAAGTAGAAGTCAGCTCTGCAGCCAAAAATTGTACCATTCTCCCTACCTTTTCCATCTCTCATCTGACATGGCTGCCCTCAATTTACAGCAAGCTGAGTCAGAAATCAAATCCAGACTTAAAAGAACCAAAACATTACATATTAACAGTGCAGCATAACACATGCACCAATGAAACTACAGTGCAAGCTGTTTCATATGGCTCACTGGCACTGAAATGGCATAAAGGATCAGTGAATTCCTCCCCACACACATCAACACATCTACAAAGAAAGGACTGCACACTGAGACAAAATTTCCACTCATATACAACACCAGAAAGCCTGCCTCTTGTTGGCTCTTCTGCAGATAAGGCAAAGTTACAGTGCTGAAGGGCCAAAGAGACTTTGCACGCTTTCACCAGTATGTCAGAGGCCTTTATTTCAGGTACTGAAAAAAAAAAATCTCACTAATTTAGGTTTCATGATGATGAGAAAAAGGAAGTAGAAGGAAACAGTTCGAGAAAATTTGTGCTTGCAAATAGCCAGCTTCTATTAAATGAATTTCAAATATGTATAAATGAAAGCACACACTGAATAATAAAAGGTGAAAGTACTGAAATATACAGCTGTTAGGCATTTCATGGTTATAAAAACAGTCACAGATGGCAGCTGCAGAAAGGAACATTGGGCCTGAAATCTTGCAGATTTGTAGTTTTGTTTGTAAGCACTTGTCCTTGTTGATAAGGAGCACCCTCCACCAGACCTTCAGCCAACCTCCACTCTCCCTCACCTTCAAGTACTTGAAGAAATGTTAGTGAAATTGTTGTCACTGATCAAATAAACAATATATAGTAGAAGTAGTTAATATCAGATTTTCCATTTGAGTCTTTGTAGCATTAATTGCTTACTTCATTATGCAGTCAGTGGAAGCCATTGACTATAATGACTTTCCCTTACCTTGCAATTAGCAATGAGGTGATGGAAGAAATGCAAAGTTGACTTTCGCAGGTTTTGCTACACTCCCCAGCAAGTTTAATCAATCGTCTGGAAGTAATCTTTCCAGTGGAATGAATTTCATGGATGTTTGGACCTTGCATAGGTGTATGTGTAAGACAGATGTGGGAGATGTAGAAAAGTTTATCTCTGTATCACAAGCCATTACCTCCACCTCAAACAGCAGTAAGCAAAGCCATAGCTTGTCTCAGCAAAGAGATTTACTTAAGAGAAACTGTGTAGAAAGCAATTGGACTCCCACAGTTTCAGAAGTAATAATGATCTCCTGGTAGACACTGACTAGTTAATAGTTAATAAAATAAATAGTTAATTATCAACGAGCAGAACTAAGACCACTTTTAAGAAATGGGCAATCAGTGGATTACACCACTGAAGACTTGGAAATTTATTTGATAGCATACAAGTTTTTGCTTTAACAACTACGGAACTTAATTTGTGTCAATGGCAACATAATTCTACATTTAAAAGGACACAAGCAACTAGATTACAAGTTGCTGTGCATTTCCTGATAAGTATAACATCACTGAACAATAAAACCAAACCAGGCAGTTGGTTTACAAGTGACAGCAGCACCCTGTACCATCATCAAAACTGCAGAATTCTAGCTCCTGCAGAAGATCAAGAACAGGGATCTAGTCAATCTCTTCACATCTCAAATCACCATGGTTGTTAAATGCAAATAATTCCAGCCATAAAAAAAAACAAAAAAAAAAGTGATAAAAACAGGTTTTCTTAAATACAATTCCTACCATTCAGTATTTTAACTCTCTGAAAAACGTAAAACCGATAGATGATAATTGCAAGGTATGGAACAGAAGATGGAGAGAAGCTACCCTTACAATGACTGATCAAGCTTACCTTTTTGTGCTTATTTGCTTTGGTATCTTGCAATCTAGAAGGTAACAGGTTTGTCACAAAGCGTGTTGCATACCCAAATTAAAATAAAGATAAAAATGCTTAGACTAGTCTGTCTGTTCAGAAATTAGAACACCAGAAGGAGAAAGAGCCTTCTCCAGAACTCCAAGGCCTTGTCTTTATCAGCATTTCAAGCCAAGGAACACTCTTCTAGGGAGAGGCAGAGAGGGGTATACAGGAAGGTTCTAGTTGACATACGCAATCCTTGCATCACCTCCAGTCAGGCCAAAATAGAAGTCACCACCTAGATTCAGATGCCTTCCCTTTGTGGAACAACGATTTATATACTTACTGTAGGGGACAATCATTACTTAAAATTAAGTGCCCAACATAAGCCAAGAGAAAGTGAAAGCTTTCCTTCAAAATTCAAAAGCAGGATTTAGATCCTGCTGCAATTAGCAGAACAAGCTGAAATAACAGATAAAAACAGTAATAAAGCCTATCATGTCTTCACTGTTCTCAGAATTCTTCACCATACCACAGCACCATACCACATGGAGGTACACACACATACTTCAATCATTAATCAGCTGCAAGGCTTATGAGGCAAGCACAGAGTAAAAACATGCCTCAATGTTAATGCACTTGAGTACCAGCAAACAGTTTTTTCCTTCACTGCAATGCTGTGCTTCATAGAACACGTTAGGCCCCAGTAGATGCTGCTGCCCATTCACCAGAGGGAAGTGGGAAGACCCCTAAGGGACGTGGAAAACAAAATCAGCTCCAAACACAGCTTTGTGCTCCACCACCGCAAACCTGAAGCTAAGTCTGCAAAGCTCTGGAAGTCAGTCTGTTTGATAAAACAAACGGCGAAGTAATGAGTGACTCAGCAAAAGCAAGGCTGTCTTTTTCAACTAGATATATACACTTCAATTTTCTCCCCTCCACTCCAAATCTAGAAGTTATTTGGTTTCAAAACTGCAAAGTTTTATTATTATCATTATTATTATTAAGGTATTAAAAACCTAATTCCTCCTGAGCTAGCATACAGCTAGGAGGAATCCACGGAAAGAAAAATGAAGTTATTCCAGCGTTTGTGGATTTTTCAAGTTAACACTGACTCAGATCCCATGCAGATTACACTAACTCTCATCAGTCCTGACTTGCAATTTCCATGTTCAAAAACAAGGAACAATTTACTAAGGTCTTGCCATGGATTCTTCCCTGAAGACAAATGCATCTCAAGTACATGCAAAAAGTTCAAAAGTCAATGGTAAGAGCGCAGATTTTCAACATTCCCAAACAATGATGTTTGCAAAATGGTAAATACCAAAGGTAGACAACAAGAGACTGAATAGGAAGATGTTTTGATCTTCGAAAATTATCCTAGAGGGTAAGAGACACAGCTTGCTACTAGAAAGAGTATGATCCCAACCACTTAAAAATACTGTCTTGCTGCTACACTTCAGTAGTACCCATGAGTAAATCACAATGTCACGACACAAAAAACCACACTATTCAGTAGAGTTCCATAGTGACCAAACTTTTCACCACGGGTCTGCTGTACAGTGCTGCCACTGCAAATTGCCACTGCCACTGGAAAGAAAAGTGTACTTCTCCCCTTTATGCTTTGTATCATTTATGAAAGGACCTTAAGATGGAACAGATGAAACAACCTGAACGAAGGGTGCCCCATACCTGAGCTCTCCCATGAGAAGGTTGCTCCCTCATGATTGCCAGTTTACACACTGGACTGTAATCCTTCCATCAGCCTTTGATACTTTTGAAATAGACCACTATTAGTATACAGCTTCCTTCCTATGCTTCATCCCCAAAACAAATTACTGTTCAATACTTAGGCTCATCTCTGCTGGTCTTTGGAGATCTCTGAACTGGAAAAAAAGCAAAATTCTAATCCCCATGCTGCTTTACAAACCAACCATCCTATTACACCTCTAGGCAAACACCACTGCAAGCTGACTTAAAGCAGCAGATTACAACAATGAAGAGCAACTACTTCCCATCTGATGGCTTCATCCAGTTTTACTACTTCATACAAAGTATCTTCCTTCAATACGCTTACAAGCATTTTTAGCTTTCATTGGTAGTGTGAATGGTCTGATCCATCTCACCCCTATCTCACTGCACTTAATTTTTCTCTACTCTTTCAAAAAGAAGGCTCTGATAATGTGTGCACAGTCACCGCTGCTCACAAGATGCTGGTCTTACAAGAATTTAACTGAGGTCACAAACAGTAATTCTTGGCAAAGTTAATTTGCAACAGATAATAGCAATGGTATTTTAGTCATTTCAACTCTCCCCCAGCCTAAAGTTTCCAATACAAAATAAGGAAGGAGCTCTACTTTAAACACCAACTGCTTACATATGATCATATATTCAACTATCTTAGCATCCTGCCTCAGTCAGTAGTCAGTGTGAGGCTCCCAGGTGCATACAGATACTGTGGCAGGAGTTCAGCAGCTTAGCCACAAGCAGTTTTACAATGGAAGTGCAATTTGAACTCCTTAAACACTAGACAAGATTTCTTTGAACATCTTCCACTAAAAAGGCAGATTAGGAGTTACAAGCTCACATTCAAAGACTTCAGACATCTACAACTTCAGGTGTTTTAACTCACTATGCATCAAGACAAACACCAAGTTTAAGAAGGCAGAGCATTATTGAACTTTGGAGTTGCTAGTCTTGGCCCACTAGCTTAAAACTCGAGTGAAGACATTTCTACTAAAGCATTTTAACATGAATGGAGAACATTTAAGAGGCTGCGATAAGTTACCACAGCTGAGCAGATGCACCTTAGCTTGTTAAAGTACTGTAACTCAGCGTCACAGTCCTCTCAGTCTTCTGAGCCTCTTGAAATGCTGTGGAGAATGCAGTTAAGACAGCTACTTCACTCCTGTATTCCAAGAAGGTAACATCTCTGGTTGAACACTTTTCACTATTGCTGTTGCATTCTCCTGTACTCCTGTTCCCCTTACTCCAAGCAGGCTTTCGTACATCATTCAGATTCCCTTTCTCCAAGGTGAAAGCACTTTCTATTGCTGTAGAAGATAGAAGAAGCAGTACTGACAGCATTTCCAAGATGACCTATAGTTGCCCCGCATTACTGACATAACAGTCTAACTAGAAATTGCTTTTATTTCACATCCACACTTATTTTCATCATCATTTACACTAATTAATTAATCATAATGTTTTGCTGTACTTTCACATTCTCCATGATTTAAGATTAAGGATCTCCAGTGGCTGTGATGAAAAGAAAGAAGGTTTTTACATTTACTCAGACACTGGACATCAGCTTGTCCAGTTCCTTCTTCCTTTGTCTCCCACCAATTCCCACTGTGACATAAGAGAATTCCACCCTCAAAAATGAGACCAGCACAAAGCACTAATTATCCCTTTTATAGCATTCTCTTCCAAATCAAGCAAGAAACTCCCACAAGGAACCTCAATAACACCCTTGTAAGTTGCAACAGTTCACATACAAGGTCCTTAAGGAGATGTTACATGAGATGCTACATGCAGGAAGAACATTGAGTGAAAATTGATACCACTTCCTTTTGAAATACATGTTCCGTGAAAAAACAGAACTACAGTTATATCATTAACTATTATGTGACAAATAAACATTTGACTTAGTTTTAAATTAAGCTAAATAATTCTACAATGTAAAATGAAAGGTGGGTTTCTGCAATGGCACCAACAGCCTGTGTTAAAACTTCCTATTTCTAGCATCAGAGTTCAAGTGAAACTATTGCTGATTTGGAGCCACGTCCCATTGATCAGCTCCAAGGGCAGCAACAGCTACTCAGTAATCATAATTCCTAAGCAAATGCCCCGTGCTAAAGGAAGCATGGGCAATACCATTAGGCAAAGGCACTTCTAACTTGCCAATGTATCGTTTGACATAAAGGCCATTTTGCTTCCAAAAATCTAACAGTCTAGGTTAGTACTAGCTTCCTTTGCCAAATTATTTCAGGATCACTATGTAATAGTTCTTAGTATTAGTCTAGATCTGTGAGGCAGGCATTACTACAAGACAGGCACATGTAAGCAGTTCTCATGCAATTCTGTATTTGTGTAACAGTCAAAGGAAAGCAAGTACTTAGAAAATCCATAGAAAATGGATTCAAAGCATTCAGTAAGAGAAGTTTTCATGAGAAATATTCAGAATTAAAATGGGGTGGAGAGGGGGAACAACAATCAAAGTTTGAAAGCCAGTGGCCTTTAACACATGCCACAGAAATTAAATGCTACTGCATTCACTGCTTAAAGTGCAGTCTCTTAGCAGCATTTTGATGAGGAAGTTTAATAGCTGAGATTCAGCTTTTGCAAAACTGCACTTTAACAGCTGAGGTATCTCCTCACACAGCTGATGCTGGTGCAAAGTGCAGATGATGGAAGCCAGCTTCTCTTCAGACTGGTGCTCAGCAGGCAGGTGCAAGAGCTGAGTGCCATCAGGCACTGCCTGTGACATGCAGTCCTGGCTAGAGCAGGAAAGGTAACTGAAACAGCAAATCATTACAAATTTGGAAGAGTTTTCCCAGTAGAAAGAAGAGCTGCTTCTGAAATGTAGGTCTTCAGCAAAAAGGCATCAAGAGCCTGATCTCCCTAAGCGCTGGATGCATGCTCACACTTGCCATGCCTTATGCATTAGAAGGCAAAAGGGGCTGTGTGCAACCAGCCCAGCCAATGGCACCATGAAATATCTTGGTTTAAATGGAAACATTTTCAGAGGAGCAAAGTTTAAGTAGCTCACTTCTTTAAAGGAGGCAGCTAAACTAACAAAGACAAGGAGCCACAAGAGTTATCTACACATGTGCAACTCAGAAAGAAACATCTAACATCACACTCTTATTATTCACTCTAATTTTTCTCACTTGTGTTTTAATCAGATGATCCTTCAGTAGTTTTTTTTAATTTATTTATAAATCTTATTATCCATTCTTCTTGCAAGAAATCCACCTGAGATTAACCTGGAAAAAGCATAGGAAAGCACATACCCTGCATTGAACTTAATTCCCTATGCAAGTGTGATCATTACATTTTGTAAATTTAAGGATTACTCAAGCAATTATTTAATGACACAACATTTTTGGGATGAAAGACAAAAACACTGGTTCAATCACTCCCAGAATAACTCTTCATACTATTAATCCATTATAGGGTGTGTGTGTGTGTGTACATACATTAGTGAACATACAAAACCAACACATATATTCTTACTGCTTGATTCTGGGAATAAAAACCTCACAAATACATTTTTCGAGTGAAGTCTCCCAAGCAATCAAAACTGCAGCCTTCATAATTGTTAATGCTACATAACTGCTAATATATTAATTTAAATGCACTGAAATCAGAATCAGCATTCTCCTGGCAGTTTGCCTTCAATGTATCAACAATTTTTTCATTACTGCACCACTAGTCAGCTCATAACAATCCAGCCAGAAGTTTACTCTTTCAAATTTGATTCTCGTCTAACATTTACTGAAATTGGTTTACATTACTTGACTTTAACACAATAAAGTATGTCTGCAATTGCTTGACTGTAAGAGTACGTCATCCATTGGATGTTACTGCATAACTGAACTATACATCCAATTTGTACGTATGCACAAGCACTCTGCAACATTTAGTAGAATATAGATGCTACAATACAAGAGCTCTTCATCACAGCAGCAAGTTTGCATAGATTAAATACAAAGCGTAGACAGCAGCCTCACAGGAAAACCTCAAAGATGAGGCATAGCCGCACTATCACTCCCACTTGCAAATACTCGCTTTCATATCATCATCTAGAATTGAGTTAATTCATCAAAATAAAACAGTATATTCAAAAGGGAAATCTCATGAGCATATTTTATATAACAACAAACCCAAAATTAGAATGAACACAGTTCTAAAAGTTCCTCACAAGTAGAGATGAGCATTTAATCTCATTTAAAAACGCAGCAATAATACATATCTACAAAGCATCACTGGAAAATAATCTGAGAACCCAGCAATGTTCTAGAGGAAGTCCTAGAAATTGGAAAATACAGGGAAGGGCTGCTATAACTGGAGAGGTGAATATGGACCAATTTGGAGAATACAACTTAAGTGTTTGTCATCAATATGTTTTAGTTCTAGTGCCTTCAAATGTCTTGACACAGACCCTCGTGAGCACCAGAACTGCAGAGCATTTCATTCTTAACTCAGAGTTACTTTCACAGAACAGCAATACACAGAGATTCATCAAAAGAGCTGTCTTTGACATGCATATATATCCCTCCCCATAGATACTCCATTCCTTTTAGGAAACTAATTATTAAACCCAAGCAGCATTCAAAAAGCTGTGCTGTAGGTAGATGTACAGTTTGTCACCCCAACATATTTGTAAAATACTGGCCATCTCAAAAATATTAAAGGTGCACCAACTGGTACCCTGTAGCCAAAATGACTTATTGGATAAACTACAAATTAGGAGCACAGCATGGTGAAATGAAAATTTAAAGGCAACTTTACATTTTATTACAAAGCCAAGTCATTGTCATTTATTCAGGTTTAAAGTCTTATTTTTGTTTTAGGATGTGAGGAGAGATGAAATCCTTTACTTCCATTTGCAGCAGAAAGAAGTAATCTACACAGTTGACTGCGTACATTAGATACACATAAGATGAGTTTTCCCTTGGAAGTACAGAATCAATGCCTGCTGGTCCTTGTTCTACTGCAACATATGAAAGTGAATATAGATCATCCCACAAGGCCAGCTGCAATACAGATACAAAAGAGAAAATCTCAAACATAACTTGGATTGTACAGGTTGATAACCTTAGCCAGCCACATGAACTACATACATGTTACCTAAAACATATCTGCCACAAACAGAAGTAATACTTTGCAAGGGAGGGGTGGGAAACCCATCAGGTTATGGCTCCTGTAAACCAACCACAATTACTGGTTCTAAGGCCTTCAGAATTGGCAACTTACACATATAAATAGAAAAAATGGCCAAAAGGTATTTCCACTTTATGGTTTTATCATTTGCTTACATCTAAAACATAAGACTTAGAATTAAGTCACCAAAACAGAAAGTTTTTTTTTTTTTTTTTTTTTTTTTAAAACCAAGGCATGGATAAATTAGTGTTATCATCTTCATCAAGGAAGGGAACCTTATGTCTTCAGAAGGAGTTAGAAACAGTCTTCTGAAAGCAAACAGAACTGCATGCCTGCTATTACTAACATTTTCATGCATCCAAGAGAAACAAGACATGAAAGAGCTTTTTAATTTCATCCACTTTCACTGATAGCATAGCATATGAGGTCTCTATACAAAGCAGCATCAGTTCTCGTCAACGTCACATCTATGTTAAAGATAAGATGGCCAAATAGGAAAGGCCCAGAGCAGCTTGAGTGCTTTCCTTTGCATTCAGCTGCTATTTGTTTCTGCACTTGTAGTTCTTGACAAATACTAAATCTGGGGAAAATACATATATTCCAAGTACCAATTAGGTTATCTTCTAATGCAGTTAAAAGCCATTTGACCAGGACTGAGTACATACTGGATAATGCATCAGACCACTCTTCACAGTAATGCAATTAGAATAGAACTTCTTAGGCCTTCTAAAAATAAGTAGCATAATGCAAGTAATGTGACTATTGGTAAGCAAATTACATCCAAGAATGACGTGGATGAGAATCCTAGCTCTTAGATTCTCAGTGGAAAAGACAGCTATTTGCAGGCACCAAGAAGTGACTAACAGCATCAGAAACCTTATTACTGTGCCTAAGACATAATACACAGGTGTGGAAAAAAGATGAGGTTCAGCATTTCTGTATTTCAGAAGTTGTTCACCTGCATCTTTTCCAAACACACCTGCTGTTTACAAACACTGAAAACAACTAACAATCTCACATTCACACTACCTGCTCCACTCACACTGAGTGATCATCGTTTACATTCCTCCCACTGAAAATGGACCGGTAAGATTATTCCTACTTGTGAGAGAAGGATCACAAGATCAGTTTCAATACATCTGCATCACAGACAGCTTCTATGCAATTGCACTCTTCCATTGTTACTGAATTCATTTCTTTGTTCTTCAGTCTGGAAGTGAGAATATTCAAGTAAATGCAGAAGAACTAAATGCCACAGGGATAAAATAAGCAGCTGAACAACCATTTGTAGCTGAGCAATTGTCTGACATAGCACACACATTCTGACTTGTCCCATTAAATAGCTGCTAGGCCTGAAGAGAAGTTATGTTTAAGCTTTCTTAAGTCTTTACACTTCAAGATTCACTTGAATTTACTCACAGCAAGAGCAGGAACTGTATTCTACAGCATTTTAAGGATTAATGGATTATCTACTGTTTTGGCATTTAATTGCAAGTTATTAGGGAGCATATTTGTCAAAAGAAAATGTACCTTGTATGTGTCCCTCCTTAAAAAGTTTGTCATTAGCTTTTAGACATACTGACTGCCAGAACAGAAGAAAAATCATCACTAAATTATTTTGTCTCCTGTCTGAAAGTTACTGAAGACACTGATATGTTTCTTCTTATTACAAACAAGATTTCCTGGCTACATTAGTGACAGAATTTTTCATTTACAGTTACTTTTGGCTTTTTCTTCCCCAACCCTTTATCTCACTTTTAAGATAAACGTGCAGCAGTTCTGCTACCAGCTCCTTTTCAGCCCTTAGTTCTACCCTGGCGAATTCCAACTGAATTTCAGCCAGTGCAGAGAGAGATCTCAATATTCCAGAACAATTCTGGACCCTCCTATAACCCTACCTGCTGCAACAACAGACAAGATCCTCACAGATTTGAAATTCCACATTCCCAAGACAGCTCCCTTTAAGCCCACTATACTGCACCTAAATAAACACCCTGAAAACTAGAATCAAAGAGGGATCAAGGCAGGGAGACACCTTTCCAGGAGATTTCAGGTCACAAGAGAATTATCTCCAGATCAACTGATTCTGTTTTCACTGCTGGTAAGATTCAGTTCATCGACCTCATGCTTATTGAGAAGAAGAAGTAATGAACTGATACATACTGTCAGATGAGAAAAATCTTGAAGTGTACAAAGCTGATCTATGCTATAGGCTGCAAACAACTTAGTCTTAAATACTCAAACACCTCTGCTAAGTTAAGATGTCAGGTGTTTCAGAACCACTTTGTGTGGGTTTTTGCTTTTTTTTTTTTTTTTTTTTTTTTGAGATGAAGATGGCATCATGCTAAAGAGGACAACAAAATATATATATGTTTACAGTCGGGCTATTTACCAATGAAAACAGTTTCTTCAGTCAAGCCAAAACAATCTTCTTTCAAGCCTCCACATTACTGCACAACAATCTGAGAGGAGCTCTTTCCAAAACCTTGCTTTTAGTCACACCTATCCAGCACAGCCTGCCTTGCAGCTGTGCTCAATGAAGACATCACCTGCACAGAAGGTCACCTATCTTGAAAACTGGTGGCTGAATATTTAAGCCTGAATTAACTGCCCACATGATCTAAACAGCCAAAGAGTTAACAGAAGCAGGGATTATTTTGCTTGTGTCTCATGTTTGTGGGTTTGTTTTAACACTGCTGTTCTACAAGAGAAAGAATAAGCCAACAGACTTCTGGCTATAAGTATCCAGTATAATGCTGCTTCTACATGCACTCAATATACTTCTATCGTGTTGAGCTCTTGTGCAATAAAGTGAGTGGTAAAAATTACAGAAATACACAATACTTAGAATAGTATTTGAAGAGTAATTCCAGCAGTTTTATTGCTGTCAAAAGCAGCTCCAAGTGGAACACTGATCAAGTACATGTAAATCATTGTGGGGGAAAAAAAAAGTCATTTAATCAGTAAAACCTTCCAGATGAGAAGAGCTACCTCCTCAAAACAGAGAACACTCAGTCAAGGAACTGCAAGCTTCTCCTATCAACTCTTGTCTTCAACACAGAATAGCAATACATACTCTATGTTCTCCATGATCTTCTCAATAACCTCCACTCCACATCAAAACCTGGAGAGCCATCAGTTTCTTCAAGGTTTCTTCCAGAAAGTCAGGCCTTCACCTGCTTTCCTCTGGGGCTGACACAGTCATTCTGCTGATACGAACCCCACGCAGTTCAGGCCTGGAAGTGCCACGTTGCTGGCAAAAGCATAACCCAAACTCAGATCTCTACTGTACAGAGGCAATGCAGACCACAGTGTTGCTGCAGTTAATTCCCAGGCTCACTTAGGCTGCAGATTCCTGATGTCTTCAGGGATTAGCTACTGCTGGAGCCAATATACTCAGGACTGGTGCAAAGCATGGGAAGAAACCTGTGTTACTGCAGACAGAAGAACCAAAGGGAAGAGAAGCAGAGGTAAGATTTGATCCTTATAGATATGCAAAATGCTGGATTTGCTTCACAACCTGTAAAAACCACACCACAACAAAGACCACTCATCCTATCCTCCAATAACAGGAAAGAAAATATGATCCTATATATTACATTAACGCTGTGTACATCATAAATCCAAAGTTAGGTAATCTGGCACAAATTCTGAACACTCAGATATCTGACCTATAAGCAGTTCATGTTAAACATCTTCTAGAAATGAAACGCGTGAAAGAACTCTCATCATTATCTGTCCCCATAAAAAAGTATTGTTAATACGCTAGCACAACTCTTGATTTGGAAAGGGTTAGCATAAGGGAACAATTTACTCTCCCCAAAGCCAGGAGGCAGCTGAAGTTGACAAATGAGAGCGCTAGACTTCCTGTTTCCATGGAAATGGAGCTCGGATCAGTACAAACAGATTTCAGAACTTAAAACCAAACCACTCTCCATCTTACAGGCTCTGCTTCAACATTTGTCTTTCTAATTAATTCAGTGGGAGAACATCTGCCATACACCATAGTCATGAACTAAGGCATCCTGCCTTATGATCACTACTTCTCATTTCTGGGTTGTCCCCTTACAAGCCATTCACCCCAGCGGTCAACTTCATTGCAGCTATCCAGATACACTATATACACATGACAATATTTCAGAACTCCATTTTGAAGGATAGACAGGTCAATAGTTACATGGTATTAATAAGTACAAAACAACAGCTTTACAGTCCAACTCTGAACCACACTAAAATATGAAACAATATAACCACAAGAGAATCACTGAAAAATTCATTTTTATTGTTAAAATGCCCCAACAGAGAACAGAAGAGCACAGCAACACAAGTGGGACATTGGTTGTTTTATTTATTTATTTTTAAAGTGTAAGGATCCCTTGTCATTAAATAAGAACTAAAAAGGGGTTATTTTATCACCACTAATTAAGTACTTCTGCAACAACCACTGCCCAGCACTGCAAGGGATAATTCCAACTTGTTCATTACAGTTGCAAGACGCTCAGTGGCAGCTAATGCAATTTACCAATGATACTTATAGCTCCTGTTCCCTGTGTTTGGCAAGAGCATATGAAGAGCCATTTTTGCATGTGTGCAATATTGACACTGATTTTGCAACTGATGACAACACTCCATCTGCTCTCAGACACTCTGGTGCCTCTGCCAATTTATTCCCTAACATATTGCCTTCTCCAGACTTCCCCAAGGTTGCTCTAGTTCGGATTTTTGTTCTTTTACCAGGTTTGAAGGGGCTATTTCAGGCTGTGAATGAGAACCTGCGGTGTGAACATCTAACCCCATGTCAAAATCATAGGGATCAGCAGACAAGTAGGTAGCTATTTCAAATGACACCTCCCTTTAAGATCACATCCACAAGTTTGAGGGTATGGATAATAGCTTCAGAGACATTGATTCCTGAACAAGAAAGGAGTTTGAGGCCAATGAGGAGGTGCAGAATTAAAAAAAGAGCCAATAACTAACTCTAAGAAAAGCCAAAAAAATAGCATTTAGAAAATAGTAGATTCCTCTCAGATGGCCTTCTATGTATCCTGTATTCTCACCCAGCAAGCTCAACTCACCAGCAAAACTTGCAGAGTAAACCAAACAGACTGAAGAACTCAGTTTCCACTTGTTTGCCTAACACCTTAAATATACAGGATTAAACATGAAAAGAGTTAGCAAAAGTAAAAAATTTCAACTCGTCAAATCTTTACTTTAAAGGCATTTACCAAGCCAGAAGCTCACACAAACAGTTCTACTGCTTTGCTCAGCTTTTATACAATAATCAAGCTATCTTCATGTCACTCATAGGAATTTATAGTATTATATTTAGACAGAAATGACAGTTCATCTTATAACATCACACAACTGAAAAAAATAATCTCAAAAAATTAACATTCAAAACTTTGAAGATTTTATACTCAATCCACCATAGAAGAAGTGGATTGCAAGTTCAGAGGTTCCTAAGCATTGCTAAGTAAGCATACCTCCTAGCAGCTCATGGAAGAATTGTAAATATTCAAACCCCCCAGGGTTGAGATAAGCAGCATTGGTCTGCTCACCTCAGTGTTTCATTTGAAAGTAGGCAAGTAGGTTAGTGTGAAACGGTGCTCCCAACAAATAATCCCAACAGATGCAGAAAATAAATGCTTTAATCCCTTTCATATCAGTACAGATGTATGTGGATTTATTTACTGTTTGGCTCTGCCCAGAGATAACTTGCATTTGTGGTATGCAGGTTGGATTAGATGATCTAAAGGCTTCTTTGGCTTAATGCTCGTCTCAGATTACTTATCCTATTTGTTGACAACAAGACCTATTTTGTATGAAAAGAATTTGCCTGTAAACATAACTATTTCTTCTAACAGTTCCTTTTTTTTCCTTCTCATTTCATTGACTACCTAAATGAAGAAAAAAGCAAATCATGGCAGAAAAATCAGCTGCCAGCCTCACCCTACTCCTGCAATTTATGCTTCTTATTTTTTTTATTTATTTTTTTTTTAATTCAGGACCACAGTGACAAATTAAGAAAAGCAATGGATTTGAAACAAGCCTTTTTCTTCTCACAGCCCTACAATATGTAGGCAACTGATTGTTTCAAGTTGCAGGTTCTGAGAGAATCAAAAAGCTAGAAATTCTTGTAACCACCACCAACCTCTTTACTCTGAGGCATTAAACTTAGATTTGTCTTTGTACAAGGAAAAAAGACCAATTCAGCAACTACATCAAATACAGCAGCTTTTTTTGGCCACCTCATTTTTTAGGAGATCAGATTTAGCTACTCAGCTTTAATACTCTTGTTTTTTGAATTAACCATCTGTTCTGCAACATCCAGAGACACACAGACCTAGTAAAGTAGGATGTCAATCTCCAGGTCTTGAGGGATAAAACACTTCTACATACACCAAGAACAAGCAAACAGATTCCAATGCAATAGGCAACCTTACCAACGAGGATTTTACATTGTTGATCTTTGTATCTATAGCATGGTTTCATTTTATCCAACTGGCAAGAGACTCAAGCCAACACAGTATACATGTTAATCAATTAACCCTAAAAGGAAAGAACTTGAAAAGGATTTATGACAACAGAGTTCCATTTACAGCAGCTGTAACTCAGAGATCTTAATCTAGCCCCTTCTAAGAAGATTATAAAAGAAAATAACACATGCTGTTCCACTGGCACGTGCTTATTGTTACTGTAAAGGAAGTGACAAACTCTTAAGTGAAAAAGCACAGAAAACACTTCAAACACAATGATAGATACTTCCAGCGCACAGTTGCTGTGATAGCCTGGAAGCCCTCTTCTCCAGTGTATCCCTTCAAATACAGAAGAACACAAACGCTCTGTTGTGTCAAGTTACATCAAAAGGCAGCAAACAGGATTTATAGGTGTTGCTTTACTAGTGAACTTTAACAAACACTTGAATACAGTGACCCCTTTAAGAGAAGCACGCTCCATCAAAAAGCTATTTCTTTCAGACTACCAACAGGAGTGGCTAAGAGACTGCCAGAGTGGGCAGGCTATAGGAACATTTGACAGTTCCCAGATACTTAAATATTCTTTTCCCCTTAAAACCTGCTACTCCAATAGTATATTTCATGCACAGTGTGTCCAATATAAAAACATTATGTTTTGCAACTGATGTCACTACAGTAGGCTCCCCAGGAACTAGTCTGACCTCCTTCCACAGTACGACCACTAAAAAGGGCTTACCAGTCCCAGACATTTAACCCTGACCTCCAAAGATCTTCTTACAAGAGCCTACATAACTCCTTGTACGACAGCTTCGGTGATGAGCCTGAGTATTATTCTAAAGCTGGTAGCACTGAAGTACTACCAGCGTACTTACTTCAATCCCAAATGAAAGTACTGGAACATGACCTTATGGTCCGGTCCCTGGGCATACTGCAACTAATTCTTCTTTGCCCATTTATTTTCAACAGGAAAATCTCAATCAAGTTTGGCAATACACTGATATAGAACAATTCATGTGTTCTCTCATTCCTGTACACAATAACCTATGCTGCTGCACATCTGCTTCCACAGCACTGATTACTGTATTAGGGAAAAAAATAACTTGGTAGTGACACAGTTGTACTGCAGCACACCTCAGCTGGCACTGATCCCTAACTTTGGCATGAGCATAATGCGTACATACTGAGGAGTTCCATGCTCAGATTTCAACTGTTAGCCACTTTAGGTTGGTCAGTGAATAAACCAAGAAGCTATCACTTAAATAAGTCTTACCTTCTTATTCTTTCTCACTGCATGAATTGGGTAAATTCCTCAAGAGACCATCTGACACTCCACAGTGACTTCAAGTCACCATCTCATTCCAGTTTGTGACAGAAAAGTTATCACTGGGATTGAGAAACACCAATGCACGTGACCAATCAGCAGTAGATGCCAGAATACACTACAATCTAAAAGTTCACTTCAAGTTTCCCATATTCAGTATAGGTTCTAATAAGTTAATTTTTCATTCACTTATTTGATTAAGAAACACAGGATTTTAAAATTCAGGTGCCTGCACATAATTAAACATGAGCTGTTATGCTCATATTTGCAGGACTAAGGATTGATGTTATAACTGCTGAGAATTTTTAAGTACAAGAACACTTTGTGAAGTTCCTTTGCATCCTTACTCCTGCTATTTTTCCCTCTATTCCATCTACTACTCTTAACTTGCACATTTACTTAATCTGTAAGCCAATGTAATGAAATTGTGAATAATTAACTCACCGCCATACCTGCCTCCCTAGAACTGTATTTACTAGAAAATGATAATTGAAAGGAAGTTTCCCATCTGAAAGGTACACCAATCCACCTATTCTACATGTATTATACGAGCTGTGTAAGATTTGTGCATCAATACCGGAATCAAAGGAAAATTCTCCCCCTAAAAAGACACTAGAATGATTTGGGTGTGTTACTACGTATGTGTTGTCATCCCCTTGCACGCACACATGGGCACACACAGCATTTGTGACTGACCTTGTTCCCTTCTTACAGGAAAAAAAAAAAAAAAAAAAAAAAATCTATATTCAATTCCTTGTTATGCCTCTCATCATATAAATATACAAGCCAAATTTTGCTAAATCTTTTGTTCAGGATGAGGTACTTTCCCTTCAAAATTAATGCATCTTGAATTATGACCTCATGTTCACTAAGTTTATCGCCCTTTTTTAAACTAAAATAAATCATATGGGGCTTTACTATATTGTACCACCTCTGCTAAACTCATTTGAAGGGCAGTCTAGAGTGGGTGTTTTTTTTTGTTTTTTTTTTTTTTTTTTTGTTTTTTTTTTAAACATTGAAGCTATATTGACACACAGAAACATTTGATTCTTTAAGAAAACTCAGCTTCTGGAAAGCTAGGAATTCACCTAAGACTTAGAGAAAGGTCTCATCAATTTGCCCCACTCCAGCTTTGTAAATAATCATTCTGCACTGGCCAGGAAGAGACATGAAGAATGTCTATGATTTACTCTTCATTAAACCAGAAGAAATGCTAAGAAGGGGAAAAAAGTGTTACTAAAGGCCACTTAGGAGCAAGGATGTGTAGTAGTATACAGTACAATTACCTATTAAAAAAAAGAAAATTAGCGACAGAATATGTCAAGTTGAAAGAACACACTGCGTGCTCTACTTCAGACTCTGCAAGCAATGCCAACACTCCATTCAGAACAGATAGCTTTCACCAGCTTGGTCTTGAAAACTGACTCAAGAGATTAAGATGCTTCTCTAGAAAGAAACCCACATGGCGTTCCTTAGAATTGTGTCTTCCAGAGATTGCTCACTCAGCCTAGCGCTAAGCCAGTGACAAGTCCTGATCTTTCTCTTCGTGAAATACTTTTATTTACACTACTTCTAGTGAAGTTCAGATTCATTGAATTACTTTAGTTTTCAAAACCTTTAAAGGATTTTCTTAAAGCACAATAAATGCCCCATTATTAATGCTTTGTGCATTTTTAATCAGGTTACATTCACTTAAAAATGAGTCACTTGTAAACCTATACAAGCAGAGTTGAAAACTAGGCCGAGATGACAACTATTGTTCTGATTCAGCTTGATAAAGCTACTGGTTTCTTACAGCCAGGGCCAGCAAGTAGAAAAAAAATTTGACTTGAATTTCACCTGAATTACATGCAAATAAGTTTACACTTTTTTCCCCCCCAAGTGTGAATTGTCACAAATTGCTTTCCCCAGCTTGAGAGAGCATTCTAATCTGTTACCACCAAGAAAACCAAACAAACACAAAAGCAAACTTACACAAGAAGTTATTTGTGCCATAATATTTACTTGTGGATAATGGCTTGAACACCCACACCAAGTCACTTTTCAACTCATTCTCTAACACCTGCATTTCTGATGCTGCAAATGCACCAAGTCAATAAAAGCTGACAACAAAGAGTATCTCACATGAAGACCAACACTTCCATTCCCGGTTTTGTTTGTTTGTTTGTTTAAATAATATACAGAATAAGCTGACAAAGTAACATATTTTACGTGCCTAAATAGACTATGCTTTAAGTGCATCTGTTTAGTGCAGATGATTTCATATCTACACACACACACACACACACACACACACACACACGTCCTAGATTTAGGAAACAAAGTAAACAGATGAACCTGAGATTTCCGGGATTTTCAATGCTCATTAAGCAAAACCTAGCAAATTAAAAAAAAAAAAAAAAAAAGAATGAGGAAATAGCCTCATCTTTGAATATCAACCCATCTTTGAACGTTAAGCCATGACAAGATCGCAGGTCCTTTTTCCAGCCTGCTCTTCAGGCCAAGCCAGAAAAGAGATGGCATGGAGGCAGGCAAGCTGGTACCACACAGCTCAACAGCAGCATGGACAGTCAGAAATGGAAAGTCAGCACAGAAAGATAGGCTTCTTTCCTGAGGGCTTCCTGCAGCACAGGAGACTGCAAAGACATCCTCATGCTCCCATCAACTAGTACTAAGAACACATCAGTAAACAAATCCAGTTTAGGCAGAGAAAAATGTTTCGTTCACTTCCCATGGGTGAGTTTTTTCTTCCTCAAAAGTCTTCCTAGCAACTCATTTTGTGGAAGCTTATGAAAAGCTTCGCCATCTACCTTTACATATCTCAAAACATTATTTGCTCTGCAGCATACAAGTGCCAAGACTGCTTTATAATACACAGTGCAACTGCTAGAATTGACATGGAAAGCTAACAATTCACTAATACCTGAAATCAATTAACAAGCTTGTAATGTAAATATGCTCTTCTAGTTAGCAGTTCTGACATAGCTGTGTCCACCTCTAGACAAACCTTTAACATCTGTTCCTTAAAAGGCCATTCACAAAGTGCTGTTGTAAAATATATTGTCAAAACATTAAACTTTTACTTTCTCTTTGAGATTCTCACCTGCAGAGAAGCTATAGTTCAACTCTGTGCACACAGCAATCCCAGCCAAGGTGCTAGGTAAGTCACATTAGCTTAATGTCTTTGACAGAAGCACCTCCTGGCATCATCCAGCAATCACAGAATCACAAACGACCTGCAAGATCATCCAGTCCAACCGTCCTCCCATTACCATTGCCACCACAAGCACTAACCCATATCTCGTAGCTCCTCATCCAGGCGCCTCTGCCAGGGACAGTGACTCCACTGCCTCCCTGGGCAGCCATTCCAGTGCCTCACCACTCTCTGAGGAGAAAAAAAAAAAAAGAAAAAAAGAGTTCTCCCTTATGTGTAAATTAAATCTCCTCTGGTACAGCTTGTGGCCATTTCCTCAGGTCCTGTTTGTTGCCTGGGAGAAGAGGCCAAACCCCTCCTCATCATAACCTCCCTTCAGGAGGTTGTGGAGTGCAATGAGGTCTCCCCTGAGCCTCCCCTTCTCCAGACTCAACAATCCCAGCTCCCTCAGCCGCTCCTCATAAGATTCGTGCTCCAGATCCCTTACCAGTTTCGCTGCCATTCTCTGGATACATTCCAGGGCCTCAATGTCTTTCTTTTAGTGAGGGGCCCAAAACATAGTAACATAGGCACTATTACTACACTACCAAGGCTCAACTCATTGACAACATCTCATTCAATCATTATAACATCACATCCACACCTTTACAACTTTAGAGCATCCTAAAGTTACGCACTTCAGAATACTGACAGATGTGCCGTTGCGTTGACCTACAAATTAAGCACTTGTTAGCAGAGCAAAACTTCATTACAGTGAAATCTCGCAGGGATTGTCTACTGCTCCCCTTGTCTCAGGAAGGGACATACACATCAGCCACTTGCCTAAGGTCTAGTTAGTCATCTAGTAGCTATACCAACCTTCTTCCACATTTTCATGAAAAAAAAGCCACTCAGAAGTAGTGGATAGACATCCAAAGGTGGCTTGTCCTGCAGTTCTCTACTAAGGATTGCTTTATCAATGAATCACCTCTCCTTGATATTGAAACCTAACCACAGATATTCTAATCTGCCTACACCCCTTATTCCAGCAGGTAAGAGAAGGCTTGGTGATACTGCTGAATATGGCAACATCACACACAAGACATCCAAATAATGTCATCCCTTGCTTCTAAAAAGTGGGGTTTTTTTGTGTTTGTTTTTAAATTAGATCTCCATTTTAATTTATGTTGGCTTCATTTTATAGTTGTGGTGCTCGGAAGCCAACGTTTCCTTGTAAGCACCAGACCTGAAACAGAAGTTTTTTTCGGCTTGGGCCTCAGCAAGGTATCATAGTCCATAGCTGGAAAAATACAGCCTATTCACAGAAGTGGCCCACGTTGAGCAATAACTACCATTCTCAAGAACTGGGGAATAATGAGAAATACTGCATCTGAGGGCAAGCTGGAAAGCTATTACTCACTTTTTTTTTTTTCTCTCTCCACATCAGAGAAGTGCAAAACCTTCTCTGGAATATAGGGAGGACATTTCAGCTGATGCAGTTCAGCCTTCCATAGTTTAATTTCATACTCCATTATAACAGAACTGTCTTCTGCTTACCACGCTTAAGTACACCTGACTTAAAAAACAGCACACACCTTGAATACTATCCTCATCTATAAGATAAAAATTATGGAGTTTAATTTGAAGTTGGTTTCCAAAGAAATACAGTCTGCTTTGAGATCATTCCGGACTACTAAAATAAATCATGGTCAGAAAGCACACACACAGGTTACTCCAAAAGTAATGCCTCCTAACTGCTTCCACAGAAACTACAACAGATATAACAGCACAATTTGGTAGAGGAAATTTTATTACGAAACACCTTTTTTCAACATAATGACCACTATCAGCCAAGCATTTTCACCACAGATCAATAAGAGCTGCATGCCGCACTCATAAAAATCTCCATGGCTGTCTTGAACACAGCTTGCCTTTCATATCACTGTTACCAGTGCCAAAACACACCACCCACCACCTCACTGCGCTTACAGTCTTCTGCTGGTCTCCATAAGCATCCACCAAGAGTTCGTGAATGTCAATGGACACCATTTTTTTCCCCCCCAAATGGAAGAATTCAATGACTCCTGTCATTGTCAAAGAATTCAATGAATCTTTGCTTCATACACACCCCCATGTCCGGCACCACTTTGTCAGGCTGCCCTCTGCTGCCATCTGTCACACAGCAACAACAGTAAGGGGACACTGTTGGAAAGGTTCAGCCTCTATTGCCATATCACCACCATCTGCGTTTGATGATGTGGGCCAATGTAATAAACTAGGAGGCATTACTTTTTGAACAGCCCTCATATAAATCTAATAATTTAAGTTTTTGAAGTAGTATCTAGAATGATGAGAGTAGCAGGCAATACAGAAATAGGAAAAATATAGCCTTTGTGCAAATATTTAAGGTAACTCAGTCACCTTCTCTGCTACCCACAGAATAAAAGTAAACGTTTTCAGACAACTTGGGTCTTTCAAAAAAAAAATATTTAGAAGTGACAGAATTTCTCAAGCAATTAGGAAGCTGTAAGCATAAGAAAGCTTTCTTATATTTCCTTCTATTTATAGTACATTTTTATCTTCTAATTCATTAAAAAAAACAAACAACAGTTTAAGCCCTTAATTTCTACACAAAACAAATTTTAAAGTTTACACACTGTTACTATAGAGGTGGGTTTTTTTTTTTGCTCAGGGAGAGACAACGAGGGCTCTTATAAAAAATAATACAGGAAAATTATGATAGAGAAATTGAATCGCTGCAGAAACTTACCCATTTCACTGAGGACAAGTATTTTTGCTGTGACAAGTCACATACACAGAAGACATCTACCTGCCATAAGCATTTTAGTATAAGTTTCAAGCTAAAAAAAAAAAAACAAAACCTCAAGGAACTCTGCTATATTTGACTACTGTATACAACTGTCATGGTTAATGTTTCTAAGCAGCTCACTGCAGGAAAAGTAATCAAAGGTGAAGAGTGAAAGGGAAAAGCAGCAGAGATGAAACTAAGCATCTTGTCAGGGAAGATAGCAACACGGCTAGAGGTCACTGAAAGACAAGGAGAGGGAAGGGAGGAATTCTGGAAGATTCCTAGCTTGACTTTTCTATAAGGATAAGGCAGAACACTGCCTGCAACAAGCACTACCTCCTGAGGGACAGGGAGAATGCATACTGACAGGATGTCAGCATCACAAGAGGACAGGTGCTTAGTGTAACTCAAACACAGCTCTAGGGAAAGGGAATGGCAAAGCAAGCATCCCCCACCAAGCCTTAAACTGTTTGGCAGTGAAGGACTTAGAGGTATGCCTCCATCTGCAGTTGTGAGACTTGTGCCATGAGGATAGAACACATCAATGCTCAGCACCCTCACATTCCCACCCCAATGGAAGCAAAGAGCTCATTTCTCACTGAGCACCTGCACAGGTTAGGATCTCATGCCAGGCCCCCACATACCACTGCAATATACTATTGCTGACCATTTGTTCTGCAGTACACTAGAACAGAAGGCTGGCAAGCCCTGTGAAACCAAACACCTAGAAAAGCTTGTCTTGCTGAAAGCTTAAGTAAAGCAAAAACACCACTTGAATACCTTATAAAGCATGGTTCTTAGCTGAGAGCGCTGTGATCTTATCTAGGAAGAATGAGTTTCTTGCCTTAGCTTCTGATACAGAACATGACCCCTCCTGCACAGAGCTTCAGTTACTGACAGCAGACACAGTCAAGCCTTCCTTCTACAGCACATTCCACCTCTTCAAGGTACTCTTATCTTCCAGCCTTGCCTGCAGAGACAGCAAGCTTTACTACTTCAAAAAAATATGTCAGAGGTAAGGTGGCCAGTTTTTTTTCCCCACTGGTTTTTCCCCTAGGCCTCTGACTATTTTCATTCTTGAGTTACAAGGATAGACTGAGTTTTCTTGCACCAGATGACCCTTGAAGATGTCCTTCCTACTTGTATTTAAGTGGCCTCTAAAGGAAATTCTCCAAGAATCTCATATAGCATAGTTTAATCCCAAGGACTGCTGCTGGCTTTTATATTAGGTCGGTTGTTTTCTGGTCTGTTCCCAGGAAACAAGGAAAGGTCACATACCACAGATAAACCTTCCACATATCAGTTCATTTTGTTGCCTTCTGAAGTCCTCCAAACTTGGAAGAAGCAAAGCCCAAATATGTTTCTTTTAATTTATGTTGTACCTCATTTTGAAACAAAAGCTACATTTATAGCCTATGAGTGAAACTGGTACATAAATACAGGAGCTGCAACGCAACAACATTAGAAATACGAAAACATTACTCTCCTATTCAGATTATTTTGTAAATTCTTTATAGAATTTACAAAAAAAATAGAATTTGATCAGTCATTTTCTGACAGATCTCACTCATTGGAACAAGTTCTGATGAAAGATTTTACTAAGCTATTTCCCTGCTCCATCGGAATCAATGTTGCCATGTATGAAAAATAGCCTTTGTTACCAGTTTGGAGTATCAGGTTACCAATTCCAGTCCCATTAAAGGCATGAAAGCACTGTGTTGTATTCAGTGATGCTCATTATTCCTGCTGCTCATCTGCGCCAATTCCACTACTTGAAATACGTAGCATAAACACGCAGCTATTCATTAAAGGTTTCTGTCCTCACTCCCAATGAAACCAATGCAAAGGCTTTGACTGACATGGAGCCTTGGATGAAACCCAATGCAAGCACACACACCATAGAGAGGGAAAAATTTTGATGAGTGAGGATGTGTTTAAAAGAGACACACACTCACTTTCTGATGGGCAAAGACAAGGGCATTCCACTACTGCCATATGTTTTCCTTTCCATGCCAGTTATTCTAGGCAGAAAGGCTAATTAGTATTGCTAGCCATTCCATTCCAAAGGCACATTTAAGCAATTGGTACATCGGTTCCCAGTATCATCGTTTATATATTAGGAGCTCTGGCATATTCCTATTTTATTCTCCATAAAGACTTTAACATGCACGGACATCCGAGTTCATTATTTTCCTTTCTTTCACATATCAGAGAGAAGCAGGATAAGCAGGACAAGCATCTCTAAGGATCTCACAAGTCTTCAAGATGCACTGATCTACGGACCAGGTGAATTTAATATAAAACAGATGTGAGGTACTACAAGTATTCTGCCCTCTATTTTCATTGATAATTGCTTTCCTTATTTCTACCTCCACCCCTTCTATACAGAGAGGGATGAGGTGCTGGAACAGGCTGCCCAGAGAGGTTGTGGATGCCCCATCCCTGGAGGCGTTCAAGGCCAGGTTGCATGGGGCACTGGGCAGCCTGGTCTGGTATTAAATGGGGAGGTTGGCGGCCCTGCATGTGGCAGGGGGTTGGAGATTCATGGTCCTTGAGGTCCCTTCTTCAACCTTGGCCATTCTGTGATTCCCCAAACACAGCACCACACTCAGTGTTAGTCAGTCAGTATTCACCTACTGGAGAACAGCTATACATTCACTAACTGCCAAACTACATGCGGCATTTCTATAGCTTTAATGTAAACAGGAAATACAAACTGAATGAAATATCTACTTTTCAGAAAGCAACAAAGAACACTTTCCTCCCAGTCTCAGTTTATTTAGGAGGTGGTCCCAATCAGTGTAGGCACAGCAGGAATGAGGGGGAGAAGGGAAAGCTGGTGCCATTTGTTGAAAATTCCCAAACAGGCTAGTGACAAGAACAACAGACAGACCCTCCAACTGCCAAAGACACACTGTCTCCCCACTTTGGCATAAGATACATAACATCTGGCTGCCCAGCAGAGCAGAGTTACAGCCTTTCCTTACCCACACTCACAGAACTGCTGACCAATGATAAAACAAAAAGTTTCAAAAGGTTGCTCCAAAGGCTCCAAGCCTCCATTGAACAACAGCTTGAAAATGTTGTCAAACACTTCAGGAGTCCAAAAGTCTTCCAGCAAAAAGCTTTCCATTCAGTTGAAACAAGAGGAAGTGACAGATCCCACGACTAAAAAGAAACTTGCAATGAAGCAAGCACCAACACTGCCTCGCCCTTTTAAAACCCAGAGATGCAGTGAAGTGCACGCTTGAAATACATCAGGTACTGTTGCAGTAAGGGGAATGAGACACAAGGTTACACCTAGTACAGCCTTCAAAGGCAATAAATGAATTCAAACTGCAGCCTCAGCCCTAGAGCAAGGGCAAAAGCTGGATGGAAGTCAGTTACATTACACATGTCTAAAACTTCCCTGCCCTTTCCTCTCAAAGAGGTAGTAAGGCATTAAAACCTGACATCTCAAAGCACCAAAAAATCATGGCTGCTAACACTGGGGGAGGAAGAACTACCCCTCTCAAAAACAGAAGTATTACATCACAGTCCAAATGAGCAACACTATAGCAGAGGACATTTGAGCTCACCTTTAGAGTTACGCCGTTTGCTTGCTGATGAAAAACCAACTACTAAAGTACCTCTTTTTTTTTTTTTTTTTTTTTTTCAAAACATAAGTGTCCTCTCAGTGCATCTGTATGACCACTTTCCACCCATTATGAAGGAAAATACTCTTAACTGAAATGTATAGTACTGTTGATGAGGTAATAGCCCCACTCCTCAAATGCATGCTAGCCCCACAAAGAAAAATGACAAGGATATTCAGAAGTTCACGATCATAGAACAGTTGATGTTAGAAAAGACCTTAAGGATCATCAAGTCCAACAGCAACCAAACCATACTACCTTAACTCTAACAACTCTCCACTACATCGTGCCCCCAATAGCCCCTCTGGTAAGATTTCCCTGACTCCCAGTATCTGAGACCACTGAAAACACATGGCATGATTTTAAGATCTGTTAGATCTGTGCACTGACATCCATCTTGCACAGTGGACTCCAACATAAGAATTTAAGGAAAATCAATTATAATACTTGGCATTAGCAGCATACTACTGCATCATAATACACACGCCTGTGTACGCAATTTGACTTTTATTATTATGACCTGCTATCATAGGTTGAACTATGGAATGCTTCCCAAACTCAACCTGACACAGTACAATATAATTAACTTCAATATTAAGACAGGTGACTTCACCAGTAATTCAGCAATGAATTATGCTAACTCTGCAAACACCTGCATATTCTGTTAAATATCCCATGTATTTCAACAATAAAGAACTTGCTAATAACCTGTATTTACTCGTTTAGATTACAGACTTAGTTTGTTACACTCAGAAGGAAACCGCAGAGATGACCTTCTGTCCTCATTACTATTCTTGTGCTAAAGATAGCATAGAGAGTAAAAATAAATAAATCCCAACAGCATTAGGAGTTAGACAATGTCATGCTGAAAGATACCCTAAACGATGAGCCTTATCCGCTCCTGCCAGCCAGGATGGCAGGGGGTTAGAGGGGAAGGTGGCATTTAAATGCTCGCTGGGTGATCTCTTTGTAGCAGATTCCATTTCCAGCTGTAATCACTCGCTGGCCTTCACTGGATTCCTGAACGCTCTGGAATAGCTCCACAAAGTATTTAAGTGGATGGATGGTACAGGTCACTGGAACAAAACTTCTTTTCTCTCTTGGCCACGGCTCTCTTTCAGCACATTCTTTTGAAGTCTGCACCACTGAGGAATCAACAACAGCTGAGAAACATGTGTTATCATACAACACTGAGCACAGCAGCAATATTGCACAGCAAGACACTTTTGTTCAATAATCCTGGACTATTGGAAAGCATTACAATGTTCTTTGTTGTCTGTAAGCCCTTTCTCCAAGCACAGTAGGAAAGAAAACAGATTCCTCCCCCCTTTAAGTAGTAACTCCAAGTAAAAAGGTAAATGAAGCAGGTTTCTTAAGAGCCTCCCCATTCCGAAGACTTACAGCACAAATCTCCTCATCTCCTCTCAGATATATTCTCCCATCTCCATATTTACATTATCACAAAGATAACTTGATGCTTATTGAGACTGAGCAAAAGTAACAGCAAGAGGGGCCTAGCCCGCAATCCCTGTGACAAGGAACTGTAAGGTACAGCTCAAAACCATCCTCCTTCCCGAGGCAGCGTAATGGCTCCAATCTCAACTTGATAAGTAAGAAGTTGGGGCAAGTAGGAGTATTGCTCAGCTTGGCACACACAGGCAATTCTCCCCCCTCCCCATGTTGTATCAGTACAGATAAAGGTGCCATAGAAACATCTCAACAATGAAAAAAAGAGAAAATATTGTAAACACAGAAAACAATGTCAGTATGCTGTAATTGGCCAGCAAAACTATGCTTGTTGGAGCTGAGAGATCAGTACACACTTAGAAGGGGGTTATGAAGGATGAAAGGAAATCAGATAATTGCAGAACTGAACATGAAGACAGACTGCCTGCCTAGACGGCAACAGCAAGGAGTTCACATAGACACAGGCAAGAAGACAGCAACTTGTACCCACTGCTGCAAAACAGCAAGTTCCTACAGAAAAGCCTCTCATTCACAGCAGAGAACCACTTCCAGCAGGATCGAGCCTGTTGTTTACAAAGGCTGCAAACCTCAAACGGCACAGGAAGGCAAGCACTGAGATCACAGTGTATCATGCTATGCTGTAAGGTCCTGGCTTGAGAGCTGTAAGATCCAACATTTCAAGAAAGCCCCAGAAAACCACACAGCATTTACATTTAATTTCAAGATAGAGATCTTAAAGACTTAAGAATCTCGGCAAAGACCTAGAATTAGAAAGCAAACAAAAAGCCCACGTACTAAGCCAATCTCTTAATTAGAGCTCAAGAAACAGCCAAGAGTGCATGCATCCCACTGAGGGGGGTCCCGGCCCATTCTCCAGCCTGCAATTAAATCTCATGGGGTTTCTCTTCCGAGAAGTAATGAGCAAATTCACACCCCAACAAGGTATCACAGAAGAAGCACGCAATATTCTCAAAGTATAAAGGGGGTAAAAAGAACTTCAGTCTCAAAACTGCGACAGCAATACAAAATCTGGTGCACTGTCATTCAAAATAAATACCTATTATCAGAAGTTTCGCTTTACAGCTTCCTAAGAACAAATATTAGCACAAGAATAACCACCACCTGACAAGCATTCCAAATCACAACCAAACAGAGCAATGCATTTGCACAGAATTATCCATAAAAATTATGTGAAAGAGTACTTCAGCTATTCTGAAAGTCTCCATGCCCTATAAGGCACAGCTAAGACAACCGCTTCAATAAAGGTCACACTGCCATTCCATGGCAGAGGCAGGAACAGGACCCGTGGTCCTTGGCTCTCCTCACAACTTTTCAAGATTCTCACTAACCATACTTGGTTAATTTACCCTCATCTATTCCCCCTGATTACAAAGTTTTTCACCCCTAGGAAAGATCAAGAAGAAAATCACATAACTGTGGTCAGGTTCCGTTAGGTTTATGGTGGTGGGAAAGACAGAAGTTACACGAGTGTAAGAAATGAATCTGAGCCTCACTGTTGTTGTACAGGGCACACAGCTGAACACCACAGTGACAAGCAGTCATTTCCGCTCCCCTAAGCCAAAGAGTCACTGGATACACAAGGAATCACTAACATAAAAATAAATGCTTCAATCCCCGGCCTGTTTTATTATTAGCTGTAATTAAACAAAGTTCAGTAAGAAATCGTAGCTTCTCCCTTCTTTAGAAGAGAGAGACAAACAGGGCTTCATCTTGAACCAGGTAAATCTGCAGTCTTAAGGAGCAGAATCTATCAAGAAGTAACAGCACAGCCGTGAGCCACAGTTCTCCATTCAGACCAAAGGAACTGACCTTATCTTCCTAAATTGCACATTCTCTACTGAACCTACCAGCCAGGCTTCACTTCCACAGCACCCAACACAACCACACCACCACCCACCCCATTACTTGTAAGCACCAAACCCCTGCAAGCAGGTGTCTCAGCAGGCACAGCCTTCCCAAGGCGCACTACAGCACCAACACTGCTCTGTACAGTCCCAGCTAAGGTGTTAATCTGCCAAGTTCTAACACATCCACAGTTTCAGGACACGATGGGCGACAGGTGCAATTCCAGAGAGGACACTGGAACCCATCGCGCTCCTTCTGCTCTCATCTCCCGTACCAACAAAGCCCACCAGCAGTGTTGTGCTGCTGGCATAAGGACGCAGTCAATCGTTGAGCAGGGACAGGCCACCCCAGCCCAGCCAGGTCCTGGATCATCACAGCCACGCTTCAGGGCTGTGCAAACCACAGCGTGGGATCCATCTTCTGCCCTGCAAAGTTCTGCCTCCTGCTCGTCCTGCTGCACTGCTCCTGCCCCAGCTTTTCTCAGCGTCTCTCGCCCACCACAGATAAAACAGAACCTCAAGCGCTCCCGCAGCTTTTCTTTTAGTTTTGCTCGCTGTGGGGAGCGAAAGAAAGCGGGAGAGGTCGGGACGGGAATGAGCGATTAATCACGGAACGAGTCGTCACTGCCTGGAGAGGAAGGGAGAAAGAGACCGAAACCAAACGGTCCACGTCGCAGAAATTCAGACAGGAAAGCGAGACCCTCTTGCTGGGGACAGCACGGGGAAGGATGAGAGCTCCCGCAGCGGGAAGGGTGCGAGGAGAAGCCGGTGCTCAAGTCTCTTCCCAAGGACGCAGAAAACAGCCCGCACTTCTCAACGCGGCGCTCGAAGGAAAGCAAAGCCCCAGCGCCAGGCAGGGAACGGACGAGGAGCGAAGGAAAGAACCAAGGCACAGAGGGAGCGTGACGGGAAGGCACGGCAGACTGAGAACAGCCAAAGCGGAGAAAAAGCGAGGGGAGCGGGGAGCAGCAGGCAACGACAGCGAGAAAGTTGGCGGCAGAGGGGCGGAGAGGGCGGCGGGCTGAGGACCCGCCGAACCCCGGCACGCGGAGCCCGAGGAGCGGCGGGACTCGACTTACCGCTCCGGCGGCCGTCCCGCGGCGGCTGCGGGCAGCGCCAACGGCTCCGGCTGCCGCCGGCTCCGCCTCGCGCCTGTGCCCCGCGGGGGGCGGCGCGGCCGGCCCGGAGCACAGCGCCCGGGGGCTCGGCTCGGCTCTGCCCTCCGGGCGCCGACGGCGGCGCCGCTCCTCCCCCGGGCCCGCCGAGCGGGTAGGTGGGCGCGCGGCTGTCCCCCACGCCGAGCGGTGACCGCCCCCGCCTCCTTCCTGCCTCTGCCTAGCTCCCCTTCACCGGGAGAGACATGTAACGGAACTGGGACGCCAGCACGGCATTGTGGGAGCTCTTAAAGCCGCAGCCGCCCGCTGCCGCCCGCTGCCCCCCGCCGCCGACGCTCCCGGCCCGGGGGCGGGCAGGCAGCCGCAGCCTGTCAGGAAGAGAGGCGCTGCAGCCCCGCCGAACGGCGCGGCCCGGCACGCACGGCACCGGCGCCCGGCGCGCTCCGGCTCGGGGGGTTGGCCGAGCTGAGCCCCCGGCTGAGCCGCGGATCTCTCCCTCCAATCTCTCTCTCTCTCTTTCTCTTATTTTTCTTTAATCGTCGAGATTTTCCTATTGTTTCTGGAAGAAGCAGGAATGCCTTTGTTGCTTATTTTTAACTGGAAGCCGGCAGGCAATGCTTGCTATTGTTTCTGCCCTGGGCTTTTGATGATGGAAATTCCCCGGAAAAAAATAAAAAATAAAAAATAAAATAACAACACAGAGCAGCGAAGAATCTTATGCGAGAGGCTATTTTTGGCACCAAGTTTTGAGCAAGAACTTTTAATCAGTTGTGTGTTTGTACAGCTTGGGATAGGAAGATGACTGTTCCTAAGATGAAAAGAAACAAAATGATTCACGGGTGTTTTCTGCCTCTCCCACAGCAGTGCTGCCCAGCTTTTCCCAGGGCCAGGCCTTTGCCCTCCCACCCCTGTGGCACATCATGTTGATGGTTTGTGATGGAGTCTCTCAGAACTCTTTCTACTGTTTTGGTTACCACTATCTAATGATGGTTGTCCACCAGTGGATCTGGATCTTGGGTTATGATCACATCCTAACTACTACTACTAACTACACACCCTACTACTGAGCATATTTGTTGTAAGCACACCTGGCAAGACGAAAAGTTCCTGCTGAGAAAGTTTTCGGGGCACAGAAGGATGTAACTTCTATGCCTGATGTGCCTCTGAGCCTTGTGCTAGCTTAGACAGGAGGAGCTGGCCGCTAGTTTTTGTAGACAGCCAAAGGCACATGTAATGAGGTATGAGTAAGAAGAAATAGCAGAGATAAGGTGAATCAGTCCAGGAGCTGGTGGTCTGCATGGTCAGCTGTGTATACACCTTGAATCGTAGAATATCCCAAGTTTGAAGGGATCCACAAAGGCCCCTGAGTCCAACTGCTGGCTCGACACAGGATCACACAAACATCAAACCCTATGGCTGAAAGCAGTGTCCAAAAACTCCTCGAACTCCAGCACTTGGGGCCGTGCCCACTGCCCTAGGCAGCTCGTTCATCATCTGTTCGTGTCCATCGCCGTGTGGTGCAGATCCTGTCCCTAACCCCCAGCTGCCCCTCCCCTGACACAGCTCCATGCCGGAGCCCCGTTGCTGTCCCCCAAAAGAAGAGGGCAGCACTGCGAATACGTCAACCATATGAAACAGGAAAAGGGATACCTCCAGCAATGGACTGGGTGACCAGTTTTCCTGCAGTCTGCAAGATGAGATTAGTTTGCACTAAGCATTTCTTCTTTCAAGGGTATTAATAAAGATTGTCGCCAGATAATTTACTAGCACAAAAAAGGGCTGCATTTTCCAGACAGACTGCTTGTTGCAAATGTTCAGCCAAATATTCTTGTAAAGCTCCTGAGAAGTGCTGCACTCATAGTACTGCCACTTCCTTTTTTTCTTTAAGCCAGTAAACACAATAGAAGCTGTAAAACTCCTGTAAGATCCTTTCTCAAAATCCAACCTCCTCAGGAGCTCCTAGGAAGGAAGGATAGCGATCTAAGAAACCGATTATGGTTGGAAGGAAAAAAGCCTTTTTCAACAAGTTAATGGTTTACTGAAAACAAGTACTTGATAAGTCATTGGGATTGTATTGTTTACCACTCCAGGTGTTCCCAGAACATCAAACACCCAATTTGATATTGAAAGGGAGCTTTCTGATTAGCTTCGCAGCCTATCAAACAGTTTTCATGCACTTGCTATCTAATTTCCTGTCAGAAAGTTTGAATTTAGGGGAGAAAATCACCCTGCTATAGAGGAGAAATTCATGGCAGTAATTAAGAGGCTCTTGGTGAAGACGTTCAGAGCATATATAAAAAGGTATTAAAAATGTTTATGCTTGGTATTGGCTGGGTGTTTCACTTGCTGGTTGTGTCAGTTTTTGTAGCTAGAAAGAGCGCTGATATTTCAAATACTCTAATGTCTTCATTCCCCTCCTTCCCTCGTGTAATTTAGGTTTTAAAGGCACTAAAGATAACACATTTCTGCTTCTTCAAAATAGTGTACATGAAATTTTCAGGACACTTTTTGCACAGGTTGTTTAAACCAGTATGTCCAGAAAGGGCATCAAATACAATGTCATGAGTGATTCTTCACATTAAAAATTGAACTCCTTGGAAAGGTGAGATGTTGTAAAAATAGAGAAAATTGGTTGTATCGTTGGGACTGTGTAATCATGTGGCATTTGATCAAGGCCAGCTCCAACAGTGAAGATGACAATGGCCATTAAGAAGGAAAAAAAAGGGGGGGGACAGAGGGACGGGGACAACAGAGGGAGCGGGAGTCGGCCTCAAATCCAGCCATAAAACAAGGCTGGATTGTATAAATTCCTCCACTACATAACATAGCAGCCTAGTTGCTCTCTGAGCCATACTGAAAGAACAAGTGCCTGTTTCCCTAGAAATTGTGTGAGGAAGGTATGGTAGAGGGGTGCTAAATTAAACCATCTGAGGATAAGACTTTGTGCTGTTGTGGGATGTCTCTTCCTGGGACCCAATGCTACCCCAATCACTTCCTAACTTAATTACATTATCTATATTCCTCAGTAAGCTGTGTTTTATTCACCTTGATTCACTCCTTCCTTTGTACGTTGCTGAGAAAGGTGCAGGCTCTTAAATCAGTAAAAAACTCAGGCACGTCCTTACATTTTTGTGCAAATGCCACAGACCTAGCCAGAGATATTTCTTTTTATGATCTAGATCACTGCTTGGTGTATTTGGAGACAGTTTCCTCATAAAGATCCTACTACCTGTTTATCTAAGAGTAATTAAAGAATCCTGGGCAAGTAGTAAAAGGTGCTGTCAATGCTGGCATTGAGTGTCACACACCAAACTCCTTGTACTACACAGGTATGCACACAGAGTCTTGCACACGTGTTCTTAATGATGACAAAAGGGAGAAAATAGGCCCACATGCTTTTTGGTTATGTAAGCTTTCCAAGAATTATGTCTTTTTGACCAAAACCAGGAAGAGAATGTTCCTGAGGTTCCTTAATTTCTTCCTCTTCTTGATCTGATCTTCTGTTAGCACTGCCCTTTCCACTGTCATTTCACCTTGAGAAATCCAGTTTCTCATTGGGCTCTTTAAATTTAATCCTGAATATAAATCAAGCTCGCTCAGAACAGAAACAGCTCTATGTGAGCAGCTCCAAGCAATCAGCACAGCCTTCAGTACCGTGCAATTGCAGTAAGCTCCTCGTGGTCAGAATAAAACAACTCCGTCTCTACAAATCCTTTCTTGAGAAGAAATAAAGTAGGTCTGGATTCAGCAAACTATTTAACTGTGTCCATATATTTAAGGATATGAATGCTCTCAACGGGACTGCTTGCATGATCAAAGCTATCCATGCACTTAAGTATTTTGTTGAATTGGTTCCATAGCAAATAAATCTGAAATGATACTCAACAAGCAGAAAAACAAGCTAATTTGGGGGAGTGGGGTTAATTTATATCCTGCAACCTATTTGCTTTTGCTTTACTTTAAAATGAACATTTCAAGAGGCTTTTTTTTTTTTTTTTTTTTTTTTTTTTAAGATAAATCTGCTGTCTGAAATTCAGGGGAAGCAAACAGTCATCAAATTAGAATTTAGGTTAAGTGCATTCTTCAAACTCTTTCTTGTTTCTTCTGTTATTCTCTTCAGTTAGTACTTATTTCTTGGAGCCTGGAGAGCAGTATTTCCTGGTTTCTTCTCCAGGTTTTCTGGATCCTGTTATTGGCTGTCTGTAGAGTATCAGTGACATACTGTGTTAGATATAAATGAAAAAGCTTGAAATCCAAAGGTCTGATATTCCAAGATGCAAAATGTATTCAATTTTTATTTTATATGGTAGATTTTGGATGCTCTGACAGACTTGCAAGCTTCAAGACTCAATTCTATATAATAAATCCAAATTAGTTCAAATGAAAAGAGAAAATCCAGACTAAATTTCTCTCACCTGACCTGGCCACATATGACATGAATTGGAGAACTACCCTTGAGTAAATGTGTAGAACAATCTTACATTCTTGTTTTTGCTGTCAGTAGCAGCAGCAACTTTCTATGAACTATCTAGTATCTCTCCCAAGTAATGGTTCATCTAAGCAAGTATAAATATATTTGGGGATAGACTTAAAAAGTTGATATCCAGTGAAAGAATATGGAGTACTTGAGGAGTATTTGACAACCAATTATATCCTATGCAAAAATATAGAAGGAACTTTTTAAAGATGGGCACTGAAAGAGGAGAAGCATGCTTGAACGGGAAAGATTCATACAGAAAGACGTTAAAGATGAGGGTTTGGAGCCTACTGTCTATCCTGGAATAGACAGTGTAAGTTATGTTTTGGTGTATCTTATCAGCAATGAAAACGTTCTGCCTTCATCATAAGCACATATGCCTCCTGCTTCTTCTACCCTGGAAAAACCAAGTAAAACCTTTGTGCAATTCCTTCTAATTTCTCTGCCGTCACACTGTGTTTGCCATTGGTGTCTCCTCCAGAGAGGTGCAAGAGAATCACACCACTTTCTTCACCCTCAGTAGTTAAAGGCCTATTGGGCAAGATATGCCCTGCCCCTGGAGGCATTCAAGGCCAGGCTGGATGTGGCTCTGGGCAGCCTGGTTGGCAACCCTGCACATAGCAGGGGGATTGAAACTAGACGATCATTACGGTCCTTTTCAACTCAGGCCCTTCCATGTTTCTGTAATATTCATTATTCTGGTTAACACACACGAGAGGTAGTTCTCGTTCTACAAGTCATTAATCAGTGAATGACTTTTTTTCTCTGTTTTTCCTTGATTTATATAAAATCATTTTACTCCTTCAGAGAAAGCTTATGAAGCTCCATTCAATCCAGTTGGAGGACAGTGCTGAAATCTATGGTGTGCATATATGAGCGAGTGAAACATTGGAAACAGCAAACCCCACCCCTGTGCATTAGCCGTAAGATTATAAGAGCTGGATGAATACCTGGGAATCAGGTTTTTTCCCCTGGCCTGCTTAAATCAATCTGGCATGGTCAGCAGCAAACCATAAATTTTAAAGCATTTTCCTTAAAGTTCTGTCTTTGGTAGATGGCTACACAAGAATCTCAGCTTTCTTTAGGGAAAAAAAAAGAAAGTTTGTAGTTGTCATGGTTACAAATAAACACAAGAAAGGCCTGAACCTTGACACTTCCAAAACCAAAATGTAAGTAAGAAATCTAAGTGTCATGTGATTCAGAGGGAAAGTAATCTATATTAGCCTTTAGATGCTTAGTTTCAATTCAAATCACAAAGAAACACTTTGACTATTAAGTTTTATGCAAGTACTTTGACTATCTTTTTTTCCAACACCTGGAAAGAAGGCGTCAGTATAAATCTCAAGCACTGTAGAAGGCTGAAAATGGATTACTGTAGCTGTGATAAAGTACGGACAGCTATCAGCTAAACAAATAAACATCCCTGTAGGAACTCCCATCAGTCCTCCCTAGAGAAGCTAAATGGTGGCAGTGACACAACTAAAGGGCTGAGGAAACATCTGAAGATCAAGCTACCTAAAACTACTTTTCTGTTGAAGATCTGGTTCAGGATAGGAAAAAACCTCTCACTTGAAAGGAAAAAAATAAAAGACAAGAAAAACAATTGTTGTTTTCAAGAAGAAGTGAATGGCAAGCAAAAGATTTTAATTTGTAAATACACAGTTCCAGAAGGTCTGATATTTAACATAGGAGTTCATTTGCCAGATGCCTGAAAGTCTATGCCGTTCTCTATCAGGAAGATTCAGACAAGAATATTCTTTCATAGAATGCAGAAACATTGTGCAATCTTTGTGATTCCAACGGTATTTCCATGCTTTCATTTGTTGGTTTTTTTTTTTTTCTTTTTCCCTCTTTTTCAGCAATATATCTTTTGCCTTAGCAGAAGCCCCTTTCTCAAGTTGTGATACAAAGCTTTAAGACATCAGGGTGTCCCTCCACGAAGCTCATAAACCAGCAATATTTGAAGGGCCTATCATGGTACTGTTGCACATGATTTATTATGAGCATCATTTCCAGTGCAATATACTGTTTTCATGAGCAATATGTTTAATCACTTTCAGTTTATATGTCAGTTTCTCATTCATATGTATGACTTACAAAAGTACACCAAAGGGCATACCTACTATTTTGTTATCCAAAGATTTCTATCATCCCTTTCATATTTTGCCCTCGTCCATAACTTCTAAAAACTCAATTTTTTCCTACTACATAGTGCTTCATCTCCATTAAAAATGGTGGGATGGTGGGAATTACCTGTCCCCCCAAGCATCAGAATTGAGTCTAATATGTTTTAAAATACAATGAGTGTAGAATTTCAAAAACGCTGCAGTAATTCCAGAGCTTAAGACCTGTTTTCATAAGTAAGCTGGGGGCCAGATTTCCAAAGTTTCTGGAAAATGCAAATAGATGCCCAGAGGGCTTTCAAACACACATCAAAATGGAGAGGGGGTTAAAAAAAAAATAAAAAATGTTGCTGAGGTTTCCATATGAAGTTTGCATGGAAAAAAATATATATTTCTTAGTTCTCGTAGATTTTTTGAAAAGCTTGGAATTAAGCACTGAAACATCAACCTGCAACAGATATTCAGAATTATGCTATAGGTGTTCTAAGTCCTTCTAAAAACCTGTCACTGAAAAAAAAAAAAGGTTTGCTTTGCAAAATCTGTGTTTAACAGGATTTCAGTAGGTCAGTACTTTTGTTGAAAACAGTTTCTCTGCTGTTCTCTAAAGGCTTTTCTCAGTCCCATTCCTTACTGGTCCATCAGTTGGGAAACATGAAAGGGCAAGATACCTGCTTTCAACAAAGAACCATTTCCCAATCCTTTGGACCTGAGCCTGCCAACCTTCCCCTCAGAGAAACAAATTGGATGATTCCTTTCGGATAATGGGGCAGCTTGATGCCTTACAAGTATCTGGGAATCAGAGCTGTGAAAAGCCCTTTCCCAGCTTTACCTGTAGCTGCCTCTCACTGAACACTTAGTTTTTGAGAGGTTTCATTTTTTTCCTACTTCATGCATTAAAAAAAAAGAAAAAAAAAAAAAAAAAAAGGCAAAGAGTAAAAAAAAGCCAGGTTTGTGAGAAAATGTCAGAGATGTGCATTATAAATTGTTGTTATTGGGATGAAGGTTGCTTTCATGCTGCTTATCTCATCTTTTCTCCTCTCCTTTTTCTACAGTGTCGTTTCAAGTCCAAATTCTTCAAAAGAGTTGAGTGCCTGTGTGATGCTCCATCCACTAGCATATATGCATTTACAGACCTATGCACATTCTCACTGAGTTAGGATTGTCTAAGTTGAACTTCAAAGGGCTTCTATCTTGGTTTCTTGCATTTACTGAAAGTACCTAGTTTACTGGGTCCACATCCCAGGCTGCATGTGGCTCTGAGCAGCCTGGTGTAGTCACTGGCGACCATAACCATGGCAGGGGGGTTGAAACTAGGTGATCTTTGAGGGCCTTTTCAACCCAGGCCATTCTATGATTCTATGATACAGGTGTAACATCTATCTCCCATTTAATAATTGTTTTGTTTCCAAGGTGGGAAAGTATGAACACTGTGGGTTCATACCTTGTCTTTTCCAACACATAAATCACACAGATTTGTAGTGAAGTACTGTAACTCCTTGTTATCCTCATAACTCCTTGTTATCCTCATATCTACCATACTGTGGGAACAGCAATGGATCTGATTATACACTCGGTTGCCTGTGAAGTCTCAGCACAGGAGAGGTTGTGCCAGGTCTCAGTGCTTCCCTGCACTGTCCCCAAGAGGCTTCAATGGCAGGTTTCCCTGTGGGAGCCTCTCTTTTAGAGGCTGACTGGGTCCTGATCCAGCTGCCACCTTGTTCCTTCAACTCTGCTGAAAGCTATCAAATGGGCTGTCAGGGATAAGGAAGCCTGAATCAGTTATAGCAACTTTGGCTTGAGCAGGCCTAATGGTCTCAAAGACTTTAAATGAAATCAGGCCTTTATACTGCTCTGAGGTTCCTAATAGTTTTATGAATGGATGGAAAAAGAGCACAGGTCTGTGTTTTTCAAGGAACAAGTGTTTGAAAGCATCATTGGACACTGTTTAAAAACCATTCCAATCATCAGCAGTAGAGTTGGGAAGCCAAGATCGAGGCTTTGAAATAACATGTTTTCACTACTGTGCAGGTCTGAGCTGCTCAGTAACCAGAGGAACACTACAACCAAAGCTACAGTGCTAGAAACAACCTAAGTCCAATGTCCAACACAGCTGTGCTCTGCAAAAGGTGCCTCTCAGGAAGCAGGTGGATGCTGCTTTCCTCAAGGTACTTTCTGCACAGCCAACACTCAGTCACATGAGAGCATGAGAAAGATCCATCTTATGGCATCCTGATACAAGAAAGAAAACCTCACCCAGGCTAGCTGAAAGGTAAGGTATGACTGTGCTGTTCTTGCCTATGTGTCTGAAGCACAGCCGAGACCTACCTACCCAAACCATTACAGAATAGCTGATAATGACAGTGTTGTGAGGTCAGCTCTGGGCTGATCAGTGCAAGCCATTTCACCTTTCTGGGAAATAAGCTGAACAAAATGTACCACCTTCTATATTAGGGAAGCGTTTCAGTGCAGTTATTTGAAACTGAACTCTTGTTTCTGAATAGGAAACCCAATGTGGCCTAAGCTGTTCCTCTATTGTGGCTCCATGAAGCCGCATCATTTCTTGACTGTGAAGGACTTGGGAGCTGCACAGACCAACTCAGAAGGGGATTGCTGCTACTTATGTTCTGTTATGGGGTAGTTATCTAAAACACCAGCCTGCTGTCTGCAGTATCAGAAAAAAGTAGGGCTCCATCTTTACAGTCTGTGCAGACCTTTTGGGGAACTTCCTGGAGTAAAGAAGAGCAGAGTCTTGGCAGGAGGGGTCTCTGTCCTGAGACAGTCTGCTGGTGATGTAGCATGAGGGCACGTGCCCTCTTCTGGCAATAACACTTAAAATATCTCAGATTGATATTTTTTTTTCCCCCAAGAGAAAATGTCATGCTTCTGTATGAAAATGTAGCTACAAAAACTCTGATAATAATGTTAATGCATATAATTACAATCCCTGGAGAAGGGTAATTCTAATTTTGGGTCCAAGGCAATATTCTCAGAAGGTATATATCAGGATCAGTCATGGAATCATAGAATGGCCTGGGTTGAAAAGGACCTCAAAGATCATCTAGTTTCAACCCCCCTGCTATGTGGAGGTTCGCCAACCACCAGACCAGGCTGCCCAGAGCCACATCCAGCCTGGCCTTGAATGCCTCCAGGGATGGGGCATCCACAGCCTCCTTGGGAAACCTGTTCCACTGCGTCACCAATCTCTGTGAGAAAAATCTTCTTCCTAATATCTAACTAGAGACTGGATGAGGATCCAATCTCTAATATTCCGCACTGAGGAAAAAATGAGCACTGCTTCTGCTCTTTTATTTTTTTTCTACTGTTCCATACAGCTTTAAGCACAACTCTCCAGTGGACAGAATGATGAATATTCCAATGTCCTGAACATGATGGATTTTAATTTCTTATTGAAGGAAGCAGAGGCATAGAAAGAAATAATAGCTTCAGAGGGAATGGCTCTGTTTGTATTTTTAAGTACTTACATTAGTCTGGAAGTTTGTTAATTAACTGAATTTCCTTGATTATTGATGTACTTTCTTTATTATATCTTTTATGTCAGACAGCCCATCAGTTTAGTTCAAGAGAGAATGAAAGGCACGTAAAAGCAGAAAAAGAGCTGAAATGCTAAGTGGAAGGAAGAAAATTGGTACTAAGTATAGGTGGTCAAAAAAGGGGAAAATAGTTTAGCTGAATTAATGCTGTTTTCCTAAATAACTCATCTGTAAAAGGAATGTGTTATGTGACATGGTAGAAAGTCTAAGTAGAAATTTCTGTCACAAAAACATCATGTCATTTGTGCACTGAAATTTTCTACTGAAATATAAACACAGGAGATGTAAGTAATGAAGCACAGCCCTCTGAAATTGACTGAATCAATACTGCATGTATTCTCCTTTCCCATAAAATCACAGCTCAAAGCTGCTTTCAAGTATCTGGTGAGTAAATAAAGGTGAACTGTGTGCCAAGCAGGAAAGCAGTAAACACACAATAAATTGATTTTGGCCAATTTTTATTCTTTCAAGCAATTGTAAGTAAACTCTAAATTCTGTTTTTATGACCTGTTCCTGACTTCTGCTGTTTGTTTGCTTTTTCATGTCTGTTAGTTAGTGTCATGCTTAAATATAAAGATGGAATGATCTTTTGTGCTTAGTGGCTTTAAATTTGTTTCCTACAACTGTAGTTACAGATGGCAGAGTTATAATGACCATAATTCTAAGGAAGGTGGAAAAACAGAAGGTCTTAAATAAGACTGACTTACTTTTAGGTATAGCAGAAAAGGGTTTCCCAACTAATTAGCTGCCCTTTTAGCCAAAGAAAAAAAGAAACGAAGAGTCAATCTGTTTTAAGATAATCATTTTGTTTATCTGTGCTGTTCAAACACTGCTCACAAAGTAGCAAAGTCCTTTGCACTTAGATGATGAAGTTCATCCAAGTACCTCTCTCAGATGCTGTACAAATCTCCTAAGATTCGAAAGGGGCTCTTAGAAAAGGGGATCCTTTTCTGAGCTTTGATGAGAAAGGACTGTTCATCTTTCATCTGAAGCCTCCAGAATCTTGGAATTTTCAGAGTTCTCTGAAAAGCACTCCTGACCAAAGTTATGTCCAAATTTTTAGACTCACCAATAGACATTTGCTAACATTTCACCCCCACACAGAATCACAGAATGGCCTGGGTTGGAAGGGACCTCAAGGATCATGAACATCAAAGCCCCCAGCCACAGGCAGGGCCACCAACTTCCACATTTAACAACAGACCAGGCTGCCTCATCCAACCTGGCCTTGAAGAACATCTCCTCCGTCAGCTTCCCTTCCACAGGCTGGAAGCACTTTGGGCAAGAAGGAATAGTTCTTGTAGGCTGTAAAAGGAAACAAGAATAATTGGGCCTTGTTACTTCCAACACATAAAGCTGGACAATTTGACTATGAGGAAATTTGTTTAGACAGTTTTGTTTCTTAGTAGCGAGAGGGTTACAAAGATGATCTTGTCAGATATTTGCCTGTTATATCCTGCTGTGAAACTATTTTTGTTTTCTGAAGGCTTTTTTTTTTTTTTCCCCATCCAAAGGCAATCTTCCTAAAACAATATTCCCAAGCCTGTTTCACACCAGAGTTTTTGGGAAAAAGTGGCAAAGTCATACACCTAGTTACGCTTAGCGCTGTGTGAATATTTCGCCTTTCACAAGCAGTGCCAAAGAGATTCATCCTGAAAACAACAAAGATCTGAATACTTCAGGAACAAATTATGGGTAGTTTTCTCTCTTCCAGTGTTCAGTGGTTGCAAACTTCAAAGAAGTAATCACCTCGAAAGAAATTAGAAAGCATTGCTTTGAAAAATCAATGCTTTATTTCAGAAATGCCGCAACGAAACATCTGCAGTGGTTTGGGTTGTATTTTGTTTGTTTGTTTGGTTGGTTGGTTGGTTAGTTGGCTTTTTACCTTCTTTTCATTCTTATTTTCACTGGATTATTTATTTATTTATCTATCTATCTATCTATCTATCTATCTATCTATCTATCTATCTATTTCTTAGCACAGACAGTTTGTGCTGGAAAGTCCTGGTGTTCTTGGGACTCACTTTGCATCTCTTCCTTGAAAAAGAGTGTAGTAAAGAGCTCTCAGAAGAGCCTTGATTCATGGTGCAGTAATGTGTTCCTCTCTGACAAAGAGGCCAGATTGCATATTTGAGCAAGTATTCCTTTTTAATTTGTTTTCTCACGATCAGTGTTTGCTTTTCAAGTGGGTGAAAGTGTGCTGCTATCAATCATGCTCTGGGAGCAGCCTGTGGGACAGAGGAGCTTTAGTGCAACACTGGCAGCCCTGTGAGGCCTTGGTAGGCACCCCAGGCTTCCCTCTGTGTCGTGGCCCCTTGAGCAACTGTGGGCAGCTCGTCCAGGGCACACACACTCTGGAATGAACAACTTTGCCTGGCATGGCCTGGGGAGTCCCAAAACAGGAGGGAGGCCAGGAGCTATGGCGGAAGTGTGTGGGAGATGAGCCAAGAGGCTGGAAGTAGTTGACAGTTGATTCATAGTTCTATGAATCCCGTGTGGACAAGTGAGACTTGATGGTCATCTTTATCCGAGGGCTAAGATGGTGCAAGCTTACAACATTCAGCCTTTGTGAAACAAAGGGGCAAATTTCACCTTCTCTGCTATTTCTTTATGGATTGACTGAAGTTTCAGAGTACACGGTGGTATGTTTTGTTATATGATGGGTAAATACTGGGCATCTGGGGTGTCAAGGAGATGTTCTTTACTGAGTATCATGAAAACTGGAAACACCTAGAGTGTAAGAAAAATCCTGTACTTTCTGCAGAGTAAATTTTTTCCACCCTTCCTAAATCACATAGACATAGAAATCTCACAGACCAGCATTAGTTTTCAAAACCTTTCTGAGAAAACATATCTTTTCCTCTGATAATGGCAAAGTCTGCTGGTGTATCTGCCACCCTCCATATCTGCCTCGTGCATGCACCCTTTGCAACCCTGCCTTCAAGTAACTTGGGGAAATCCCCCTGTGTAATGAATACGACACAGGAAACTTGTATGAGTGTCAGACAGCTCTGGGCAAATGATTTCTGACTACAGTCCCCAAAGAAACCTCTACACATCTGTAATATATTTATGGCTCTGCTTACTCATGATTTCTCCTCCCTGTGGTCCTTTTTAATGAAGGGTATGAAAAATTAAACTCTTTCATAGATTCCAGTAAACCAAACAGACCTCCTAACAAATGAACAGTATGTTCCTCGAACGCCATTATACCTGTTACTGGTTGACAAATTTACATTGATATATGTAATGGAATCTGTTACAAGTTTTTCTGCAACCCGTAACACACTAAGGCCAAACTCTGCCAGAAGCGGGACTCATGTGAGTCCCACGCTATGACCGAGGGCAGTTTTATGGCCCTTAAATGGGGAGCACTGTTTGTGTAGCAGTAAGAATAACTATGCGAATGTAGAGTGCATAACTCCAAAATTGCATTTTTTAAACTATGTAGCAGCAAAATAGCCCAGAGAGAATACGTGAACCCGAGTGCCCTTTCTGGTGTATGAGGCGATGAAAAGGGAAGGTTGGAACTCTTGTTCTATATACTGCATCTTTAAAAAAGTAAATCTCCTATAAGCTGGAGGCAGATCATTCAGTCATTTCAAGGAAGATATTACTGTTACACACTCTACAGTTTGCATAAGACATATCTCGGGTTAAATTCTTTTAAAAGGATACCATCAATTTTAAACATTACATTTTCCTGGGTCATTAAGGTTGGGCACATACTGATTTATTAACAGGTAATGTATTATACTTGGAAGAGATAATATCTGCCAGAAGTTCCAGGGAGGCTTTGGAGGTCTTGCTGTGATGAGTCAAGCTGGTAACATACAGTAAGACAGCTGCATTATCAGAGCTGCCTATGCACAAAGGCAAGGAGTGCAGTGCAGTGGCAATAATCATTTGGGAAGGCAGCATGGGAAGACGCAGCACTGAAGACTACTCAGAAAAACAGGACAAATCAAACCTTATTTACCGGCTGGCATTGCAGCACATCACAGAGGTGCCTGCTAACTTCACTAAGCGTGTACAAGATACTGCGCAGCCACATGCAGATAGAAATCTCTTACACAGAAGAGCTTTCACAATGTGCAAAAAGCCAATGCGGATGCCCCAACAAGCAACTAGCAGAGCAGAGATCTGAGGAAGGCCTGTAATGCAAATAACCCTTTCCTAAGTTATCTCTCAGTAGATCTTTGCAGTTGAAATGACTATCTTGCCCAGATCACAGTAATTCATTCAAGTGATGGAGGGAGAGTTGCAGTGTCCCCAGTCTGTGTGATAGCAGCACAGGAAAAACACAAGCAGAACTTTCAGCAGTCAAACCTGAAGGCTACACAAACTGCACCAGCAAGGAGACTAGCCACTGACCCTAATAACTTGGCTGGGGAGTGAGCTGCTTCAGTGTAATGAGCCTTGGAGGACCAACACGCTGGCAAGCAGCCACGTCAGCAAAGCAGCATGGTGCTAGAGGCAGGCTGGAGGAAGGATGCTCTAGCTTACATGGCTGCCTGGGGTCGTCCCTGCAGGTCCACTGCTTCAGCCAGGAGACTCTAGGTGGGAACACCAGGAAGGAAAGATTGCCTCAGCCCCATTGCTGTAAGGGTTGGAGGTAAAAGCACTGCAGTTATCCCACAGTTCTCAGACCTTTTAAGTAGAAAGAAGGAAGAAGAATAAATCCCTGATCAAATCAATGCTGAACTGCAGAGGTTGCTGCGCAAGGTGTGAAGAGCCTGGAAAAAGACAACGATGACAGAAAATCTATGGCTATGAGTGAGGAGGAAAGAGCAATGTCTGCTGATAGCAGGCAGCAGTGTGACACGGTCTGGAAGCTGGCTGGGGCTTGCTCCTGACAGCTGTGCCACCCAGGCTGTGGTTTCCCTTCCGGACAGGTAATCTGTACAGTGACTTCTCTCATGTGAATGCCAAACTAGGTGAGAGGGAAAGGGTATATGAAGAAAACTTGCTTTATGTTGAAATAAGTTAGTTACTGCAGCTCTAAGCCAGTCCTAAGAATATTAAAATAACACCTGCAAAGTTCAGCACTAAGTGTTCAACTTTATACCCACCATTTCAAGAGCACAAATCATTCCAGATATTTAGCTTCTAATAGGCACCACCAACACAAACCTCTTCCCAAAACCTTCTCTTTTCTTAATCCCCTGTGGAGGTTTGGGAAGCTCTGATGTTATCTGCTTCTCCTGAATGTACGGGGAGCCTTCTCTGCATGCAGAATGACATGAAGTAGGAAATGTAATTTTTTTCTGCAAAAGAGACTCTAGGTTCCATCAATCCACACCATGAGTAACAATCTTTGCAACACAGCCTCGGAGCAAGGCAGGATTTGGGCAGCTAGCAAGTAGTGTCCCAGGGACTGACCTTGATTCAGAGCTTGAGCAACATTATCCTTCCTGTAGATGATTCCTTGAAAGGATTGATTTGGCCTTAGGCATAGGAGCTGAAGAGAAACATCAAGAAATCATTTATAGTTGGGAACTGCTTGCTTTCATTTTGCACAATACAGTATTTTTGTTTGCTTGTTCTTTAATTACAAGCCTAATTTTTTCACATGCTCATCTCCTGATATTCGGTGACTTTTAACCTGAGAAAGACAGATGAGAAAAATTAATTCTCATAGTTTTTGACTTGTAAAATAATTTCAAAATAACTGCATGGATTTTCGTATTACTGCCAAGAAATCATGAGAGTTTTGGAGCTAAAATCTCTTTTTTCCTTGTTTATAAAAAATGTCTTCATTATGAAGTTTTGATCTGAGCACAGAATCTGAATTGGGCTCTGGTTTGAAGAAGGATTTGTGGCGAAAGCAAGCAACTTCAACTTCACCTCTTCTCTAGTTTTCCCATCTGTGAGTTATTGTATTTCTTTCAGCAGAGGTTTATAAACATCCAAGCAAAAAGGTCTTGGAAAAGTATACTGTGATACAACTGCTAATCATTACTATTCTTCTATTATACTTCATGACGTAAGAAAGTTCTCACCAGATGCCTTAAAATCTGAGGAAATGTCTGCAAGGCATCTTTGTGGTAACACATGGGTGCAGATTCCATTCATCATTTACTTGACAGTTTAACTAACTACTCCCAAGCCAAAATGATCACTAAAATCCCTTCTCAGAAATATTAGCTGAGGAACAGGAGCAAGCCACTAAAAGCTCAGGAAGCATCTATAATTGAAAATGCCAAGACTCATGGAATATTAGTAAGGGGTCTGCAGAAGGTAATAAAAAAATGCTAGCTTGCTATGCATAGGCTTAATTTCTACATGCAGGGATTTACACCTCCACTGGAAAAAAAGAAAAAAAAATTAAACAAACAAAACCCAACAAGCTCTGCACATTATATGCAGTTGAAACCACTCATCCAGAAATTCTGGTTTGAACTTTCCAAAGCACCCATGGGATTTAGAACAAATCCCAGTTAACCTCAGTAGAACTGGGGCCCTCACATTGCTTAAGTAGTTGAAAGTTCAACTCAGAATCTCCCGAAACATATTTTTCAACCTTTTACAATTTGCAGCACTTTAAAACATTCTCCAATGGAAGTGACAGTTCCTGCACAGTGATTTAATGCTACAGGAAATAGGTTTGCTTTTCTTAGTTACCCTCTGCAGACCCTTTAAATATACACTGAACACACAGATTGCAGGTTAAAAACTGTAACTTTGGTGCAACGTATAATATTTATTGTTTTCTACAGTCCTTTGTGCTAGTGGTCAAACACTACACAACAGGCAGTGTCTAATCCTTGTATTCAGAAAAAGCTGAAGACAACTTCAAATGTTTAGTTAGTTATTTGAAAGCCAATTTCATTATTATTAAGCTCAAAATTACAATTTTTTTGAATGTTTTATACTGGCAATAGAGCATTCCCGACTTTCTGCTGATACTACGCATTGTACGTTGGTCCTCTATGCATCGTAAACTCAATATTAGAAAAGAATATAGAGAATCATAAAGTTATAAAATTAAGGTTGGGAAAGACCTCTAGGATCATTTACTCCAACCATCGGTGTATCACCACCGTGCCCACTAAACTTGGTCTCTCAGTGCCACATCTACACATTTCTTGAAGACCTCCTGAGACAGTGACTCCACCACTTCCCCGAGCTCGACTTCTCTTTCTGAGAGTAATCTTTTCCTAATATCCAACTTGAACCTCCCCTGGCGTAACTTAAATCAATTACCTCTCATCCTATCATCCTACTCCCATCTTGCTGCAACCACGTTTCAGGTAGATGCTGAGAGTGATAAGGTCTTCCCTGAGCCCCATATTGAAATATGTTTGATTCTCCCCTACCCTGATTTCTGCTGCATACCTTAGAACCACCTGGGAAGCAGTCTGTCCAGGACCAAATAAAACTAGGTAGCGATACATGCAAATTTTAGATGCAGATCTGTGTTTGTTTCTGGGACATACAGAGTTCTAGCAAATTTTAACTTATCTTTACTCTCTGTAGAAACCTGCAAGAATGACAAGCTGAGGATACCAACAGAGAGCCAGAAAAAGACAATCATACACAATTGTAAGGGTTGTATTTCTCTTGGTACCAGAATGAAAAATGGCCATAAGCAATTTGCATTGTAAAAACTATAAAAATTTTACCTTGGTATATTGTTCGTCTTCATAATAAACTTCTGGACTCACGAGTGAACCCTTCAGAGGAGCTTTCTGGAGAAAAGACAAATGCATCCAGCCTTTAAATTATGCAGTGAAACGCTACTCTGCATATTATAGCTACAGCATGATGTATTAGCTAATAAAAAACAACACACACACACACAAAAGACTTTGATGGCACACTGAGCAGTCAACAGGTTGCTCAGAGATAGGGGAAAGAAGGATTTGGGGACAAATATGATGAAGGGATGTGGTCTAGGGTAAAGGCTGAAGGCAAGGTGTAGGCTTTGCTGAGGCCAAGGAGGTCTGGCATGGGAATGGTGAAAGGTGGAAATGGGTGCCCAGGAGAACTAATGTTTGTAGGACCGTAAAGAGCAGCAGAATACAAAAGGGTGATGATCCAACTGATGCAAAGAAATAGAAAAACAAAAAAAAAATCTTTGAATTGCAATATCTCCCACAACTGGATCTGAAAATCGCAAGATCTATCTCTGCAGCACAAATAGCATGACCACAACAGGGCTACTGTCGCCATCCCTACAGACTGTAGTAACAAGGAATATCCAGACGATAATGTGATTTCAGGGACCTGAGAAAGCAACCAGGCCTTCTCTGAAACAGGAATGCACTTTGGGGCTCAGAAGACATGATTTAGGTGTTTAGTTTGAACTACACACAGCCTGGAGAGAATACTCCAAAGAACTGGAAGTTCTGTGCACTGGGACAGCTTTGTCCCTCAGCCCAAACTCACTAAAGATTGGTAATGCCTGAACTGAAGAGCCTGACTTGGCTGTTCTTCTAAAAGTTTGGATTGCTCTGTTTGTTGTGGTTTGTTTCCTCTAAATAAAGTCTTAACTAAACATTAAAGTGGCTGCAATAATCCTTATCAGGTTTGGAGGACAGAAGGACAATCCCATTGTTAATTGTATTCATCCTATTGTAATCTGGAAAAACAGATTACTCCAAGGCTGAATATCTGAGGCTATGAATATTACAAAACATAGGCTTTAAATACTGAATCTCAGATTAAACCTAGCTTAAAATGAGGAATAATCAGAAGTCTCTGCATCCTGAAAACTACTTGTTAGCCTACATGAAGTTGATGTAGCGTCCTCAGATCATAACTCCCCTTAGATTTGCACCAATTTGGTCAGCTTTTGCAATGACTGGATTTATCCTATCTGCAACAATGATGAAGTATTCATATCTGCAATGAGGCAGTATAAGCAGAATTGCTGGAAAAGGTCACATGAGCACTTGTTTCACCTGTGCATTTGTTTCAGTGGGTAGTCCCAAGGCTTAGTTTAAACACCCTGCCATGTTTGGTAAGTTAAGGGAAATCTTGAGAACTTTAGGTAACAAAGCAGTTTGGGAGCCAAATTTCCTTTTAAACATTTGGGCAGTGTGGTGTAGCAGTGTGACTGAACATACACAATTAGATTATTATAAGACCATTTTCTGTACCTATATGTGGCCATTCTGTATATATGAGGCCATTATAGAAACCTGACCAAACCAGCCCTTATTGCACATCTATACTCTGTATACTAAGGGTTACAAGAACAACAACAAAAAAACTGTTGTAGTGAATATTGTGATACGTATGAAGAACATGAAACAGGATCATAGAGAACTGAAGCCTTCTGAATTTCAAGTGCATATTTTTATACTGTATTACTGTTTGCCCTTTCTCGCTGAACCCTGTTAACACGTGGCTGTCCGGAGTGACCAGTAGCAAGATAGGGACACTCTTCTGCTCAAGCATTTCTGACATTTGGGCAAGTGGAGTTCCAAGAATGACTTAGAGCTTGCACTGGGGAGGCATGACACACACTCTGGTTGTGGGTTTTGCAGGCATTTGATGACAGCAAGAAAATGGTGGAGTATGAGGTTCCTGATTTGCAGTCTCCATGCTTTAGTGGACACGGTCTTCTGCTTGTCTCTTTGAAGCATGGTATTTGCTGCTCTTCCTCTTCTTTCTCAGGATGTTACTTAGCAAAGTGCTACCTACCTATTCACCCACCATCCTGGATGGTTTTGTAACCCAAGCTTCATTCCTAGGGGCCCCAGCTACGTTTAGCAATTAGGTTTCTCTAATTTGACAGACAGCTACAGCTCCCATACTCTGAATCCCTGTCACGCCCAGCTACCCAGTCCAACTTCTGTAAGCCTCAGGTCTCTGTTCTCTGCTTCAGGTGCTGTTCCACAGTATAATCTCCTTGTCTTGCTCCCATCTTGCTTCTCACACCACTATACGGTTCTGGTAGTTTCCCTCTTCATGGTGTCTATATAGGAGGAGGGGAAATTCCGAGAGTGCATGATGGAAGAAGGACCTGCTCTTTGCCTTGGTGCCCTAATCCGCAGGCGAGAAGGGCCAGAACTGCAACTGACACCAAAGTCCAGCTTGACTCCAGGATGCCAGGTGTGTGGTGCAGGGGAGCTTTTCAAAATCTTCAGCAAATCAAGCTGTGAAACTTTACTGAGGCCAAGAGTTACAAGTGCAGATGAGCAGTGAAGCTCACTGCCAGGCAGCACGAGCTGTCCCTGCCTCCACTTCCCAATGGCCTGCCTCCACTATCCCCCTTTCCTTCATTCCTGTATCCTTTGAACCCAACACTGGTCACTGGCAGAAAACTAATCCAGCCACTTTCTGTGGGATTAGTGGGCTGAATTGAGGAAATCATGGAGGGGCCTGGTGAGTGTTAAAATTGACACTTGGAGGGGACTGAGACAGCATGGCTGGGAGGGGATCAAGGCAAGTTGTTGTCCTCGTTCTGTTAGCCAGGAAGCTAATAGCCGTTCAGAGATATGGCCACAGGTCTTGTCAGATGGTGCCACTTGTATGTTTTCAAAGCCTTCTATGTGGTCAAACTGGGCAGGCTCTCACAAAAGTAAATTCTGTGTTCCTTTTCAAAGAGAAGGGACATAAAAGCCTCTCTGAGAAACATTACCAGAATATTTTGGCAAGGCAGGACATTGGCCTGGCTCTGACCTTAGAGATAATAGAAAATTCTGACAAAGAGTTTGTTATACAATTCAAGTTTAGGTAGATATTCAGAGTGGAAATTATGGCTAAAATAGCTAATGTTTGGTAAATGTGCTTAACAATGGAGCTGCCAGTCCCACCTACAAGAACCGGTTTGCACCTCCTTGGCAGAAGGATCTGAGATTGAATGGGTATAAGCAAAGCTGGGAAAATGATGTTTTTCACTGTTTTCCAATGAATCATCAACAGGTTTTTGAAAACCGTAAAAATAACATTTTTTTAAGAACACACAAAGATGCTTTTCTTCAAAAAGTAGCATTACAATGAAGGATGAGTGGAAACCCATGTGCTTTTCATCTGCACAGAATACAAACAGACTATGTAATGTAAAGCAGACCTTAACGGAGACAAATAAGCACGTTAAAGAAAAATGCTGGTAAAATAAATCTGGAGAAAAATATTTCAAGTACACAGTGAAATCCTTTCATACCATCTGAAATGCATGAACTGGGCAGAGAAAACTGCACCGATAGTCACAGAAGGGCTGATAGACAGACACACACCCAGCACTGATAAGGAGTTCTGTGCAAATCTCTTTCATACTTTGCTTTTCCTCCGATAAGTATTTAAAACGAGATTTGTCTTACCCTAACGACTGCAGTGTGAGAAAGTGAAAAGAGCAGGGATTTCATATTCCTGCATTAGAGATTTACAAATTTTGTTCTCTTTCTATTTTTTAAATGGGGTGCCAGCATCAGCTACAAACTCCCATATACAGTATTTGCCTTACAGTATTATACCTTATGCTGCTGTGGCTCCAAGCCACTCATGTGTACAAGTTTGAAGGAACAGGGCAGGTACCTCTGTGGTGTTCCAGTGTCTGTTTTTCTCTCACTGCCTGTCCTGGAAACAGGACAGCCCAGGCTCCACCCTGCTGGTGGAAAGTTCATGGAAACCATCAATCAGCATCAGTTGCCTTTAGCAACCAACAACAAATCTGCCCACATTGGCCACAGAGATTGAGAGTACGTGGTTATTTCTGCATCGATGTTCAGACGAGGAGTCCTGGCTTCAAGAAGACTCCACCTGTAGGAACTTCCAGAGAGCATTTAAGTTATGCCTGCAGGGAAAATAAGAGAGCAGGGAATGCCAGGGTATGAGAGAAACCTCCTCCAGCTTGGTTGCACTCAGCCACTGCTGCTTCCACCAGGAAGAGATGCTGGGCCAGTTTGGAAAACAGTGCCCAAGAGGATCCCTCTTCTGAGGCCTGTGTCTCAGTAGAGGGGGAAAGGCACACTGAAGGTGCCACGGGACAGCTTGTCATGCAGCCCTCAGCAAGGTTTCTTCTGGTTGAATATTTGCAGGACTGGAACTGTCACAGCCTGCCTTTAAATAGCCTGAAATAAGTAGCATATTTTAATCTATTATCATTATTGCTGACTTGTTACATAAAACCTTAATCACTCTGAAAGGAATATATATATATGAGTTATATATGTGTGTGTTTGATATATGTATAGTCATATTGAGAAACTATCTGACTCTGAAAATCTTTGTCAGGTGCTCCTTAATGTGCATGCAATAATCTCCAGTCACACTGAGGAATATCTGCCCCTTCACACTGCACTGCAGTGAGACAGCACAGGCTGCAAGGCTACGGAGCCCAGCAATGCACACAGAATCACATTCATCTGCAAGCCTTTATCTGTAGACCCATTAACTGTCTCCCACTGAGAGGGTCTAGAAAAAGTGCAGCAGTCTCTGTGGTTGCTGTCGACAGAGGGATTATGGATTCCGACCCTCCCAACCCCAAATGTTTTCCTAGGCCAGCAATGTGTGAGTCTCAGCAGCTGCCCCTGAGCTAACACCTCTGCCTTTGGGACCAGGAGGTAGAGAAGGGAAAACATGGACACATACTTCAAAGTCAGCTCAGGTTTCAAGGGGCAAGAAGCAGAAGAGGATGATTTCTGCCCATTCCTTTCCTCCCCTGAGCATCAAACGTGGGGAGTTGAGGTGGTGGAGGGAGACAGAACTGTCGTTACACCGCTCCCGGCATCTCTGTTCCGTACGACTCATCCTGCCTTTGGGGAAGTTCAGCAATTTCAACACAGTCGTGGGGATTTTCCAGGGGTTACAATCTACCAGTTAGTCATTCAGCCTGCTCTCCAAGTGCTCTTTTGAAAGAATCATGGCATTTTCAAAGAAGTCAGAGGTCATTGCTGGCTTGGCTTGACATTTACACTTATTTTTATCAAGAGATAGAAGAATGGCATTCACTGCTGGTACATCCAAAAACAGTGGAATTTTTTTCCTCTGAAGGGTTTAGAGCTCATTCTCACACTTGTTCACAACCCAAAAATAATCCTCTCATTAGTTCACTAGCAAAATCACATCGCAGTACACTGCACCTTGTTACTGACATTCTTAGCAATATGTACACCACTGCAGAATAACTGCCTGACCGCTTCTGCCAGGAAGGAAAATGCCAGAGGATACATTCATTCCATTGGCAGAGGAATTAATTTTTAACTTTTTTCCCCTTTTTCCCTCTCTGAAAGATACAGATATGACCAAAGCCAGAGGAACTGAGCAGATCCTGTTATGTGAAGATCTGGCTAACCGTTTGGTAGGTCAGTGCACCAATATCTCTCCTGAACTTATTATGTGCCGCAGAGACAGGTGGAAGCAGAAAAGCCTAAAAGAAAAATACCCAGTTTCACTTTCTTGGGGCTTCCTGGTGATAAGATGGAGAATTTTTATTGCTATTTAATGCCACTAATACATTTATACAGCAGGTTACCCAGCAGATAGAGGAAGGAATGTTAAATAATGTTTAATTATTAATTAGAACTAGGTGAACATTATGAGGCCTCCATCAAGATTAGAATCCCACTGTGCAAAGCTAGGTGAGAAGTCATTCCCTGCCTTGAAGAACTTAAAACCTGAAGAGACCAGGGAGTCACTGGGATTGGGCACAGCCTTTTTTACACTGAGAAACCAGAGTTGCAGTAGCCCTGTGTCCTTCTCCACAAGTCTGACCCTTTTTCCAGAGGTTCTTTAATAATGGACAAACTTAGCTTACTAGCAGTACTTTACACATGATCTGCTCCTTGGCAAGCACATTCCTTAACAGGCCAACTAAAATAATTCAGTTGCCTTTGTCCCTCTTTTTTTATTTAGAGAACTCGGAGTACATCAGCATACATGCAATAATAACAGATAAGAGTATGAAGATATGACCAATTCTAATTTGTATTATGCTGGGTACATCAAAAAGCTACTTTTCCATAATCTGCTTATTCCCTTTGTAATCCATATGCAAGGACTCTGAAAATCTCCCTGGAGCATAAAGATAGAATAGAATCAAAGAGGGAGAGGAAAAGGGAAGCATATTTAATAATTGAAGAAAATCTCATTTGAGAAAGGCTAATTTATGAGTACATGAAGCACCATGTGGTTCTTTATAAAGGCTCCAAGTATGACGGATGGAGAAAAACAGTTGCACTAGCAGATCTAGATCATACATCTAGTAGCTATACATGGATCGATAGGTACTGTGACTCCAGGGAAGCCTATGACTGAGAGACTCTCCTGAGGCAAAAAGTGCACATGGAGGTGGGCAGAGCTAAAGGAGCTCTAACTCTTCTACAATGTCTACAATTCAGCAAACATCAAATTCCCACTTGGTACCCTTGCTATTAAGAACTTCTCTGTTTCTAGTGGAAGTAAAGAGAGCTTTGCTTCATGTGGGGAAAACCCATCCCCATGATATAACTTATCCATAGGGATAAAGCCCTGGGCATGCCTTGAAAACTTGGAGAATTCAGTTATCTCAGCTCTACTTTTAGCATATATTTGAATCAAAAGGGAAGAGGACCCCACAGATCTCTGTGAATTGAAGCTGTCATCTTTTGGATGGCCCTATTTCAGTGCTAGTTTCTCCCACATTTCAATATGCCAGACAGAGACTCCTAAGTAGGTTGCATTAGCCTTCTGCGTGCCAGTGTGCTAGATAAGTATCCTATGTACAAAACAATGCTATACTTACAGAGAACTGTAGTTATTTACCTGAGTCTTGCATTCAACTAGGTTTAAATATAATTTGAAATAGCTTAACTTTATTTTGGGGTTCCCATACTGTTTTCTGTTATTTTTGGAATAAATATGCATTAATAAACATTTATGTTGGCCTGCACACTTGCAGAGAGTCCAGTGCATTAAGGAGATGATAAACACACTGCTGATGCATTGCATAGGGATTCTGGATGTGCAGTAATTCTGATGCAATCAACATGTGTAGGATCCACTAGGGTTAAATTGTAGGTTGCATCTGTATGTGTGTTGTGGCCATCTATGTAGCATAGTCAGGTGTTAGACTGTCTGGACTGAAATGCTGTTCTGACTCAGTTGCCAGAGACATACAAAGATCCTAGAAGTATGCCTGAAGTCCCCTTGTAATCTCAGAGAGAAATTTTTTTTTTGCTAGAAATGTGGCTGCAACCAGAAAATGCAGGTATATATAGGGTAGTACTATCCAAATCAAATCCTTAGTTCCCATGGTAGGAAACCAATGCAAATACAAGGGGATCAGGTTAACGTGCGTCTGTGTGCACAGACATGCACAACACAATTAAAAGCTCGGCTCCATTCCTAGCTCAATGCTTTTGGTCTGGGTAGTAACAAATCCTCACCCAGCAGGGTTTCAAGAATGAAAACCAGCCACAAGAGACAAAGAGGCACAGAAGTGATTGAAGCCAGCCTAGGCAGAAGCAAGTTCTGGGAAGCGTGATGCTCCTGGGCAGGCTCAGGGCCAGCAAGGCCCCGCTGCCCAGACTGATCCTGTAACAGATCCCTGAGGGCAGTGCTGATGTTGCTCTTGCTTTCCCTTCCTTGCAAGAGTTTGCAAGTAAAATCCGTGCAGTGAAGACTGCCTCTGTTATTTATTTTTTTTCTGTGGTCTCTCTGAAAGAAGAACATGATTTCTTCATCTCTGTAATTCAGAAGTATTTTAGTATTTGTTCTTCAGGCTGTGAAATGACCATAAATAGTTTTGTGCAAGAATTTGCTGCTTGGATTGTGGTATTTATTAGAGACAAGTCAGATAAAATACCTTAGGCTAAATTGCAGCCCTTTGGTCTCTGTTCATTGCAGAAAGGAGACTGGGAGGTCCTGGGGGAACTCTCCCACCAGAAAGCACATCTCAGGCTTTCCACACTGCTTCCTCATCACATCATCAGCAAGAGAGAGAATGACTTGGACACTCTACATGGAAGCCTGCACCCTAGGAAACCTGATAGCAACAAGATTACGTGTGCCAGAAATCAGAACTGCTTCTTGGATGCACAGAGATCTGCACGAGCCTTTCTACTCCGAGCAGTGGAAAAGAAAATCAGTACTTCCCTTGCCCTCTCCCACACTGCTGGCCACTGTTACTAGTTTGAGGAGCAGAATGCAGAATACTGCCCACATTATACTATGCCATCCTTCAGACAGTACCAGCATAGCCCAGCATAATACTACCAGGGGTGGGGGATAAGGACTGACACCTGAAATGGGGTCTTGTGCTGCGACAGGGTGGCAGAGCATCAGGGGAGGCTGGGCAGGGGCGGTCAGGGCTGGTGGTGCGCTTGATGAAGGGAAGGCCCAAATCTTTTGGTACACATTCATTGTAGATGAACTTATGTACCAACATAAGTTATGGATAATTATGGACATGGATAATTATGGGGAAAACTCAGTGATTTAAGAGCATGCATGCTTATGGGGCTCAGCAAACTCTGAATTAATGCATAAAGAAATCACGGTCACTGCTTCAAGTGTCTCTGTTTACAGACACCCAAAAATAGCAGTGACTAAAGCAAGGTATCTCAAGTTAACAGTGTCCTGAATTGTCATGCACACATCATGGTTAAAACAGCTCTCAGCTCTTAAAGTCAGTGCTCAGAAACTTCTTTAGAACATTTTAAAGTTTATAACATTCTTTATCCTCAAAGCAGGCATGCTTAACTGTGAGCTGATTTTGCTCTACAGTCATTTTGACACCTACATTTAGTTAACACTTCTTCATCCAGGCCCATCAGTGAGACCTGTAGAGTGGCAACACTCCTTGATTACTGACATGACTGCCTGCGCTTTAATGTGGTCTAACTGTCACCACCTTTCACATCAAGACAGGCACAAGTATCAGTCAAAGTGGCTTTGAGTTTCTCATATACTTTATTAGCTTAAAATATTACAGTGAACATAGTCTCCTGTATAGAATGGTTCTTGGGGAGGCAGAGCAGTCCAAGAGTCAATTCATCAGTGACAATTTTTCTACTTGGAGAAAACATATAACAGTGATTATCAGTGGAATTGTCTATTGCTTATTTTAAATAAATCTCATTCTGTCTTCCTGTCCAATTCAAGAAATTTCTAAAACTCTTGTATTACAAAAGGGGGACTGACGTGGGATCCAGAATGTTCCTATTTTTATTTTTTTTAGCTATTATTGCCAGTGTTTGAAGTGCATTGACATGAACCAGAAGCAGCTGGAGCTTCAGTCAGCAAAATGGAAAACATAGGTGGTGCATAATCATTGAATTAAGAAGCTTCACTGCTGCCCAGAATTACTGATTAGATATTATCTAATGGCAGAAGAAGAGATATTGTTAACATCTGATGGTTTCAATTTCAAGTATTTTTAGGAGATGCATCAATCAAAGCAGTGATTAGACAAAAGTGGACAAAGCCATCAGCTGACTGCTCTTAAACATTACAATCTCATTTAAAAATGAATGAAAAAAGTCTATAACTTTACTCAGCTGTAATTTCAGTCTGCTCGAATATTATGAGCTTGTTCTGTTTTGCAAACATCAAAGGGAAAAGATTTATGTAAAACGACCAATACTCCTTTCTCCTCCACATGAATAATTCCTGTAGCCAATTTCAACTGGGAAAGAAAAATACCTTTTATTTCTGTTTTTAATTCAGAGCAATTAGCTGCATTTAGGATACTTCAGATTATTGTCCGTTCTTCTGACAGTTCAAAGAAAGTGGCCCAACAAGATCTGTTTTGAAAGAGATATTATGAATATGTCCAAATCAGTGTACACAGCTGGGCTCAAGTGCTTCATTTCCAATGTCTTTGTTTTGGTAGGAAATGATGATAGAGCCTGATGCCTGATGCTTGGGTATTTTCTGGACTTCCTATTCAAATGGTGCCTCTGACACTCTTTCCAGTTAGCATCCCCAAGGCTTACAGCAGATATTTATTTGATGGGTTCTCATTTCCTGTTTTTGGAAACATATGTTATTTGGAATGTCTATTTGGTAATAATGGCTTAAAAATAAAATAAAAACAGAGGCAACGTTATCAGAATAATTTACCATAGGTGATCCAAATGAAATCCCTGGAGGAAAGATTATCCAACCTCCTCATCCATTGCAACTATGAAACAAAAAGCTGTGAAATAAAAGTGTTAGTGTTCCGGACTTTCTTTAGTTGTCTCTCCTTCCCAACACAGTAAACAAGTTTTCAGTGCTTCTTAATGTCTGAATGTGTAGACTCTGTATGTTCTTAATGTCAAGTAGTCACAGCCATTGCTATTATTCAATTCTTTGAAAGGGTAGATAAATGCAGGACAAGGGGAAATGGTTTTAAATTGAGGGAGGGGAGATTTAGGTTGGATATCAGGGGGAAATTCTTTACACAGGGAGTGGTGAGGTGCTGGAACAGGCTGCCCAGAGAGGCTGTGGATGCCCCGTCCCTGGAGGTGTTCAAGGCCAGGTTGGATGGGGCCCTGGGCAGCCTGGTCTGGTATTAAACAGGGAGGTTGGTGGCCCTGCATGTGGCAGGGGGTTGGAGATTCATGGTCCTTGAGGTCCCTTCCAACCCTGGCCATTCTGTGATTCTGTGATTTCTTCAGTATGGCTACTTTTCTGAGTTGGAGTAGGAAAGCAGATTAAAACATAACTACGTCTGTCTGCTTTTCATGTTCTATTAAGACATTGCCCTATGTTTCTCTCTCTTTTCAGAGCCATTGCTGTGCCAGATACTGAAGCTAGCAGTGACTGTATTTAAGCAAGGATTTAATATACAGAGGTCTAGCATGGTTTCCTTAACCATCACGGACAAGAGGTTTCAGGTTCCATCAACTCTCCATTTTATTTAATGTATGAGTCAGTGGCTCAAACAAAGTAGTGATTTAACCTTGACACAAATCAGTTTATTTTTGTCTGTTTAAGTGGGAGCAAAATGCTTCAGCATGGGATTTTAAAGTGCTTTCAACATAGTTTGACTTTTTCTCCACCTGTGTGACCAGCATGACCTGTGTATGTCAGGATGCTGTCAGCTGGAATATAACTTGAGCATAGTTGTACTATCAGGAGAGAATTATTCTGTGATGTTATTTGGCTCTTTTGTAATGCATTTTAGCCAAACAGTTTTTTTACGATGAGTAAGATTAATTAGAGCTAGATAAAGATTTACTTGATCACTGTTGTCATTTTTTCACAGAATAAAATAAGGTTAGAGGAAAGAAGAAGATGTTTCCCCCTTGAAATTCATTGAAAAGCTTTGAATTTTCATTGCCAAGAATGAAAATAAAATAAAATAAAATAAAATAAAAATAAAATAAAAAAGTCATGTATGGTTTTTATTACAAACAGCCATACTCTAATACAAAAACAGGAATTTTCTTTCAAACAGTATCCTTTCTACTCAGAACTTCTTTTTGGCTTCATAAGCTTCCAGTCAGCTCTAGTTCTTATCCTTGTCATACAGTTAAGGCATCCGATCTTCAGCCACTTCTTCAGTGATTTGCCCCAGGTGCCCCATCAGGCTGGTGGCAGAGCCCAGAAGAGTCCAGTTCCCTGACATCCACTCTCTTGCTGGAGCCTGTTCTCCATTCACACCCCTCCACAAGAAGAGGCATGCATCAGTGCTCCCAAAACAGCTCCAATATTACGATCTTTATTCTCAGAATAGAGAATTGGTCTGATAACAGCATATCTGCTGATAAATGCTGACATCATTTGGAGTTAAATATCCTCTGGAAAGATTCTGCTGCAGACAGACATTTGCAACTGTAAGGAATATTATTTAGCATTGTATGTTTCTCTGGCTACTGAAAAAGATGCGATGAGCACTTCCTTTAGGAAATGAGAAAAAAGAGAGAAAATGTAAATGATGGCACTGAAGCCAACACATTCACCTGACAGATAAAATAGCACTTAGCAATCACAGTAAGTCTTAGCTACACTAACAGCATTGGACATTTAAAGCAGTGATTGGGCTTAATTTGAATATGTCATTCTTCAGGATCTATGTAAATATTATCTATATATTGTATATATTTCTGCTTTGAGCGCCTCAGAAAGGATATATTTTCACACTATCTGCTGCTTCTTTACCTACTGCTCTAGATTTTCCACAGAACCATATTTTGTTCTTTGAGATGATTTATTACTGTGACTTCCTCAGTCTTATTTGAATTGGGATTTAAATAATTGTATTTCCAGTGTTTTCTTCCTTTTATGTGCAAGGAGCTTTCATAGGAGATGGTGCCTGACACAGGCAGAAAAGAATGCATTTTGAATGCGATAATCTCCAATTTAGCTAATAGTGCTAATTAACTAGGATTATGCTTTCTGGATTGTCACTGGTTAGTGAATGAATCCCAGGAACGAGTGCTGCAATAAAATGAGACAGAGTTCTTAATGTATGTTTTTAGTGTTTCTTGTCAACAAACTGTGTCAGCTCCTTACTGTATTACATGAAGGTAATATATATTTTTAATGCTTTGGCTTCAGGAATATTGACTAAAGACTTCTCTTTGACTGATCAGTATGTATTTTTGTTTCTCCAGATTACAAAGCTTGTTATTTCCATGTCTTCATGGTTTACTGAAGAAGAAAGCCAAGTAGAGCTTCAAGTGCCTGCATCACGTTCAAGTGTCATAGATGAATTTCCTTAACGACTGCAAGGAGGAGTTTAATTTGGCATCGATCGAAATGTGTTGCAGGGATCAGCACGAGTATATGGGCTTATTCTTTTTTCTCTTAGAAAATGTCTTTGAAGGTATTCCCAAACTTTATCACCTTTCTGTGCTTTCAGAGCCTTTTTAAAGTGTTTGGAGAAAGAAAGAAAGGAAGGAAGCAAACTAATAATCATGGAGGGGTGGTGAGTGTCTGTGATCCAGACCTTGTCCATAACCCATCTGTAATTCGTCCTTCCTACACTCCCTGGCAATATGCTACTGAATTATCACACTCGATGTACACAGTGCACATAATAACAAATAATGAGGTCTCATGCGGAATTCATAAACTATCACAGAGATGCCTCCAGGTTGTTTCCAGTATCAAGATAAATTACGTTAGCTAATGTTATGTAGCATGATCGTACATCACAGGCCTTCCCCATAGACCATATTGCCTAGCTCTACTTAGTTTTCTTTAAAAATAGATGCTATGGATTTATATTCCTGTAGCATAAGAGATGCTTCTCCTTGGGCCTGGTAAATGCAAGAGCTGGAAATGAACAATGGTGTAAGGGATATAGAATTATAGAATTGTTTGAGCTGGAAAGGACCCTTAAAGCTCATTTAGTCCAATTCCCTTGCAGTGAGCAGCTACAGCCAGATCAAGTTTCTCAGAGCACCATTCAGCCTCACCATCAACGTCTCCAGTGATGGGGATGGCATTCACCACCTCTCTGGGCAACCTATTCCAGTGTCTCACCATCCTTACTGTAAAAATCTTGTCCCTTATATCCAATCTAAATCTCCCCTCTTTTAGTTTGAAACCATTTCCCCTTGTCCTGTCCCAACAAACTCTGCTAAAGAGTCTGTCCCCTTCTTTCTTATAGCCCCCCATTAGATACTGAAAGGCTGACATCAGGTCTCCCCAGAGCCTTCTCTTCTCCAGGCTGAAATTTAAACAATATTTTTCCTCTCTCCTTGGCTCTCCCTGTCCCAGTGGGTACATCTTAGGCTTTATTTGGACATCTCTACAATGCCTTTCCCTGAGGATCTGTGAACTTGCTATAAGGGAACTCCAGGGTAGCACAGAAGATCACAAGAGCTCATGCATCATCTCATCACTGAGCATCAACCCTCGCTGGTTCAGTGATGAGGGTCTGGGCAAGAGCAGGCCTTGTGGTCTATGACCTTCGAGCAAGACCCACTGTATTCTGAAAGTGGGTGTGGTGGTAGGCACACTCTGCTAACTACACTGTTACATGGAAATGGCATGAAAGAGAGATCTGAGAAAAACTAAGATACAAATGGCTTTATACTGTCTCACTAACAAGCTAGTCTAAATACAATACAGCTTCAAAAGTGTCTTTAATTTGTACAGGGCCTACCACTGTGACAAGCTCTTTTAGATGAGAATACCAGGAGAGCCTTGGTGAGAATATGTTTGGGGTTTTTTTAATGGTTTTTTTTTCCTTTTTCTTTTTTTCCTTTTCTCTTTTTTTCCCCCTTTTTTCATTTTTCATTTTCTCTCTATGTTTAATGATGATAGATTATGTAATCAATCTGATCACCTCTTTTGGAAGGCATTTATAATGATCAGTGTCAATATTTATGAGGAAATAAAGCACTCTAAAAGTTATTCATAGTCACTGAGACTATTTTTCACTTAGCATTAATGCTCTAAGTGTGGGTTTCTTGATACAGTCAGATATGCTAGCCAAGAATAAGCTCAGACCCCAGTGTACAGCTAAGGATGTTTAATGTATCTTGACAGTCATTAAGTAGTTGGTAAAAGACTGGCAATGAATTCATTATTCATCTTATGAATCAATCCTATTTATAGCAAACTATCAAAAAATTCACACTATAATATGGAGATTGAAATGGTTATATATAATGGTCCTTTCACCAGAAGCAGCCATGAAAGAACCGGTGAGACTAGAACAAATTACAGTTAATGACAGACTCTTTCTCAGAGAATTAAATACTTTAATTGGTCAATCAGGTTGGGCATTTGAGAAAGAAAGAGTTGTAATTATGTGAAAACCTGCCTACTGTACTTTGGCAGCTTTATAGGCCTCTGGAGAGCAGCAGCAGCAGCAAGATTAAAAAAAAAACAATCAGAAGCAATAGCAAAACCCCAGAGGAATCATGTACCAAAACTGCTGCTTTGCTCAGAGGAAAAGTCACTTTTCCTTAAGGAAACCCATTTTGTTTCTTCACCCTCCCAAAAAAAGTACTTCTCTTAAGTAAGCTGAGCGATAGCGTGGATCTGTTGTTTTATGGGTAAAAAAAATAGAGGTATTTTGCCATCAGTGCCTCTGTACATTATCACCTTCAGCTGGCAGGCATGAAATAAGAGCCTCCACCCCTGAAAGCAATGGGAGCAATCTAGGCTTTGGGAGGATGCCTGGTTCTCAAATCCTACCTTCTTTTGTCACAACTGTGTTGAGCCTCTAGGGCAACAATCTTCCTAACATGTGTGGTCAACACACACCAAGGCAGGGGCAGAAACTCCTAGGAGCAACACTGGCAGCCAAGCGGAGAGGTGCTTCTCTGCGTCATGAGCCATGGCTCAGGAACAGACTGGTACACGATGGAAACAAAGAGATGAGACACATTCCCAGCAGCAGTGGCCTGCCAGAGGAAATTTCTCCCTTGTTGCAGCCAACCCTGGCTTTGCCTAGACCCGGGCAGGGGGACCAGGGCCAGGGTAGGCCTTTCCCAGGGTAGGCCCTTCCCAGAGTATGTCCTTCATTGCCCTCCCCACCCCGTTCTAGACCCACGGCCTCTGAGGTGAGAGGCAGCCCAGGGCACAGTGAGATCGGCTGGGCCCATCTGTGGGGAAAGGGTTCTGTCTGTGGGACAGGAGTGAGTTCTGACCAGTGTGCACAGGGCCGGGCAGGGGCTGGTCTGCAGCGTGGCTAACAAGATGGCTCCCGTCAGACCTGAGGTGAGAGCACCAGATAAAACACAGGTGTCAGGGATGGGGGCTTTTTTTTGCATTGTCCCTAAATGTGCCTCTGAGTCTGAGGAAGAAAACCCAGCCTATTATTAAGTAAAGCTCATTTTGTGTGTATACAGAGCAGAGGAGAACAGTGCTGATCTGACTAGGAATGAAGCAGCACAGCACCTGCAGCTCCTCTCCATTCAGGTGGGAAATTCGTGGAGGCCAAGGGCTGGAGGGGGATCCTATGCAGCTGCATTTTGCCAGGAAAGAGCTTGCACAGCTAAAAACCGTCATCATGGTGTCTCAGAGAAGGCAAGGAACAAAACTGGGTTTTCAGGAAACTGTACAGTGTTTTCTCACATCTGACTATTTCTGGGGTGTTTACGAAAAATATCACCTCTGATCTTGTGCTAATAGGCAACATGCCACGAAGTGCTGGATGTACAGCTTCCTCTTGCATGTGCTTGGCACATCCCAGGTTTAATACAGCTTTTGGCATGAATTACTGCTCACTCCCCTCGGGGGTGGGTTGGTCAGTGTCCAGCAACACAATGGTGTACTCAGCTGTATCCCTGGCTGTGAGTGAGGGTGGTTCCTACACCACTTGGGCACACACAGATACTCTTCTGCAACTGGTGCGTGCTTTGGAGCTGGCATGGAGCCGGTCTCAGGCATGGCTCTTCAGCACTGAAGTGAGAGAAGACACAGTGGCTAAGTACAGAGCCCTATTTCTGTCCTTGTTCCAGACCCAGCCTTGCTGCTCCTTGCAGTTAAAATCAGCTTTCTAGCTGGCTGGCTGCCAGCAGAGGCCTAGAGCAACCACAGCCCAAGCCTGCTGCACTCTGCACTGGCAATATAGGAGCAAAACTATTTGCATTGCTATGCAAACAGTACCTGCGTCAGTGTGAGTGTTCGACCTTCAGAGAGACCTCATCCAGTTTGGCAACAGTAGAGTCAGCTCTGGCACTACAGGCACAAGTGACTTCTGCTGCCCCAGTGATGAGAGGCCATGGTGTGGTGAAGAGGTGAATAAAGCCTCTGCAGGTTATGGGCAGATGGGGACTGCAAAGAGAGGTCCTTGAAAGCTGGGCTTGCTTTTCCTTAAGTCCCTGGGAGAGTGGGAGTATGGATACTTCCCCTAAAGAGACAATTCCTTTTACTCTTCCTAGACAGCAGTTAGAGCTACTTCACATACTTGGAGCTCTCTTTTATTGGAGGCTGCAGCTCACACCAGCCTGGTGTTGCAAGCAGGTAGTGGGCAGTCTGCTACTCCATGTAAGTATCAGCATTGCTGGGGCCTTTAACTCGCATCAGCAGTTTAGGGAGCTCAGGTTTACCTAGGCATAAGAATGTTAAAATTCACTGCAGCTTATTCATTGAACACATTACAAATATTATTAAATAAACTGTTAATGCTTTTGAAATGCAAATACTGGGCAGGGCTTTTCTCTGCTTTGCTTTGTTAAGGCTCACAAGACTGGGGAGCTGACTCTTGGCAGGGTTCTCAGGGGTCTCCAAGCTTTTAGTGTTTTGGCATTTACTACCCATAAATACACTTTTCATATTTAGATGACAAACTGGCACTGCTCCAGGGGAGCCCATGTTTATTCAAAATATGCTAGCCTTCCTCATGCTTAGGACAGATCCATACTCAAGGCTTCCTGCCAGCTTGAAAGTCTGGATCCTGATCAGCAAACTTTGATGAGAATCAATTAATTCAAATTAAATTTGAATTAATTATTAATTAATGTAATTAATTAATTAGTTTTTAACTTTAAATTACATTAATTAATTAGTTAAATAACTTGCTATATTAGCAGTTGATGTGAGAATGAGCTCAGGGAGATGAAAAGCCACTACAGCTTCTGTTAACAGTTAGACAAAACTGCTGCATTTATTTGTGCATTTGCAAGAGAAATAGCTTTTTGATGCACTGGGCCTTCAACTTCTGTCCTTCCTCTATAAAGAGAGACACATGACCTGGCAAATCAGACCTTTCAGTTTGTGCCTATTAGGGAGATGTTTGATAAGTCCATATTTTTCCTGTAAAACATGAGTACTTCTGTGGGCTTTAAAAACTATAATTTGTTTAACTGGTTGCTGTCTTCAGAAAGTACAGGAAAATCTAAAAAACATGCTGGTATCACACAATCCTCGTACCATGTTAGTAAATGGAAAGGTGTCCAAATGATTTGTTTTTAGAGGTACCGTGTGTTTTGAACTTGCCATCCTCTCTGTACTTGCCTTTTCTTATCCCTTTTCTCTGTTTGTTCACTGTTCTTCCTGTCGAGTAGGGAGCTCTTCCCCCCAGATGTCCTGTGCTACTCAGTGGCCCTGATAGAGAAATGTTTATTGCCTTCTTCTTCCCTGCTGTGGCAGGCAGGAAGTTTAGCAAATGATGTTTCCTGCCAGGAATCCAATGCAGGGCATAGGAATCTCTGCTGTCCATAAAAGCTCACCAGTCAATGCAATAAACAATGAAACTTCTTTGGTATGGATTACTACAATTGTTATTCATAGCTTAGTCTCATATTTGCATTGTTACCTAAGAACAAAATTGCCACATCTCTGTCCCATGCAAAATTTTTGGTTGCTCTGCAAACTGGAAAGTCAATTTAAATTGAAGGAGTTGGTTAATAATGTGCAAGACAATCAGTTTCACTCTGTTATTCTCAAAGATATTAAGTTAGTATTGAGGAAATACAAACACTGCGTGACAAGGTTATCGTCATATACAAACATCTAAGGCCCTATAGTGTCTTTGTTATCCACATGGTAATTATTCTTACTATTATGTTTCCTTGGTTTAATTCCATTTACACCTGTAAGATTACAAGATAATTAAGCTTGAGTTAATGCAGGAAACTAGAAATGGCATGGTTTGTTAACAACAGACAAAAAGAGTAAAACTGGCAAACATGTCATGGTTATTTGTGCAACATCTAAAAGTGTATATTACTACTTTGAAGATCCAAGAGTGTTGTGTGGGATGCAGGCGTGAAGCCTGGCCAGCTTAGCACCTGATAAAAGGAAAACAAAACACCAAGGAAAGCACTGCATTGTAAAGCAACCTGGCAGATCTCCAGGGCTGATTAATTTTAGAGATGTAGCAATTTAGCACACATCTTCATTTGTGACTTCTTGTCTTTTTCATGCTGGTGTACCAAAAAGCATTTTTACCTATTGCTTATGTTGTACGAAAGGCTTATATTCTTTTTGTTTTGTGACTGTAGCAGGCTGGATTTCCATGAGTAGTTACCGTGTTAAACAGGGAGGAAATGCCAGTCAGATTGTTTTATTTGTTGTCCTTACGGAGAAGATAGAGCATTTCGATGGATAGGGCACAGAGCAAAACGTTCTGCTCCTACAAGTATTGCTCTTTGACTTCTGGAGGCAGATGTGTTTCTTCACTAAGAGTATGTCTATCAAATTGTCTCTCCAAACTCAGTTAAGCCTTCTAAGCCTGGCAAAACCTATAAAGGTTATTAATGATACAGTGGAATTATCCCCAGTCAGCGATGGCAATGATATTATCAATTAATTGGCAGCAGCAGGGAGCTGTATACTTTAGCTCCTTGCTAAGTCAACATCTTTCATGTGGTATAGAATGTCATCCTTCCATGACAGTGGCCATCAGCTGATCTGGAGCAGCAGCCTTGACTTGGAGTTGCTTTGTTGCTGTTGTGCGTTTCTAAGTACATATAAAATTCTCTCAGCTTGGCTTTTTGTTTCTTCTGTGCTTATTTATGAAAAAAAAAAACCCAAAAACTGAAAGCCTGAAAACCCTCATGGAGCTCATGAACCTCCTTGCCAGCAAGCCATCAAGAATTGCCTCCAGGTATCACTGTGTTGCTGAATGTCTTGGGACTTCAAGAAGCTGAGCAGGGTGTTGAAGTATCCAGAGTGTCAGCATAACCCCAGGCATTTCTACACATCCTCCACTCTCTGTAGACTGCAGAAGTGAATACATCCTGGCGTTTATGTATAATAACAGCATTTTGACTGTGTTGGCAGTGGAGCAGGTTTAAATATTTTCACAGTGACAGTGCTTCATTTCATCTAAAGTCATTTAAATAATGTAAATAAATTTAAGCTTTGTGACAAGCCAACAAGTAGATAAGCAGCATTACTCCTACCAAGAGACAGTAAGAATGAGGTACCAGGAAAATGAATAATTTAGTTTGGTACGAATACTGTACTGCGAATAACAGAAATACAGAATTACAAATTCTTTGCTGCAACCTCTAGAGATGACCTCCCCTGCTGCTAAGTATTCTTCTTTTACATTGCTGGTGAAAAACCTACTGCACAACTGTGGAACATCTTTGTAATAGAATAAACAAGCAATAGCATGAAAACTTGTCCAAGAAGACTCAGCTTGCGAGGCAGCGAGCTGAACAACAACAGGGAGCAACCCAGGAAGGCAAGCAGGGTGACCCCAAGACCACGCTTCCCCATCCACAATGCATGGACCCATGGGATTTGAGCTGAGTGAGTAGAGTAGAGGCAGTGATAACAGCAGGTCCTAGTCACTGACTGCTGAACTTCAGGGGAAAGCAAGGTTAACAAGCTAGGCCCAAGGTCAATCCAAACACCAATTCAAGAACAAGGCTAGAAACAAGTTGTCCTATACCACAGCTCAGTGGAAAAACGATTATGATTATTATTATTACCAGGAAGAGATATTTTCCAAACATATTTGAGGAAATCAGATGCCTTCTGAAAAAAATGTTTTTTGATTTGAAAACATTTTTTTCCTTCCAAAAAGAAGCATGAGAGGAATGTAAATAAGTCCTACCTAGTGAACTTTATTTGCCTCTTTAGTGCCTTGAGCATCTTAATCACTTGTTTGGTTGGGTATTCTGTAAAGCAATGGGCTACGTTCTATGGCACAATTGACTTTTTGCAGTGTGTATTCAGTTATGTCAGTGAGACTGGGAAAGATCTTGGGCCAAATTACATGATCCCCAGGCTAATGTTTTACATAGCTTCATTTCTTTTATTTATTTATTTAGTTAGTTAGTTAGTTAGTTAGTTAGTTTCCACTCATTAAAATTAAAAGTAAACAGCAGTTTTAAATCTTCTTCAGTGACAATGCATAACATATTTAGGCTCTGTCTTGATTACTCCCAGAAGAAAAAGCTTGAACCCAGTAAGGGGAGACTTTACCTTTTTACTGAATTAGGGTTGAATGTATATTTCTTACCAGCATGAAGCTTGCACTGGTATCCACTTTGGGCTACCATCCTGCAGCAAGCAGTATCCTTGCCAGAAGTTGATCCAGGAAATCAAAAATCTGCTCCAGAAAGTCACTTCAGCAAAACTTGCCCCCAGCACTCATACCAAAGAGAGGATGAAAACAATGGCTCATGATCTATTCAGAGAGAAGCGGTGACTAAGAGGGTCCAAACTTTAATAATATTTTCCTCTCCGCCAAGTAAGTACTTCCAAGAGTTGTTACAAAACAAAGAAGGGAGGATCCAAGTAAGTCTGTTTGCACCCACTTTTCTTCGTCTCTCTGCATGGTCAAAAAGCTTCCAACAATATAAATAAAATCAGTGCATTTTGAAAGAAAATAAAAATGCTGCTTTTCTGTAACATCTGCAAGTCACCAAAACTGGCTTACAGCTGGCAGACTTTTATTGGGTACCTTTCCAGAAGAGACACAAGTCTCTTCTGGAAAGCCTTGCTGAGCCAAACCTTACCTTTTTCGAGATTGGCAGTTGCAAATGGCATGAGTAGAAACAAGGGTACAGGAAGGTAAGCAGTGAACCTACCTACTCTTGCAAGCCTGCTGCCTTTGCCATGGTGACTACAAATCAGTATGCCCTAATGAGGGGATCTGAGGTATCAAACAACACAGGTCAGACAGAATTTCCATGGCTTCTCTACCCCTGCTTCCCAGTGCTAGTGGTTTGTGTTTCACAACAGTAATAACGGAATTCGATTCTTTGTAAAACCAAAATTAAAAACCCCAGCCCAGTGTATTTTTCCTTGTCCCCCAAAACATTAGGCTCAAGAAAGAACTATTCCAGAAGCTGAAATTACAGGACCAGGTACTGCAACTCCAACACTGTCTGGAACTCCAAAAACAAAATTGTTTACTGGTGAGAAGGATAAACTTGGCCTTAAAAAATGCATCTTCAGTGCCTCGTAATTATGCTGTTGTTCCCACAGAGCTGAATTTCCTTCCAGAGCAGCTTAGCACAAAATGGCCTACAATGCAACTGAACTGCAGCAATGATGCTGGAGAGCATGTTATTGAATTCAGTGCTTGAATGCAATGCAAAAGCCTTGGGACAGGGCAGAACATTGCACTAGCTCTGGGCTTTTTCAACATTTTCGTCATTTGGATTACCAGGACTCAATAATCCACCATAAGTGCTCACTGGCCCTTGTGCCTCATTGCTGTATCAGTCACAGTCATTGATGCCTCTTTTTTCCTCCTTCAAAGTTAGGAAAAAGGACCAGAACTGCATGTGGTGTGAAGCTAACTTACTGCTTTTGTGGTCTCCACCCTGAGTATTAAGTAAATTCTAAGGTTTAAATTACTCTTATGAAATAAGGTAGTAAATAATATTTTTGTGAATATGAATTTGGTCTTACTTCATAATTCACGTAGTCACTTGCAGAGGTGTGTTTGTCCACTTAACAGACACAGGGCATTGCCTCATATCAGACTGCACGCTCCTTTTCATTTCATAAAATCATAGAATGGCCTGGGTTGAAAAGGACCACAATGACCACCTCGTTTCAACCCCCCTGCTGTGTGCAGGGTCGCCAACCACCAGACCAGGCTGCCCAGAGCCACATCCAGCCTGGCCTTGAATGCCTCCAGGGATGGGGCATCCACAGCCTTCTTGGGCATTTCTTGATTATGTTTGTGGGTGATTTGTCATGGGTCCTGGACAGGAGCAATAAAAGAAAATCTCAGAGAAGGGAAAGCTCAGGACTTCTCAGTGTTGTAAGTAGGATTCCAATTTGCTTGGGTTGCAGGTGCTCCTGTTCCACTAAGGAAGGGAATGTGTCAGGGCTGAGTGTGGTGTTATTGTGTAGATAGAAGCCCATTTCTTCAGGGGCAATATGCTGGCTGGTTTTCTGGAATTGCTGAAGTGCAATGAAAGCTATGGATCCATATGGATAGCTATGGCTATTAGCTGCCATAGGTGACCAGCACTGCATCTGTATGAGTTTAAGCAAGGCTTTTTATTCTACAGATTGCCATGTGAAAAGAAAGAACCGATGCTTTGGCTTTTCTGCCAAGATAACTTGCTCATTTAAATGGCATCACTTCTCAGGAGCAGGTTGTTTGTGGCTACTACACCTACAGTAAAAAAAAAAATAGTGCCGACCCATAGGAATTGACTTGTAGAACAAAGTAACTGTTGCTCAGGTCCTGGTATCTGCAATGTATGTATTCTGGGCTACACTCAGCCTCATCCCTAAGCAGTGCATCCATTTGCAAATGGGGCTATTGCTCTGTTTAGTTTGATTTTAAGTAAGTTTGCTCTGCAGGCTCTCAGCCTCTCTGTGTTATGAACCAAAGCACGGCGAGTGGGAGTTATGGAAAGGATGCTTTTTGGAGCATGGCTGCTGTTCTAACACATCTAATACAGGTCTGCCTTTATGGTCAGCATGCAGCACTGCTTCCCTTGGGCACACCTGCTGATGGCAAGGGAAATAGTGCTGGACTATGCAATAGCTGAGCTTTTCAAATGTGAAAAATCCCTTTTTTAACGCATTGATTTGAAATGTCTGCTTGCCTCTGCATCTACAGTGGATTCAAATGCATTGGCTGACAAGGGAAGAGCAGGTATTGATTCCGAGGAGAATGATGAAAATGTGAACTGTTTGAGTAACCTGAAACGCAGGCAGTGAGTCAGAGTGCTAGCATGGTGAGTCCCCTCATTTTGCTAGGGAGGTGATGTGATGCTTAATTCTTTAATGTTTGCTAAGTGTTTTAAAACTGCGAAGAAGTTATTTGAGAGATGTAGAGATTACTAAAGGCCTTATGCAGTAAGCTTTCAATGCTAGATTATTATTTAAATGTATAGTACCCTGCTATAAACTGAGTGCCAGAGCTGTTTCATTAAAAGATCTGTTAGCACTTCCATTATTAAATTCTATTTTAATGCTAAATCTCATTCCTGGTGAGCATCTTGGGAGCACTTCCCACCTTCCCAAGTCCGAGAGGTGTTTAAGTTCTCATTAGTTCTGGAGCTGGCTCTATCAGTCTTGTAAGTGAGCAGAACTTCTTCCCTGTGGAGATGATGGTTTTGGTTGCAGTCAATTTACTGCAACTGAGGTGCAAAAACTGGTGGGGACCAGACACAAAGGAAGGGGTGGAAACGAGCAGAGATTGTTTAGGATTGGTGTGGTTGTGGGTTTTTTGTTTTGTTTTGTTTTGCTTTTTAAAGAAAACGTACCCAAGAATGAAAACCTAAGGTCAAAGGGAAATGCAAAGAGGTCTTTGAAATGTCAGTAATTCAAGCTGCAGATACCATGTTAAAAATAGCATTCTTCAAACTAGATTAATTGTGATCAGTATTGCCAGCTTCAGGCTTTCCAGGTTCCCTCCTAAACCTCAGGGTTAATTTTCCTGTCTGACCTGCTTTGGTTTCCCGATGAAACTACTAAAATAACAGTTTGACAATGGAAATCTTCCCTGCGCATGAATTTAAAGAGAACAAAGCATGAATTAGCATTTGTATTACAGAGGTGCTCGAGAGAACGGAGCCAAAGTCACAAGACAAAAGCTCTCTGTGTGGTTAGGTAGTCTCCTTGCTGATCCGTAATGACACTCGTGATGCTGACAATGAAGACCCAACAAAAGGGGAAAGTGGTTCTGTATTCAGTTTCTGACTTTGTACTCGAGAGACCGAAGTGTTTCACTCCATCTCTTTACCCTTAGGCAAGGAGCAACAGCCTTACAGCCCAGCCGGGTGGGAAAAGCCAAATAGATGAGGCCATGAAGTCTCATGAGTAGAGAACTATTGGTGCCCTCTGCAAAAAATCACGTAGGTCTGAACCCTCAGATGAAGCATTTTGTATGCTGTTTCTAAACACCGCTGGCATTTCCAGAAAAGCTGTTCAGCTATGGCTGTGCTGTGCTCTTTACCTGAATGTCTGCCCCCAATTTGAGCCAGTCTGAGCAGGCAGATAGGTTGTGAACGGTTCACTTTGGGAAGAGACTCTTGGTGGGAACACTGTAAAAGTCTGGAGATCACTGAAGTTTGGTTTTTGTTTGTTTTTTGAGTGGTCTGATGTGTTGGGAGTGTTTTGGTGGTTTTTGTTTTGTTTTGTTTTGTTTTTGTTTTTGTTTTTGTTTTGAGAGGGTTGGGTGGGAGGGTTGTTTTTAAGTGAGCAAGATCTTTCTATGTACTAGAGCACACTTAGAATAACACCTGGTGAGATGAGAGGTAGACTGGCTGATGAGAGAAGCTGTTACTTTCTGGTGTTGGCTAGAAAGGAGTTCTTGTTTTGTATACATATAGCAAAAGAGCACAGTAAGAAGTCTTCAGCCTTACTGCAGAGACGTAGGTAAGTGCTACTGCCAAAAGCAGAACAGTTGACTTTAATGATCTGAATGGAAACAGCAAAGGCAACGATTAGCTCTTGCTATTTTTAATACCTTGAGGAAATGCCAGTGATACTAAAGGTTTGTGGAATGAAGAAGGCAGAAGAAGACTGCTGGAGTCTTCCTTCAGACAGTGTTAAATAGTCCTGTGTACTTTCTGGGAAATCAGTGCTAGTCCAAATGTAATGCGTCTTCATTCTTTTTCATATTCTTTGCGGTAAAATTCAGTGCTTCTCAGTAGCTGATTTGATCCAGCTACATTCAGGAATAAAAATAACAACCATAGCATGACTTCTCTTAACTAACACTGTGTTGTGTGCAGACAGATAAAATGTGACTGGTTTCTTGCAGTGCACTATATACGATTGTCTGCTTCCCAAGGAAAGTGTAATACAGAAAAGTGTGGTTTGGCTTTTTTTTTGGCCTGTCTCTTCTTTTGTCGCAGTCAGTTCTTACCCAGGTCCATGTGTATGTGATCACTGACACTGTCACAGGCAGAGGGCTTCCTGTGTCACCAGTACAGGCCTATCACTGTGTGATGTCCTCTGTGTACCCATTTCTCATCCCTTCCTCCCTCCCTTCCTGTTGGCTGTTGTTTCTGCAATACAGCACAAAGGCAGAAGCAAAGCTTATGTCCCTGGAGCCTTTGTGTGGAGAGAGGTTAGCCCAGCACGGATAAGGTTTGCTGCTTATGCCCTGTCCAGGTGTTCTGGCCTTTCTCAGGGGGTGTATTTGAGATGGGGAGGCTAAGCACTGCCTGAGGGAGATTGTGAAGCTTGGATGAATATGAGGTGTTTTCATAATGCAGGTCAGCCCAGGTGAGTTGCTGGGGATTGGCTTTAGTTCAGCCAGAACTAGGCCTGTGTCTACTGTAAAGCTATTAGCTATGGACTATTCTGACGGAAGGCTGTTGTGGAAAGTTGTCACCACCACCCCTTGAGTAGCTGCTAACAGCAGGGCACAAGGTAAGCACAACATTGCCTGGTGTGGGGCACTCCAGATCTAAGGTGCTTGCTCTACAGAGTGATAAAGCCCTTGAAAGAGTAGAAAAGAGCAATAAAAAAAAAAATGAAGTTTATCAATGATAGAATCGAAATCACTCAGGGTATATGTATTTAGGGACAGATTGTGACTTGGCCATCCTTCCATGAGGTGTAGGACAGTGTGTGGATCACACGATACCGTCAGGTGTGAGGGAGGCATGCAGAGCTGTCACCCCCTGCAGCAGCTGGTGCCAAAGCACAGCCTGGCACTTTCATCCCTCCCTCTCCTGCTGCCCACCTTGCCTCCTGCTCGCCACGAGGCAGAAATAGCAGCAGGACTGCAGCTTCTATAGCAGTTGTTAGCGGCAAGCCCAGTGCACCACAAGCAAAGGAAATAGCAGAGCACGGCTGTTCCAAACACCCACGCTGCATTGCTGCCCAAGGCAGCTGCCAACTTTCCCTCTGCCTGGAGCAGCCCTGTGGAGGAGCAGAATCCCCTGGGTGGCTGCCAGCAGGAGGTTTTGGCACCTGCACCAGGTGTCCTGGCCAGCATGCAGCTGGCTGAGGAATGTTTCATAGGGGGTGACGGGCAGGGTGCAGTTTGCTTATTTTGTCTCTTTATGAGTTAGTTTTCCTGGCTGTTCCTATGCCTATGCAAACACTTCCTCCCTGTGTTCCCGTGCCTCTATTGTTTCCCCTGGTGAATTGAAGTTGCTGTTACTGAATGATGATGATTTTTTTTTTTTTTTTTTTTCCCATCCACTTCATTTTCAAGCATGAAAAGAGGTGATTAATGTGTGGGAGGAGGAGTGGAGTGGGGAGAAGCGCTGAAGGCAAGAAGTGTTTCCTGTGGCATGAAGGGGAAGATTTCTGCTGATCTTGCTGAAGTCCTGTGCTGCTGGTTGGGACACTCCTTGTACCAAGGAGGAATGCACCCAGGGCAAAGCATATCAGGCTTCTTGTGTGACGAAGATGGTCAAAACGGAAGTTGGATTTATCTTTTCGCCTTCTTGCTGCTGGATTTCCTTTTTCCTTCTGCATTCTGCCCTGCTACTAACAGCAGTTTGTAATAGGTTGATAAGGGACACAGGCCTGTTAAAGGTTACTCCCTTAAACATAGCCTTAACAATTGGTTAACTGGCTTCTTGCAGCAGATGCTTGGTTATGGAGCCTCAGTGAATCCCTTTCTTGGCTTTTATTTATTTATTTATTTATTTTAATAGTTTTATTTATTGTCCCTTCAGACAGTCTCACGTAATATCTTGTCTCATAAAATACTAGATATTAGCAATCCCAGCAGATGAGTGCAAGGCTTCTGCAGTCAGATGCTCTTTTTCTCAAGTCAGAAGAAATCCTTCAGAACCCAGTGGTGTGGACCAGGTTTAATGTCTGAAGTTCAGAAAATCTGGGAAACCAACAAAGCAAGAATCAAATGAATCCAAGAGCAGCCTGTGGTAGCATAGTATCAAAATTTAAGCCTGTAATGTACAACGTTTTCCTTCTTTCATTTGTCTGCTTTACAAGTGCTAACACAGCATTTTTCAAGGTTCACAAGGGGGCTTTTCTCCCTCTAGGCTATTAGCTGCAGTAACAACTTAATAAGAAAGTTAGATTTTTCTCCCAGATGGGGGAAAAAGAGGTCTCTGGAGAGAGAGGAAGATGAAAAAGCGGAACATTTTGTTTAAACAACTTAACAATACAATGCCAGAGGAAATGAATCAGATGAGTGATTTCTGTGAGTGTGTATGTTCTGCTCTAAGAAAACAAAGGGGTTTAAATCTTGGCCTCCTAAGAGTCAATAGGGCCTGTATTTAACTTAGAAAGGCAATATAGAGTCCTGGATCAGTTGCTAAGGGTGGAGAACGGTATGTTCAGAAGAATAAATGTTAGATTCCTATGTAGTATAGCATCCTCAGAGGCCCTTTACAGGAATATTTTCTGGGGAACTAAAAGCCAAACAACCATATTCCTTAGAAAAAAGCACAACTTTAATGTCCTCATCTACAGAAAAAGATGATCATCTGCACCTTGATGCAGTAGGGTATCATCTTGTTGCTGGCTGGCACCTGGCACAGATGCCTAATTCCTTCCTGCTGTGTGGTCAGACCAGCTCTGAAAAGTCTTAATGCTGCCCAAAGCTGTGCCACACTGAGATGCTTGGAAGGGCCATCTGGCAGGCATGGACTTCAGAAGACTGTAAATAAACCCCTGCTTTTCCTGAACTTGCCCTTTGAGATGAGATATAAGGTTTCCTTCCTCTCATTTCCTATATTAGCAAGATCCTCAGCTCTTCATCTAAAGAAGACAGAATAGGAGGATGTGCTGCCTGTCCTGTACCCAGTGTGGCTGTTTGTGTGTGTGGTGTCTGTAGATTATTAATATCCCTTTGTGGGCAGATCGTTCATGTGGTTTTGTTTGCATGCACTTCCAAGCCATCCTGCCTTTCTTTTTAAGGACTGTTTCCTGGAATAACCCTCTGTGGGCTTTGTATAACTGATGATTACCATCCTTAGTGTAAGACCGTTAGCTAGGAGAAATATTTAATCTTGCTTTTTACAGCATGACTGATGGCTGTTTCACACTTCTGGTGATTTTTCGTAGCACCTTTGAGTGTGTGATGATTCTGAAATGGAAATTTTGCTGTTTGCCCTCTCCATTAGTGCTTATGAATAATTAAATCTCAAGGTACTTTGAAATAGCAGTTCTGTTTTTCTCCATTCTGAAACTTTACTGTTCTCTTAGTACCAATACTTTCAAGAGGGCTTCCTGTGTCTCTCAAACTGTCCTGTTCATTTATCTGTAAGTAGAATATCAGTCAATGGGTGAAATTCTGGTCTGAGCTTTTGTAGACTGTGTCCTTCCTGCCTCTCTACGTGCAGGATTTCCTGATTTTAAGTCTTTGAAAGCAAGACTTAAATGTTCTGAACCAACTCCTGCTTGAGCACTGTGAGTAGCTGTAGCCAGGCAGGCTGGACTGTCTGAAGTGAAAATCAAGGAGAATGATATTTCTCTCTGCATGTTTAATATGTCGTTCAGATCAGAATACAAATTCTTGCATACAGAGAAGCCTGAGAGAGACTACCCCACACAGGGAAGGTGGGCTGGGACATGTGGTCACTTCAGCACAGTCCAGGGCACAGTCCTGCAATATCTGGTGACAGAGGTAGTCCCAAGCTTCAGTGTCACTGGTGTTCTAAAACAAGGTGAACCAGGTGTGGGATATGTCTAGGAGAGTCGATTCAGAAGCAGCAAGAGACCAGATTGGAGCTGGGACTACCTAGAATTTAGGTACAAGGATCATCTAACCAACGGGGTCAGAAATGAGACTGGAAATAGTAGTGTAGGTGTGGGGCTTTAGGGGATGCCCCATCAGTAGGTTGGGATGGGGCTGGGCACAGTCATGCAGGCAGCAACAACTGAAGCTCCAGAGCTCAGCTGCCAACAGCAGGGGATGTGTGGGGGTCACATGTGAGGAAAGCAGGGTCTTTTAAGGCCACAGAGTTGTTAATGCAAGGCAGAGTTTTGGAGGCTCTTTTCAAAAAAAGGATAACCAGTGAACAACCTGTCATGAGGACAGACTTTGTAGTTCTTTGTTTTTTTAAGAGAATAGAATTAGTTTTCCCAGATTAACAGCCTGCTTCCTGAAAACTGACACAAAAAAAGTAAAAAATAATTAAAAAAAATGATGCAAATAAGATGACAGTGAAATGTGAAGGGTAAGGGAGGAAGGAAGAATGAAAAACACTTGGCCGATGTGAGTTGTTGGGTGATCTTTTCATATGAGGACAAAAAAACATTTCCTCATGAAAATGTATCCAACGAGTTGTTGCCCAATGAATTTTGCTCTCCTAAAATACACAACTGAAACGGTCTGAGAAGGAAAAGTCAGAGAAGTTCCAAGAATGATGTTGTATTATTCAAAGCCTTGTGACCCTTGTTCTTGTCACGATCATGGCTTTCTTTTCAGTCCCTTATCCTAGCAATTAGCAAAGCATCAATTCTGTTATCAGATCAGTAATGTCTCTGAAGGTTAATAGATGTCCCTTCCTTTGAAAGGTCACTTCTTTTCAATAGAACATCAGTAAGGAGATTTAAGTGAGAGTATCTGACAAATTGCAATGTGAAATCTTTTGAAATACTGCCAAGAGAATCTATATTCTTCCATTATAGCATAGTAAAAATACAAGCAATCAAAGAAGGACCATCACTTTTTAAAGGAGCAAATCTGATTAGGACTTTCAGTTTATGAAGGTGCATACTACTGCCTAGAAGTGGACAGCCTTACCAGACATTTGTCAGGTAGGGTGGAGAGGAAGAGATTGCTAACATCAAAGCCCTTGCTGTAACTTATTCCACAACAGAGCATTAGAGATGTCAAGATGCAGGAAAGAGTTATTATTTTAAAAATACTTATTATAAAGGGAATATGAATCAAAGCTAAGGCTACTTCCCACTGCCAATTTTATTGTTTCATTTGTTATCAGAAATGCTGAAACTGTATTACTGAGATTGCCCAGACATGTTTCTGGCTCAGCCAGAGTTAGGAAATGCTTCAACTCTCCTTCTTCTTGTCTGTTCACTTTTTATTCTGAAAGCCCCAGTCTGTAAATACAAGAAGTCTGTCTCATCTCACTGAGTTTAGTATTTCTGCTGATCTGTAAAGACCTATCTGAAATTAGCCTGTAAGTTCAAAAGTTATTGAAGGGTGTGTATGTGTTCATACCCATCCATCCATGCGTTCATCTCTTAATAAGTTCCTTAAGCTTCATTTTCTTAGAAAACAAAGCTAACAACTCAATAAAGTAACACTTCTTTGAAGTAGCTTTGGAAGCAGATATTGAATGATAAATTGCACAGCCTATGATGCCTGCCCCCTAAATTGCCATGTATTAGCAGACTACATACCATAAATGCATAATGGTATATGACCTTTTCACAGGTGAATAAATCCTTGTGATTTGAAGGATTGTTTAGTAGAGGATAGATGGGTGGGAGGAAATAGATCAGAACCCTCCTTTTGCTAATTGCACTGAACTTCTTATTTGCCATGTCAGCTCATAATCTGTGTGCCTGCTCAAAGCTTTTGTCCAGTTCTTTTTGGACAATGTATTATCGCCACTTGTCTCAGTGCCATGCAAAACTGAGAACTGCAATAACCTTAATTACAGCCTCTGATATAATGCTCAAACTTGCCATCATGTGGTGTAATGCTGTTTGGAGACTACTTTTTTTAGGTTCTTGAGTTTCAGAGGATATACTCTCATGATTACCAACGTGAATGATCTAAATGGCAAAAATCAACCAATCTGTCAATAAATGTCAATTCAAAATACTTACTTTCATTAAAGACTTCACCAAAAGTTCTTGCTTTGTTTCCAGCATGTGACCAGAATGCATATCAAAACCTCAGAAGCTGTTGTTCTCTGGCCAGCTCTTTAAATAATTGTTAATTGTTGATCCATCAGCTTGCTAGCTACAGGTGTGGCCTAAGTATGAAATGTGGCCAAGGACTGTGTTTTACTTCTGTACACTTCAGCTATGTACAATTACATACTGTCTAGTGCCATATTTAGTTTGCACAAACAAGCATTAGTGCAGTTTCTCTTCCCATTATCTGTAATTGTTTGAATGGCAATTTCAAAGGTGTGACAGGGACCAAGATGAAGTTAATATGATTTGCTGCCATGTGCATTCATGTGAAATGAATTGCACACTAGAGTAATTAATTCTCTCTTGACCATGATGGGGGAGTCCACAGTAAGATGCTCTGGCATGGGTAAAATGAATTCCGTTCTGTAGGATAGTCTGTAAGACTTATGCTCCCAGATTGGTTGACTTCCTCCAATAAAACCCACTTTGCTATTTTATTCAGGGGAATCAGCCTTGGCTCTCTTTGCAGTGACTCTAATCTCATGCGTCAGTAGGGAAATTTGAGGAGGCAAATGACCACAGTTCATCAACAACTCTTCTTTTCCATCACGTTTCTGATCAGCGGGTGTGCTCCTCCTGATGAGCTGCAAATGTGTACTTAATATTGTATTAGCTATTAACTCCCAAAGTCAACAGTTTCCCTGGTAAGATCAGAACATTTCAAACGTTGGTCTGTAGTTTTTTAAAATAAAAAAGTAATATTTTTTTAGTGTAAAAGAACCCTTATTTAAATATTTACAGATACTTTTATGATGCTGTATTGCTTTCCTAAAACGGATCAACTGTGGTGAATACATATGTATGTCATCAATCTCTTCCCCCATGTTCTTCAAACAGGAGAAAGTATTTGTTTCTGCATCCAGAGAAGTTCCAAGCTTGTTATGCTCTATTATGAAAATGAATTGGAGCCCAAAGACTTAAAGCAAACATGTGAAGTCTTTTGGTGCGCAGTTGTCTTCTTGTGGCAGTGAAGGAGGTTCTGTTGACTGTTCTCTTTCATGCCAGTGGAACAAGAAGGAGGGACTCCTCCATGCCTTCAGTAGCTTTGCTCATTTGCTTGGGAGGAATAAATAAAAAATATCCTGTGTAATTCTCCTTTCTCTAAGTTGCATTGTTCATACATTCAAGTTGCAGTAGCAACTCTGCTAGGGCTATTGACCATTAGTTTTGTAACATCCAAATTCTCATTCTTTTGGATTTACGCTCTTATAATTATGAATTTCAGCAGGCTTGATGCAGTGTAACTCTCAGAGTTAATGACATGAGCATCTTTGTGTTAGTTATGAGAAACCCATGTGGAAATGACAGCACCCTTACCTGATCCAAAGCCTATTTAACAAATAGAAATTTTCCTACTGATCTCACTATATAGTGAGTTAGTCTCCCAGATACACAGCAGCTCCCTCGCAGCAGCAATCAGTTTTAATGCTGCAGGAGGGATTAGTTACAGGCAAATGGTGTTTCACCAAGTTTCGAGCCAGCAGCTAATTCTTATATTCCTCCAGGAACAGTATATGCTTACTGAATGTGTGTCATGAGCAACTGCAAAGATGGCAGATCATCAAATGTTTTGTGCCTAAATGGAAAAAAAATAGTGAGCATGAGGGAAAATTAATGTGTAGTTATATCTTGGGAATACACAACCATTCAGCAAGCAGTTGCTGTTCTGTTTTGAGCATCCCAGATCAGTGCAGCATGCTGTTTGGCTTGATATTGGTGTGTAACATAACTAATATGTTGTGATCCTTCATGCAGATACATAGAGGTCAAATAAAATAGTCAGGGCCTTGGGAGCTTTAATAGGTGTGTGAGAAAGAGGGGGCAGGCACTGGAATGGGATGTCCAGGGAGATGGCAGAGTCACTGTCCCTGGTGGTGTTCAAGAAAGGTTTAGGTGTTGTACTGAGGGACATGGTTTAGTGGGAAATACTGGAGATTGGTGGACAGTTGGATTGGATGACCCTGGAGGTCTTTTCCAACCTTGGTGATTCTATGATTCTATGAAGTGGAGTGGCCTTGGCAGCATTATTAGACCTAAACTCATGTGTCCCAGATAGTGGGTCTTAATCTCTTCTGGGCTGTGTAATGATTCAAAGGGGTCCCAGGGTCTGGATGCAAGTACAGCACCATCTGCAGTGGGTTTCTGTAGTCTTCTGGTCCTTTGTGACATGCAACTGATCTTTTCTTTCAATGCAACAGTTTGTGATCCTATACTGCAAAAGATTTAAGAAGTTTGGTCTTTCTTTTATAGAATCATAGAATGACCGGGGTTGGAAGGGACCTCAAGGATCATGAATCTCCAACCCACCTGCCACATGCAGGGCCACCAACCTCCCCATTTAATACTAGACCAGGCTGCCCAGGGCCCCATCCAACCTGGCCTTGAACTCCTCCAGGGTGGGGCATCCACAGCCTCTCTGGGCAGCCTGTTCCAGCACCTCACCACTCTCTCTGTAAAGAATTTCCCCCTGACATCCAACCTAAATCTTCCCTCCCTCAACTTAAAACCATTTCCTCTTGTCCTGCAGTTATCAACCCTTTCAAAGAATTGATTCCCCTCCCCTCTGTAGGCTCCCTTTAGGTATTGAAAGGCTGCAATGAGGTCACCCTGCAGCCTTCTTTTCTCCAGGCTGAACAAGCCCAGCTCCCTCAGCCTGTCTTTGTAGGGGAGGTGCTCCAGTCCCCTGATCATCTTTGTGATCTTTTGACCTCAGCTGTGTGTTGCTACAGTTTTGGAAGCAGTGAACAGTGAGCATGAAGGTGAGAATCAGCAGCTGGAATAATACGTATCTGTGGGGTGAGAGAAGGGAAAGCAAACTTCTTTAGCCAGCTTTGTGCCACTAAAGCTTTGGGCTGCTTTTCTACAAGTCTGCAGGCTTTTTTCCTCATTGTAAAAGGGGTGAGAACAGGCATTAATTACTGACTGTAAATGTTTAAATTAGCCTAAGAATTGCAAACTACCACCTTTAATTGGTGAAATCTTAGCACCCGTGGAGTTGAGGGACATCTTATGCCTTCAGTGCTTGTGGTCAGTGCTGCCTCCCCCACCGCAGCCAGAGGCCAGGCTGCTGCCAGGTGAGGCAGTGAGAGCTGCTGAGCCGGGCTGGCTTGCTCTGCCTAAAAGACCAGGAGCAATGGCCAACAATACTTGTTGACTTAACACAGCAGGCAGGAACAGGCTTTTGGTTTTGGGAACAGTCTCGGTGAGAAACTAGTTGTTCATGAAAAGATTACGCAGCTAGATAAAGTGGGAAATAATAAACCATATCAAGTGGTGTAAGAAGAATGCTTCCCAGGATGCTTGTGTGTTTGAGTGAAAGAAAATCACTGAAATGATTACATCTCTCTCAAGAAAAGTGGAAATTTTCTACGAACTTGTTAATGTAATTATGTGTATGGAGTAGTGCAGGCATATTGTGTGTGTTAAGGCCTTTAAATTAAAAGATTATGTAATGTAGCTTTTTTTAAGAATGCTACCGATAGACTAGTAACCCGCTAAACTTTCTAATAGTTACTTACTAATGTTTCTATAAATCAGTTAATTTGGTGGTTAAGAATAATTAAGACCCTAAAAAGTACATTTTGAAAACCAATAATATAGGTTGAAAGAGGAAATGATTCTAATTCTGCCTGCATTTATGAGGCTGCTCCAAAAGTAGCACCTCCTATTTTATTACATTGGCACACAATGTCAGAGGTGAATGTTGATGGTATGGCAGTAGAAGCTGAGCCTTATTGCCAATATTCCATTACATTTTGTTGCTGTGTGACAGATGGCAGCAGAGGGGCAGCGTGACAAAACGGCATCTGACATGGAAGTGCATATGAAACTAGGATGTGTCACTGAATTCCTCCATACGGAAAAAATGGCACCCACTGACATTCATCAATGCTTGATAAACATTTATGGAGACCAGCAGTGGCTGTGAACACAATGAGGTGGTGGATGGTGCACTTCAGCACTGGCAACAGTCACAGTCAGTCATCTCAACTAGTGCAGATTTTTACAAGTGCAGTATACAGCTCTTGTTCATCGCTGGCAGAAATGCACAGCTAATGGTGGTGACTATGTTGAAAAACTGTTTTGTAGCTGAGAATTTGTTCTGTCAATTTGTGCTCTTGTGCTCTTATATCAGTTGTCGTTACAGTGGAAGTAAGTAGGAGGCATTACTTTCAGAGTGACCTACATGCTTTATGCTGAAGTTACTCCATTTCCTTTTAATTTTTTTGTTTTATTTTTTAATGTGAAGGTAAGCAGGCTGTGGATTTAGGTCTGCACTATGTGGAGGGAGGAATGTATTGGGTCTGTTTACAGTACTGAGTGCTGTGGCAAACTGTAGGTGCAGCCCTTGAATAACACTTCCTTCAAGTGGAATGGAGAGCTATTGGAGCAAAGTGATGTTTTGCCTCACTATACTAGGATTTTCTGGCACAACTGTAATGTATTTTCAAAGCTACCAGCTGGCAAACTAGCTAAGATCAGATACTAAATATCATATGGCCACTGTGCCCTACTTTGAGAACTTCCTTCTGCTAGCAGATTTTAACTCACCTCCAAAGAAATCTGCCACAGTAACTAGGAGTAAAAGGAGTGAGAGGAGAAGGTGAACCCAAACACCTCCACACTTGCACTGTTTGCTGGTGTGATTGCTTATGCAACTTAGTGCAGCCCCGAGGCTGCTTTTCCTTGAGACAAGAATTTTCGGATCAGTTTTCAGTCCACACTGGAAATGCTGTTGGCCGGGACCTCTCCTTGGAGCCCTCAGTGACCTTCTCATGTCATGCTCCCAGTTGCTGCAGTAAACCTATGAGTTCAGTGCTGATGAAAGATGGTCTGCTGACAGCTCTGGAAACATGTTAAATGCAAAGCCAGGCAGGAGTACCAGAGGCCTATTGGCTTCTCCTGCACTACTGGCATGTGGGTGGCCTCACACAGGACCAAGCTGCTGCTGGCTCCCATTTAATCCTTGGCCTTGCTGGGGCGACTTGCAAACTACTAATTAGTACCACCTGTAGAGGCTTCCTCTGATGTGTATCAACAGGTCTGACATCCAGCCCTGTTGCAGCTACTGATGAGCAGGCCTTGCTGTTGCTGCTGAGCTGAGTCAGTGCTTCTGTGTGGAAGTTTTCAGAGAAAGACCTCTGAACAATAAGGTTTCTTAGGGGGAAAAGTGGCCTGCAGCCAGGAGAACCAAGTCACTGAAACAAAAAGGCAAGAGGATTCTGAATTCTCTGCAGCTCTCTGAAGAGAAATGCATAGAAAAGAGAAGGCCTGCTACTACAAATTCTGTGCTTACACAGCTGTGAGGCTGTAACCAGGCCATCTCTCTCAGGTCTTGAAATCACAGAACCGTAGAATCACCAAGGTTGGAAAAGATCTCCGAGATCATCCAGTCCAACCATCCACCTATTTCATTCATCAGTATTTCCCCCTATACCAAGTCCCGCAACACAATATCTAAATGTTTCTTGAACATATCAAGAGTCAGGGACTCTATCACCTCCCTGGGCTGCCTGTTCCAGTGCCTGACTTTGGAGAAGTGGTATTTCCTTACGTCCAGCCCGAATCTCCCTTGATGCAACTTGAGGCCATAGTCCCTAGTCCTATCATTATGTGAGGGAAGAGGCCAACCCCCAGCTTACCACAGTCTCCTTTCAGGTAGTTGCAGAGAGTGATAAGGTCTCCCCTGAGCCTCCTCAAAAGATGGGTGGCAGTTCCAGGAAAGTGTTGGGGGGAGAAGTGTATGTGAAGTATTTCATCTAGGCGTCTGAAGTAAGGAAAGCTTTTGAACTTGACAAGGGTAAGGGAATGGGAGAGCAATAAAATATGAAACAAACTGTGGTTGAAGAAATTCATTATTAAATTGTTTTAACAGCCTTGTTGCTCTTTTCCCTTGAATCTAGGAGTATGAAGTACTCATGAATCCAGCAGCAGCAATCTGGGATTTTTCCCGAGTGATTTCCCAGCTGAATTGTCTTTGTTTTCCATCCTAGTAGTGTTCCAGTACAGTGCTGTTTCCATAGGGGATGTGGTTCCCAAAGCACATCAGTTTCTGTATCCCGTGTTAGTGCCTAGAAATGCACAAGACCAGCTTTTTGCACTGGGTGTGGTTGCTGGGTTTAAGACCTGTGCTATTCTCTGATATTGTCAGAGCTTTCTGCTCTCTAAATGGGAACTATGAGAATGCTAGATGCCCATGGGAGATGGTGAGAAAGGGCAGAAATTCAGAATAAAAATACCTAATTGGAGCTTTGGAATAAGCCTAAAGTGTATGTGGGATGGCAGTAGGGAGAGAAGAAATTAAACGGATATTCGACTTCCACTGTCATAATATTTTATGGAAGACTTAAGTGTGAGATGAAAAGGCTTTAACGCTTGAGTAGTTCTATTTTCTGTAGTCAATTTGTTCTGTATTCAACAATACTCTTTCTTTGCATCCACATAACTTATCAGAGGTCAGTAAAGTAAGAAAGAAGTGTGGAAATAATTTAGAAGAGCTCCACCGAGCAGTAACAAGGTAGGTTTTATTTTTCTTTTTTTTTCTCTCCGAAGCAAAGATAGAACTAAGTAATTATTTGTTAGAGCTTGGAATCAACATAGGAACATTAAGAAAATAAATAACATTTTCTTTTGAATCTTCTTGCTATGCTTTCACTATTTCCAGCCATAACAAGAAAAAGCAGCAAAGTCATGTTCTCATTCTGCCATCCAGGCACATGGCTATAAGCTGAATTCTGGCAGCAGCTCACCAACTTTCCTCTTCTACTTTATTTCTACCTGTTGAGTAACAAGAATCTAAAAATGCAGCTGTTGCTTGTATTACCTGCTGATTATTTTAGTTGAATTTACCTCTATCATATTCATTGTAATACCTTCCACTACCACTTCAGGGGTGGCTAAGGTGAGATTGGATGCAATTCTTGTTCTCTGCAAGGAAGAGGAGGTCTTTTGATTGGAAAAGTACTTGCTTGCAGAAATATAAATTCTTTGTATTAAATGGTGTTTATAAGATTTCTGACTATGGAGAGAAAGAGAAAGAGAAAGGGAGAAAGAGTACATAGGCTATAAACTTCTCCACAGATGCTAGAGAAATGCTTAGTGATTTAGATGAAACGACATGTCAGAACATTCTCGTGATGCTGCTGAGTAGCCGCTGCTTAGTAAAGGCTAAAGCAAGAGAGCATGCTGTCCTTTGCCCAGAATACTTTGTTTCTTCCTAGTAAGTTGTTGCTTCAGGGCTTCCTGAGGCAGAGTTTGTATCTGGGTCACTGTGTTCAATAACCACTGGTAGACTAATCCTTTCTCAACTTGTCAAAATTTTCTTACTCTGGAGCTTCTTCTTTGGAAATGAACAAATGTAGGATTTCTGGTTATGTTTATAGGAGAGGTGCTTCTATTCCTACAGGAATCCCAAAGCATTCAAACCTTTTCAAGCTGCAGGTAAGCTCTTCTGCCTAGACACCCAGCTATGTCCAAGGAGTATTCTCATTACTTGTTTTAGATTGGAGTGGGTGGGAAGTTCTTGAGTGCAAACAGTGAATAATGTATGGCATGTATCAAGGATGAACAGACTGACAGCTCCTCGCACTGAGGAATTCTTGCCTTGCATTTGTACAAACAGAAATGAAGCTGAGGGAAGGTGTTGGTGTGTCTTTTTCATTAGGAAAGAAATTCCCCCTGCTAATGTGTGTGCATGCCCCTAGCACGTTCTCCTCTGCTATAACCACTTCCAGGAGTCATGTGAGATGTTCTGCCTGTTCACACTGTGGGTGGCAAGGCAAACTTGATCTCTTGGAGAGGCTCAGTGCTCTCTGCCCACTACAGCCTTACACAGCATGTGTGTTTTTGTGTGGACTGACTTTCACAGGGAATGTTTTCTTTACACTGGAAGGGCCAAAAATACTGTGTAAGCAGAACTGTATATATTTAGTTGTGAATCTCCTACAGTTGGTTATTTGCTTGAGTGTATGTTAGAAATCATGTTTTGCTGTTTTTAAACAACTACTTTATTGACCAGTTCCAAGGGAGAGTTGCTGTGTTTCTGTCTTTGCTCACCTGCCTTAACATCTACTCTACATGTTTGTTTGTTTCCATACCTGTACTGAGTGTTTCTGTGCCACTCCTGGATTTAAAGCCCAAATGCAGTTTTATATAAAACCAGATCTAATGTAAAGGATATAAAGTAACCATTCGGCAAATAGCACAGCAGTACTAATTCCCACAGCATAATTGAGATGCTCTCAACAAGACTGATGCCAGTAACATGAAGAAAGATGCAGCACAGCAATCTCAGCTGCTAAGAGCTGTGCTCCTAATGAGGAGCATGTGAGAGACAGGCTGGGTAGCTGCTAGTGCCTGTTCTCTCTGTGCCTGGCCCTTTCTTCAGAGCTTGTGAGTCACTTCCTCTCTTCCCTGAAGAGAAGCTCTTCAGAAAATGGCATACCAGGATGCTGTGTTTATTGACTTTCAGAATTACATTTTTCCATGTACCAGCAGAGATATTTTTCTCCTAGCTGCTGACTCCATAGATTCTCCTGGGTGCTGTAAGTCAAATAGTTTTTCCCCTGATTTAGGTGTTGCTGAGGATTCAAAAGTCTCAGTCCAAATTTTACTTCTGGAGGTTATGTGAATGCTTCTAGAGCATGGCTGCTATCTCCCTGAGCCCCTTTCTGCTGAGGTGCAAGTGGACTCAGTGTCAGCTCCCTGTTGACGTACACTGATAAAGACAAAGGGAGTTTGTAGCTGCCTCTTCTCACAGAATGGAGTTTGACTTCCCATCTTTGAGGAGGTGACCAGCAATGGCAAGTGGCTGGTAGGCAATGGTATTTTCTTTGGCTTTTGAGTATGTTCAACCCATGCTCAGTGAAACATGGACTTAGCAGGGGGCAGTGTGGATCTGAAAGGCCATGTGCCAAGCATTGCCATGGGACTGTGTATTCCTGACATCAGTTAGTCATCCCAAAATCATGAAAGGTTATTTGAAGGGCTGGCTATCTGAGTATTTTTATTACTATTATTTTTATTTATTTTGAGGGGAAAATGGATGTTGAGGAAGGTCTCCAGGGTGCATGCTCTGCAAGGGTCACTCTGCAAAGTGCTTCATGCTCTTTGCATACCACCAGCTGTGGAACTGTTGTGTTGCTTTCATAACAACCAGCTGATGTTATCAACATGATAACAACATGAGATTGACTTAACTTTAAGAACAAGCAGATGTAGAAGTGGCTGTGGAGTCTCTAATCCAAACCTGGGTCCCTCACCCAGTTCCCATGCTGTGATGGGACTGGATTGAACCATAGCAGTCTGGTTCTCACTGTAGCTAGTAGCTTCACCACACATCTTACTGATACACAAAGTGCCAGTCTGTTACGGATGTCTGTGCTGTACTTATCTTACGCTCATTTCAAATACTGTCTGACAGCAGTCAGGAGTTTTTCATGCAGTAGCCACCAAGCGAGTATTGAAAATATCCCTCTCTGTGTGGAAAATAGAGAATCTGAATGTGTTTTCCTGGGAAAAGATAATTTATATGTAGTTTTCAGTACTCTGCAGCTAAATAACTTCTTGGTCTGATTCAGCAGCATATTAAAGCTCTTCTTTAATATGCCCGAAATACAAAATGGCTTTTTAGTAGATCGAGTAATCACTGGAGAGTATCTACTGGAGCTGGTGCATCTTATTCCTGGTAAAGTTACCATGGTAGTTCTCATGCAATTTACTTTTTAGGCTCTAATTGGGTATGCATCCGGTGACAGATCCAGCATCAGCTATCTGCTTCTCAGGATTTCTGCACCTCCAGTGTTGTTTGGGGCCTGTCAGTTGCCCAGTCTTTTAGTAGGGACTGAAACAGAGCTCCATGAGACTCTATAATAAAAAACCTTCCTTATGTATCACTCACGTCTTTTGAATTTGTCTTCTGTTGAATGTTCCATGGCTCAATTAAAGAACTGGGATTTTTTTTCCTGTTACCTCTATGAGCTTCCATTTAAAGTTATGATAGCTAGCCATTAAAAGTGAACTATCCCCTCAGGTTTTAATGCAATTTAGTTTAACAAATTCTTCACTATCTTTCAATTCTCAAAGCATGCGTGTATATGCATACATTATTAATTTTCGTAATGACTATAGTAAGTCTGAGTGCAACTCCCATGAGCAAGTTTAAATTTGACTTGCAGAGTAGAGCCTAGTTAGTAATATGTAGAAACAGGTGTTCTAGGTTATTTTCATCCATTCTAACATTTCCTCTTTTAGCTGTAGGTTAATGTGAGTAACATTCCTCATACGCAAAGTGTTTGCATCATGCAAAGAAACCAAAGATAATGTGTAAAAGTTATGGCACGGCTGAGACAATTATGATGTTAGAAGACTGGAGCCTTAACATCAGTGGCACTGTGCATCTTACACGTTGTAAATGATCCTCCCACTGGAGAGGAGGAGGCTTTTTTTTAAGCAGCAGTATGAAACAGCCGCATGCTTCTAGACCAGCACTGTTGCCCCAGACTACAAAAAATACCACAATAAATTCTGGAGGCTATCTCTGAGAACATTGTTAGTGTCTAGAATCAGTCAGTAACAGCATTCTGTTGCTCGTAAAGTTCGGTAAATGACTTCTTTCAGACAGAAAGGATCTTAAATTTTGACCAGAATGCATGACTGCAAAAAGGCTTCAGTGAATTAAAATCTCAGGATAAACAATGTTTTATTTTTGGAGAAAATGGAGAAAAAAGTAGATGCATTCCTTTGTTCCTGAACTTTGAGCTTTGCTGTACTCCATTGGATGTGATGCTGAAGAATAATCATACCTTTCATTTTCCCCATATTTTTAAATCACAGGATGAATGTGGTGTGCAAACACCATAGCTGCTGTGGCCAGCCTCTCTGGGAAAGTTAAGCATATGTTCCTGCTGTTCAAACTGCTAAACCAAAGTACAGTCTCTCGCATAGCCGATAGCTGTCACTAGTTGGTGCTGGCAAATGCAGCCAGGAGTGGCTCGAACTGGCAAGCTCAGTGGGTGTGAGCACTTTGAGTCAGGCTGTCTGCTTGTTGCTGTCATTCCCAGGCCACTTACACTCCCACTAGTGTGTACAGTGCTTGATTTGAAGTCAGCCTTGTTTGATATTTTCTTGTGTGCACACTTTGGAGGCCTGACCAAATTCTGTTCTGACTGGCCGCTAAACCTGTTACAATATTTTAATTCACTGTAAGGCTCATGCATCGCTTTAATACAAGTGTAGAGCATACTGGACCAACAGCTCCTTGGTTTTGCGTATTTTCATTATAGTCAAAAAACTAGACATTTTTTGTTTTTCTGAAAGCACTGGCTCTAATTTTAGCTATTTCTTTCCTTTACACTGAATGGGAAGTTAGGGTCAAGAGTTCAAAACATGGCGTCAACATGTATTCTCTTGTTACTGTATTTGGGGATAACCAGGAGCATGCATGGCTCATAACATACCAAAAAGCACTTTCAAAGCTGACTGTTATTCTGCTTTCTCTGCCTGTGGGTCTTTAGAAGCAGGTCACTGCATCATGTCTTGAGCTGTAGTACTATGCTTGCCATCTTTGCACACCCCTTTTTACCATCCTCTGCTTCCTTCTGGGTAGAGAGGTGCAAAGCATTCTTGAATTGGGCTCAGTATTATCCTTACTCAGAAGAGCAATAGAGTGAAGCTAGACATAGTTTGATCCTGAATCTTTCTGGAGCAGTTGAACTGCTGTTCCTGAAACATCCAGAAGGCAGTCTGGCTCCAGCTGTAGCTGTAGCTCCATGGTAGTGCATCTTTTTATTTTTCCCAGTGTTTCCCCTGTAGATTGGAGAAACAAACAAATTTTTAAAGTTCATAATGGCAATTTTGGTTGTCTGAAACTTCAGAGCTGCATGCTATTAAACCTGTACCTGAGGTTTAGTGCCACCTGGTTTTGTCAGTTAATGCTTTGGTTTCTGAGGTCAAGTATTTTCATATGAAGACAAAACCAGCATTTTTGGTTTTCCAAAAAATGCTAACATTTACCCCACTATTTTTTGGAACAGTGTGCAGTTAGAATAAACACAGGGACAAGCTATGTTGTCTCAAAACAAGAATCATATAATGGCTTTGGTTGGAATGGTTCTCAAAGATCATCTAGTTCCAACTCTTCAGTCATGGGTATGTTTACCAACTGCTATATTTGGCAGGTTGTCCAGGGCCCCATCCAGTCTAGCCTTGAGCACCTCTGGAGATGGGGCATCTACAACCTCTCTGGGCAACCTGTTCCAGCACCTCACCACTCTCTTTGTGAAAAACTTCCCCCTGACATCCAATCTAAATCTCCCCTTATTTAAGGAGAGATCCCTCCAGCACCTACGCACCTATAAGGCCTCATCTGGAGTACTGTGTCCAATTCTGGGCTCCCCATACAAGAAAAGACAGGGATCTCTTGGAAAGAGTCCAGTGGAGGGCCACAAAGATAGTGAAGGGCTTGGAGCATCTCTGCTATGAAGAAAGGCTGAGTGAACTGGGTCTGTTTAACCTTGAGAAAAGAAGACTGAGGAGGGGACCTGATCCAGGTCTATAAATATCTAAGGTGTGGGGGGCAGAATGGCGAGGCCAGACTGTTTTCAGCAATGCGTGGAGACGGGACAAGGGGGAACAACCAGAAAGTGCAGCATAGGAAGTTCTGCACAAATGTGCGCAAGAACTTCTTTACAGTGAGGTGATGGAGCACTGGAACAGGCTGCCCAGGGAGGCTGTGGAGTCTCCTCTGGAGATGTTCAAGATCCGCCTGGACGTCTACTTGCAAGACCTGCTGTAGGGAGCCTGCTTTGGCAGGGGGTTGGACTCGATGATCTCTGGAGGTCCCTTCCATCCCCTACGATTCTGTGATTCTGTGATTTGGTTTAAAACCAGTCCCCTTTGTCCTATCACTATTTACCCATGTGAAAAGTTGATTTATCTCCTGTTTATAATCTTCCTTTAAATACTGGAAGTCCATAATTTTCTTTGATGTCCTTAAGCTAGAATAAATCCTTGAATTTGGCAGATGTAGTTGTTTTTTTTTTGTTTACAGAGGAAATAATGAAGGCCATCGTAATTAATACTTGATGTTGCTTTCCTAGTGGTACAGCTCATTAATCTGCTCAAATCCTGTGTTGATGGGAAAACACTGAAAGAAGAAATGAAATCAAAATAAATGTTACATAGTTAAAAGCCTTCTGTATTATAAGGAAAACATGGTACTAATGCTGTGTATCTAGATAGATTAGGAAAACCAAATTGTTAGAAGAAAATGTTTCTGGTAAAATGCACTGTGGTCTTAAGGTGAATCCAAACAAGTGTACATGCACATGGATTACTCCCTAAATGCTTTCCAGTCTTGTTTTTAATCAGTATTTCGTCTCCCACAGTCGCTGTTAATAGAGATTTGGAGCTGCTACTTCTCTCCCACCATGCTATGCGTTTGGCATTTGCCAGCTGAGATGTGGCCATTCATGTCATCAGTGTTGGTGTTTTATTTCTACTTTGATATTTATACAGTTTATGTTGCTTGACAAGTCCCTCATATATGTATGTTTGTTATTTATTGCTGTTTCAGAAGCTGCAAATGAGATTACGTGCTGACCAGGTCATGCTGGAACAAGTACAACAGGAGAACCAGTGCCTGAATCAGCAAGTTGCCCATCTGATGGCTGCATTTATGGCATGGCAGAAAATGGTGAGATCAATATAACAATAATAGAGGCTATTTGAAAGTTTGAGGCTTGGAAGCAGTTAAAACCACTGCCTGATTTTATAAAGTTGAGGTTTTGTACGGGCATGTTTTCTTCTGCATGCTTCAGAACATAATTCATTGTGTGACTAACGTAATGCTATTTACTTGAACACATTATGAAAAGAGAGCCTGGTGTTCAGTCACATGTATTTTTGGAAAACTTCCAAGTGCAACATTGCTATAAGTGTCTTGTAGTGATATACCTAGAATAATTCAGAGGAAAGTTTGAAAACTACAGTGGGGTGGGTTTTTTCCCTTCTAAAACAAGCTGAAGCCTGATATGGTTTCATCCTCTAAAGGGATATTATTGGGCAGTTATTTAAAACAGTGGAGGCACTTGATCTTTTCATGGCTGGAGGAGAGGAAAGGCTTTTGCTGTAGGCAGTAAGATATCTTTTGCTCTCTATGAGTGCTGTTTCAATAAATTGCATTCTGGTAGATTTCACACGGTAATAATATAATACGTTTGTTTGGCGCCATGTAAGCCTATGCAAACACTGTGGCTGAATTCTCAGTAAGTGCTTATGGGCACTAATAGCTTTCATTACCTCTTGACATAAACATGAGCTACAAAATGTATCAAGTCTGGTTTTGTTGCGTTAAGGAGCAGCTGTTCTTTTCCCTCCTTCCTTCCCAAAACAAGAGACTGCTTTCAGTATTGCATGGGTAGTGTGTTCTCAGAATTAATTCCTTTATCAATAGAATGGTTAATAAGGATGAAATGTCATCTGGGAAAAGGAATACAGATAATGGAGAGAAGAAATGGAGAGAAGAGGAGGAAGTGGTGTAATTCTTCCTTTTACCCAAGAGATCTGCATCATTCACCTAGCATACTTTGAATAAAATTACCTTATTCTTAATGAGGGGGATTTAAACTGCATCTCCCATCCCCAAGAATTTTCGATGTGCCTAACTGCTCAGGGGTCATTGTTCATCTTCCTGAATTTTAAATCCCTAAAGATGTCTTTGTATTCTCATTATTTGTACAAAGAGTAGTTGTGGCAAATCACTTCAAGGATGGTTTTCATAATATAAGAGGAATCACCCTCTGGATGAGCTTATTTTGACTGCACAAGGTGCTTAAATGACTCATACAGGAGGCCTCAAGTTAAGTGAGGAGGCATTTATTTCCTGTCTTTCCACTCCAGTGAGGATAGATTCTAGTAGAGGTAATAAAGATGTTGTCCTGACTTAAGCACCTCGTTTTGATGCTTAAAGTCAGATTGTACAAAAAATGTGTTTTTGTTTTGTTTTCCTTAAAAGTGGGTTAAAACATTAATTATAATTTAAAAGATACCTTTTATCTTGGTCTGGGCAAGATCAAAGGCATCCTGAAATTACATTGATATCTGTGGAACAAATGAAGTGCTGTTTGTCTCTTTGGAAGTAATAATGGAGCTGAGTGGTTTTGATCCTATCGGACCAAAGCTTTCTCTCTTTGCTACCAGTAAAGTCATACTAAGGGTATTGAATCCCAGATGAGTATTGCTATTCTGCACATATTGGATTTCTGTAAAGAAGAAAAAAAGAAGCTAATCTTTAAATCTATCTGTTTTAGACCAAGATGCATTTGGAAAACTAGAGCAATTTAATCCTATAGATGGTGGAAAGATTGCTGGAATCTTCTCAAACTTACTGCACCTGTATTTGCTAATAAATAAATTACTCACCCTTGAAAAATTTCTTATACTTTTTTGGTGCAAGATGCATATATATTTAAGTGACATCCTGAGTCTAAATGTGAAGTTTGTTAAATCTAAGTTTTAAAAATATATCTGTTTCTAGGAGTAGTCCTGCAGTAGTGTCTGCAATTGCTTCTGTAGCTTGCACTCGTGGTTTGTTAGCAGCCGTACCCAGATGCCCATCAGGTCTGCTGTTATTATCCTTTATACAGCCAGGAAAATGAGATCTGTGCTTGGCTTCACTTGTAAAAATACTTACATGTTTCAGGTAGAGTAGAGCAGAGTGAAGAAAAATAATCTTTGCTCCCTCCAGGATGCTGCTGAGACACATACACCCTTCCTGAGCTTCTAGAAGCAATTGAAAGCAATGAAAGGCAGATCCCTGGGCTGCTGTGCTAGGGCAGTGCAGTGTCCTTTGAGAAGATTGATTTGCTAATCAAAGGCTGTTGCAGAGGCCACTAGAAGAAGATCAAGAAAAGTAGTAATTTTCACTAGATTTCTGTGTAATGCCATTCAGCTAAAGGAATGAACATTAAAGAACTGTGATGTCAATAGTATTTGCAAATATGTATGCTTAGTATTTTTTAAAGATGTCTTTGCTCATTCTCTGCAAGAAAATCTTCTGTTCTCCCACAGATTTCTTTTGTAGGCTGAGCAGTACTTGGCGGAGGAGCTGGCCAGTGCTTGGTGCAGAAGGTCATTGCTTTGCTCTCTGTGTACTGATGTACGCCTCACCTCTGTGAGCTGACCTTACCCCTGTCACAGAACCCAGGCCTGCACCAGTAGCCTGACGCATGAGGGAGGGCTTCTTACCTGTGCTGGAGCTGCCTCCATGCTGCACACAGTGCACTGTGTGATCTATCCTTCCTTTCCAGCTTCTCTTTAGTTAAAATACATCAGACTGGACACACCTCTTTCTTTTTTCCTGCTGAGGCCTGTGACAGTGGGTCTGTGGTCTGGACACTACTTTCTTAAGCACTGTTTGTGCTGCTGTGGACCAAGTTTTCTGCCAGGCTGTGCGATGCCTATGAAGGACAGATACAGAAGCAATTTCATGCAGAAGGACAATAAAACCTCTCTTTCAAGGATATCAAACAGGCATTTAAAAAGTCTTCCATATAAACACTGCAGTATTAGCAGAAACATCCCCTCTGGCTGAGGGTTTGTGGTAGGAGAATGGCAACTCTCCTGTTGCCATCTTCTCTTCAGAGAAGAGCATATAGGGAATCCTGTTCTTGCTGATTGAGTTTGCAAATCCCTCTTCCCTGGGGCATTGCAACAAGGTGAGGAAGCAGTCACTGAGATATCCACCTGAGCCTTGATCCTGCCTGAGTGGGGTTAATGAGTTCTGGGTTATACCCACAGGGAGCAGCTTCTTGGTGAGCATTTGTTAACATTGAAACATGAGTGCTGGCGAATAACTGCAAAGAGGACTCCTCAGAGTGCATGGAGAAAAGCTTCAGGGATGCTGACTTAGGTGAAGTCTAAGGCAGAATAAATGAGACTTGTAGGAAGCTTGATTAAACTGTTGATAAGTTTTGTGCTAGTGAGAGGCGTTTTTCTATACTGAGAAGAGTGAACTCAAAAAAATGAAGGTAGGATTTGCCCAGGCACTCTTGAAGGTTAAATTTGAGTCTCCTGACTGCATCTTAATGTGTGATTCCATGGATAGTCTAACATGGTTCAGATTTCTTTAAAGTGTTTTAATCTCTAAAATAATTAATCATCTTTGTTATTTTTCAATTTAAAATGTAGTGTTTTAATATGTGTGTAACTGAATCAAGGTAAATATTTAGAACATTTACCCAGTAATCCTGTAATGAATTGAGTCGAAGGGAAGTACCTTTCAAGCCAGCAGAACAGAAGTTAGTTTTGAGATATGACAAATACTCCGTTGCAGGTGAAGGGCTGCACTAGGTTAGGGCACAGCAGTGTGTGGTAAAATAACTTGTGTTGGCAAAGGTGTTGGTGCATTCTTTTGTCAGCAAATGTGATATCAGAGTGTCCCAGCTCACTTAGGTCCATTTTCTGCTGAAAGCACCATGTGGTCATCACAGATCACTTACTGCATACACCTCAATTTATACCAAGAAAGCCCATTCGTTTTCCAGAATGGATTTCCTCGCTTCCTCACAGCATTGCCTGTGGAAAAACTGATACAGTACAAACTTCATGCAATCCTGGCAAAAAGCATAAAGCTTTCTAAAGTAGCATGTAGTCTGCATCGATTGAAGTACTGAAATAATTGTTGTAGTGTGTTGTAGTTAGGAAAAGATTTTTACTAGAGCTCAGTCCCCTTATTTGGGAAAGGAACGTGAGATCTCAGTGAGACTCCTCATAGGGTTTTGTCTTGCTGATGTCCAGCAACCATGTGAACAGTCTTCAGGGAATTCATATGAATGAAATGAAATTGGGTTTAACTCTTCCCTCTCCCTCTCCCCCCCTTTTTTTAAATGCTTATATCATGTTGGCTTTGGAGTCTTGTTTCTCTTGTGGCTGAGGTAGTTTGACTTTGCCAAATTTTATCTAGTATAGGTGCTGTTGTTGAAAATGTCTCAGTTCATTTGAAGCATCTTTAAGGTTTACTGCACTTCAATTTGTGTTTTGGGATTTGAAGCTGAAGTCCTTAAGGCTATCATTAAACTTGAGGTACTGATGCTTGGTAGATTTTCACTGCACTTCTACTGTTATCTAATAGATCTTGTGTGTGTGCAAGAGATGAATGCTTTTCCCTATTCCTTAGCAAGGACTAAATCCAGGGAAAGGAGGGGAAGATGTCACAAATGTTTTGTGCACTGACATAGCTTCATGCGTGTAAGGAGCTGATGTTTAAAACAAACCTTTGGAAATTATCTATGCATGCTTTCCTTCTACTTTTCTTCTTTGGCATGTTTTTGGATATGTATTTGTCTTCTTGTAAAACATGTCAGCAGAATAGTTGATATGGTCACCCAGTAGATGTTAGTTTTGTCTTGGGTGAACAGATCTGGCGGAGCAAGGCAGTGTTCACAGCAGTAGATGGCAAAAGTGAAACACCTTTGGAGAAGTTCTGCTGTAATGGTGCCCAAGGCTTTCATAAGGAAAAGAAATGAATGTCTGAGTATACCCCTTCCTTTAAGGACAATCCTGGAGACCTCAGTCAGACAAGCTGCTTCCAGCTGGCTAAGTCAATGGCTTGGCTAAGTCGGTTTGTGAGCACTGGGACATGGTGAAATGCATAGATCATCCAGCAAGTGAGAGAGGACTGAAGTTACTACTAACATTCCTTTGTGATGATAGTCTAGATGCAATTAAGTTAGTAAGAGGTGATTTGCAAATGTTTTGTTCAAGTTAGTGCACCGTAACATAGCTGTCACCACTTTGCACTATTTGGTTTGGCAAGGTGAGATTCTACTCTGTCTTGTCTGACTTTTGTAAATGATAAACTGTCTCCCAAAATTAATAGCAATATGTCATAAGTATATCAGCTTCTTAATTAATGTGAAGATTAATCTCTTAAGATTTACCTGTCTTACCAAGCGCTTGCAAGCATGCAACTGCTTTCTTACATCCCAGGGCTGGGGTATTACATATTCATAATGACAAAGCAGAAACAAATCTCACATGTGGATGATCCCCTGTATCTTAACTGGACTGTATCCTGTTTCTGCCACATTCCATAGAACATCATTTAAGATTGGTCTGTAAGAACTAGACACACGCAGTGCTGAGGAAACCTGCAACATAAAACAAAGTAGCTGGCAGAACAGATGAAATGCAGAGCACATTTCCTGCAGTGACAAACAATCATCTGTAGATCTAAACAAGAAGATGTATGTCACAGATGTAATGACTGCATTTTCTTCTGGACTTTTTTCCAGCAGCAAAATGTTATAAAATATTCTAGTAATCTACCTTAATTTCTACCTGAGGTGTGGTACAAATATAACAAGAAATGCCTACTGCTTAGTAAATCTTATTTTTTATAGAATTGTGGTTTGAAATTGAATTCTTCAGCTGCAGTCACAGTGAAATATTGTGAAGTGCTACATTGTGCAAGGGTAGACCTCACACTACTGTTTGGATCTCACTGAAGGACAATCCATACATCTTATCCACACCTCCCCCTGGTGAGGAGGCTAATTTTACTCTGTGAAAAATCAACAGCTCTCTGTTGTTTGTATTCCCTACTGGCAGACAGATACTTGGAAGGAAAATCAGAGCTGCTTTGAATGAACAAAGTCTTGCAGGGTGAAATTAGACTACAAGTCACAGGAACACTTCTTTTTTGTGTGTCTCAACATAGGCTGCACATGCAGCCTTGACATCCTTCATCTGCTATAGCCCTGAGCTGAGGTGTGAGTTTGGTCACACCCTGCATGTTGGTCAGGATGTATAGTAAAATTCCGTGCTGGCCACATACGAGGAGAAGCACTTCTGTCTTTGGAGATTAATGTTAAAAATGGGCAAGACAAATTACTGTGATACAAGTGAGCCAACAGGGAGGAGCCAGGGGTTTTCATTTGTCTTTTTAAGCAATCGTAGGAATAAAGCAAGAAGCCAGTAGCTGCTTCCATGCTCTGCTGCCCTCTTGCAACCTAATACCACATGCACTTCCATTGTCCCACTTTCCAAGCGGTGTCTCAGTGACTTGCTCAGTGCTGGAGAGCTTAATTCTCAGATGAATATCTGCTATGTAGGTGTTCTTGTCTGACTGTGTGACAGCTATTGCTGTGGGTCTGACTTCTTTTTTTGAGTGGGCCAGCGTCACTAAAGTATACTTCTGCCTGAAGATCAGATTTGGATTTTAAAACCTCTTCAGAAGCACGTCAGTCACAAACGTTGCATTGACTGTGCTTGCTTACCTTAGATGAGGCCTACAGTGACAGACTTTCTGCAGAAATCACTCTGGAGTAATCAGAGAGCATGAGAGAATGTGCAGGCTCACAGAACTTTCTGTTCACTTTGCATATTGTAAGGAAAGGTGAAAGGAGTGATGAGAGCTGCTAGGAATTTTTTAATAAAGTTTTTTGGCAAAACATAAGGTTCTGTCAAGAAATACTTCTTTTCACACTATATTTCTGTTGCTAACAGCATTGAGACCTTCCAAAATGGGTTTCCTAGAGAGCTTTTAACTTACAGAAAAGCTTTCTGATGAACTGGAAGCTTGTGCATGCATATACACTTACATTAAACTTGCCCCTCCTAGCCAGCTTTAATGAACACAGTGCTCATCTCTTTTGTTCCACTATGTTGAATCCGTACTGATGCTGGTACTTTTCTCTATAAAGGAATCTGTAACCCCATGGAAAGGACAGGAAAAACTATGGGTTAAGTTTCTAACGATCGTGGTCAATGTTCCTCCTAATCAAAAGCCAGGCTTTGATGGCAAATAGACTTTTTGCAGTATGACATTAGCACCCAGTGGCCCTGCTTATTACTGAAAGGGATGAAATTAGTTCAGAGTGCATGAGGTTAGTTGAAAAGTAATATTTGGTATCCCGTTGTATTTATTTCTATGACTTTTGGATGAAGTGGTTTACATTAATAAAAACCAGGATGTCAGACTCTTCCAATCAGAAACGATTTTTTGGAAGGAAAGCATTCAACTGGCTACCAAAACCCTTTTGCTAGGGCTTGGCTTTAACTCCTGAGTGTTCTAGCCCTTCTGGGGCACATTTCTCTCCTCTTTTTTTATACTGAGTGAGAGGAAGGTGTCTGTCTGAACTAAATAGGCTACTGCAAGGCTTGCATGATAGTTGCAGAATTAAAGTCTATCCAACATGCATATACTCGATGAAGCTATTCTGTCTTTGGGGTGAGTTGTTGCTCACTTTAAAGGGTGTATATTCAGTTGTGTACATACACATGGGTGTGGGGAGAAGAATGGGAAGGGAAAGATGTAATTATTCAACAGAAGCATTAGTCTTGCATTATAAATATGGATCACAACTTAAGGAGCCTGAGGACATAATATATTCATCTTCTGCTTGAATATCTAGTTCTAGTCAAAGACTTGCCCAAAAGCCCTTACAAAAGATAAGCACTGACATTTAAAGTACTTATGACGTATATATTGTCTATGTGCAGATACAGTGGGCAAAAGGACCCAAGACAAGAGGATGCTGAATTGAAACAAAGCCAAGTCAGCCTTTTTCCAAATAGGGAAACTGTATTTTCATGCATTGGAAAATGCCTATAAGTAAGGGAAGGATAGATTCAGCATAAATGTCAAATCATTCAGTTGAAAGGATAATTTCTTGAAGCATGAGTATAGGCACTGGGGAGCGGGTTGACAGGAGGCGTAGATGCTGCTCACAACCCTGGCATTGGCTTTAGGCAAACTGCTTAATCTCTTCCTGCCCTGCTCCTGTTTGGCGTATGCTTGTTCATCCTGCTGAGCTTTCCTGAAGAGCACATGCACGGTTGTGTAACTGCAGATGGGGCCATGTGACAGCTGTGTGCAGACTGTTGCCTTTGCCTTGGCAGAGAAGTGTATGAAGTTCAGCAGATGTACATCTCATCCTATATTATCCTATGCATGCTCACTGTTTTCCCAGCTCTGCTAGCCATAGCACTGAAAAATGCACATGAAGAATGTGTAGAGAAGAGATGCTCAGAATGGCACTCCACACTGCTGGAGAGGCAGAACCAGCGCACATGCATCTATATAGCATTCCACAGTGAGGACTTGATTACATAGCAAGCCTTTAGGCAGTCCTGTAATTAAAAATGAATGCTGGGTGAAGTTAACCAACTATCTTGTGTCTTTCTTTCTCTTTAGTCCTTTGTGATAACTGGCTATATGGTCCTCACTGTGATAAAATAAGATGTTTTATTCCTTTGGCAGTTCTGAATTTAACTATCTAACTTGTTTCTAAACAAATCTTTACCCAATGGTGAAAGAAAGGTGCCTCTGAAATACCAGGGAGAGCTTGCCCATGATCTCAGAGAATGTCATATATATGACACCAAGCTACATCTTGTGGGCATTCAGGTGTCCTGCAGACACTTATTTACACAGTTCACCTAGTTGCTTGAGTCATTCTAGCATTTAACCCAAGTCATGGTGCTGCGCTGAAGCAGGGCACCTAAGTGAATGGCTGTTTGTGGGACCAGGTTAATGCTTATTCTTGTGAGTACTGGGCTCTTTATCAAGATGAGACTTTGCACTCAACCTGCTGGGATATTCAATAGCCCAACTTCTACTTTAGGAAGAGAGATGAGTGTGGTGGGGTACACTTTCTTGTGGTAGCTCAGCAAATGAGTAACCATCTTTTCTTTCTTGCTTTTGGCTGCAGAAAGCCATTGGGGAAGCTAGACTGTAAAGAAGATGAATGTTGGTGTTGGAGGAGGATCAACTTATGGAGCATGAGACCCAATAAATGAAATGGACATTCTTCTCTCCAAAGAGACTATTTTTCTGGAAATTGAGGGCTTTTTTTTTTAGCTAATATAATCAGTACTTTTCCCTGTGCTAGGATACATCATACGCTGCAGTATGCACTGTACATTTGTCTATGGTATTTTATACAAGTCTTATTTCAGTGGTAAATCTTATATGTTAAGAGTTTCCTTATATTTGGATTACAGTTTAAAATTGTTCAGAACAAACTGAGACCAAAGATCCTGAAGAAGCTAGTAAAAACTATGACACAAATGCTCAGTGATGTTACTCAAGCAAAAGACTGAAACTGTCAAGGAACAATTAGACATTTCCCTGAGGGAGCAGGCATACTATTAGAGGATGAAATTTGATGAGACACATAACCTTTACTTTTTCCCAAGAAGAGACTAACTAACTTCTTTCTTCATACTAGTTATGGAGTATATACAAAAATGTAAGTCAGTACATACATTTGCTGAAGATTGTTTAGTGCTAGAAGAACAGTGTAAGGCTGTGTTTGGATAGCCAACACACAGAACTACATTCCCAAAGGGGTTCCACTTCCAAGGCATATTTTGCTGGGGCATTCTATCACTGATAAACTGTTCACAAGCCTGGAGTGATGCAACAAGGGGGTTATTAATATTTAGCATCCTAGTAAGTATGGGAGTACAAGCCTGCTGTCTTCTAACCAGCATGTTGTTCTGCTTGTGGACAGAAGCCAGGATACCAACAGACTGGGGCATCTTTGGCTTTGCTTTAATATTCCCTTCTAGGAGAACAGGCATAGCCATTGCAGAAAAATATGCAAATGTTTTTCTCATCCTACAAAAAGAAACTGTGATTCCAGTAGCGGGGATTTCATAAACTGTGTCCTTTGTGTGTAAGACTTACTAAATCTCACTCTTTCTATCTCTTGTTTAATATGTTTAAATAGAGAGCTTTAAAGCAGTTATGATAAAAGGGGACACAAAAGCCAGTGTTACATGAGCCAATTTTCTACCTGAGAGTTTTAGCATTAAATAAATAAATAAATAAATAAATAAAGTCCTTCCTATCCTGCAAAGCAGGTAGTGAACTAAATAAGGTAAGATTTGGAGAAGTTTTCCCTTCTGTGAATGAAAGCTCCCATTTTCTCAGCTCAGTTTCCTCTACAACTTGCAAGTTTGTGATTAAGGCTGAGTTTGGAGATAGTTCCTCTATTAACTTTCCTTTCTTGAGCATCTGTAGATGAGAGGCAAAATACAGAGCCAAAAAGGAGCTGCCACATTTTTTTTTCATGTGGCAGAACGTTTGTCAATGCTAAAATATATTTCTGAGCCAACTTTCTCTAAGTGAGAGGTGAAGAGACAATGAAGGCTAGCCTTTGGAGGAGTAGGATATCTGAGGTATGATCTCAGTTCTACTGGCCTATGCCTTGGTAAACATATGTGGGACAGTTTACAAAACAGGAAGAAAGAGTCTCCCTCTTGTGTGCTTTGGGATCTACAGATAAGAAGTGCTTCATAACAGGAAAATGGCGTTGTTAGATGTTACTTGGAGTTTGTGTGGATGCCAACTGAACTGCTGATATAGATGCTCTGGCTTTTTCTCCAGACATTCTGACAGCAGGGTGTGTTTGGTATTACAACTATGCCTTTAATTGTGGGTTAGGAAGCTCCTAGACAGAGGTGGTGCTAGCTGTCAGTGAGGTGATTGACACTGTGGCTCAAAGATGAAAGATGTTGCACTGCTGCCAAAGAGAGTACAAAAACTTAATGAGTGTTTTGGAGGGTTTATCTTTGAGCTCATTAAGTTAGCCTAACTGGACAATATGCATGGAAAGCATTGTTACCAAAGGTTTTTCACATCTGAACTTGCCCAAATTTTTCTGGCTATGGCCAGATCATGGACTGAATTACACCTGAAGGGATCATCCCTTGTTGGTTTGTGAAATGAGGTGCTAATGTCAGAGACAATATCCAAAACAGAAGCAGCAGTTTGATAGGAAATTGAGCTTACTTTTATTCTGTGGTGTTACAATAATCCCAGTAATATATTTTGTTGCTGCTCCAGTACTACCCTCTACTAATGATCAGACTACTTTCTTCACAGTTCTGTGTTGTTTACATAGCACCATGGGGATATCTGTGATAAGGCCTGAGCCCAGAACAATTCACATGCTCGGAAGACCTGAGGGATTTTCCATAGATTCCTTGTTTACAGGTTATTTCAAGCTCTCTGTCCCGATTCCTGTAGCACTGGTAGCGAATCTTCCAAAAAGACCATACAAGAAAAGTGTATTTTTAGTGGTTTCAATTAAATTCTAAAACTCTGACTTTTGGAAAAATGTGGGAGTAGGCTCATTTGGTTTTTACCTTGTGCTTCTTCATAGATGTGCTTGTGCCCAGCATGCTTGTGCTGCTCTTTGTGCTCTGGAAGCTGCATCATGCATAGTCACTTTGCCTAATCTGTCTCCTGACCAGCTGCATCTGGCACATTAGGTGTAGAAGACATGGGTGACCTGAGTTCAAAGACTTGCCATCCTTCTTTTCAGTCTTAGCATGTCAACATCTTGCTGTTAACTTGTGCATCCATCTCATCACCTGGTATGCTGCATGCTGGGAGAAGAGAGGTTTTGGAGATCTGTTGGAAGCTAGAGGAGAATTATTTTTAATTGTTAATAAATTTAAAAGTGATTTTAATTACTACTCTTCTTCATCTGGTTGCATCATATATAGACCCTAACTTGGTAAGCAAATCAGTCAACCAACTGTCTCCTAGTACCGTTGCTTGGATAGAATATAGTGACCATGCGTGGATGGAACACAGTTGAGGTGTCCTCAGCTTCCCAAAGACAAGGAGTTTGACTACATCCCTGCAGGTATCAGTACAGCTCTTAGATAAAACTGTTCAGTGAATTCAGTGAATAAGTAGAAGGTATGTGGGACTGACTGTTACACTTTGGATACTTGCCAGTTTGTTTTAGGAGGTGCCACCTGTGATTTTTTCTTGTTACCAGTTTCTGAGACAGTGTAGATGCACAGGTGAAATAATTGCCCCTTGAACTTGGCAGAGAAGAGTTGGAGAGTGTGGGATAGTGGTTTTAAATTTTGCAACTGAGCTGGAAAAACAAGCAGTCAGTCCACTTGGGCCATCTACCATACAGTGGTTTGTGCAGGGCATCAGCTGCCATTTCTCATCTTGCTTGTAATAGGCTTTGTTGAGCAGCTTAAGAAGATCTACATGCACTAGTTGTGACATGCCTTAGATAGTTATCTGCACCCTGAGAATTCTGTTTTTCTGATGATTCTCATGAAAACAGGTGTGCTTTAGGAACTGAATGATTTAGAGTGACATAAGCATAACCCCATTATGTACATCATTGGAAAATTTCTTCAAGTTTTTAATCAGCAGAAGCTATTTACATGTTTAAATCTCCTAACTGAAAAATGGCTTCCCCTTTTTAAATTCATATTCTCTTTTTATTCCTGCCAGGTGCCAAAGAAGTACAAGCTCAAACAAAATAGTAGTTATTTCTTAGGAAAGCAAACATATTTTCTAACTGAGCTTATGTATCAAATCTAGCCCTGAGCTTATGTATCAAATGCAAGCAACCTCTGTAGGTGAAAAAGAGAGGGTTCAGTTTTAAATCTGACTTGGAAATTTGGCTCCTCTGTTAATGAAATAATTTCTTTCGAGCCTTCAACTTCATTTCGGTGCGAAGTTTGGCTCAAAGGAAGAATCTTTCTTTTGATCAAGTTGCCAAAGGCTATGGGGTACTCTGTCCAACTTCAACAGCATAGATAATAGAGTGCTTCCTGGCATGATGTGAGCACTTTGCATTGAAATATGCAAGTATGAATGGGTGGGTCTCTGGAGATATTCATGGTCACTCCTCTCTTGTGATGTGCTGTAGCTTGCAACTTCTGGTCTTTTGTACTGAAGGTCTTACTTTTTCATGAGCTGCTACCTAGGATTTTCCAGTCTGAAGTAGTGGAATGGGTACTTTATGGCTCTCTAGAAGGCTAAAAATACACATAACTAAATAGATTATTAGCATTTTAATATAAATTGTTAAGATCTGCTGCCCCAGTTAGGCTATCAGTTACTGATGAGGTCCCACAAGCACATCCCAAGTTTCACATCTAGTTCTCAAGAAGTTTGTGCTACATCACAAGGTTGCTGGTTTTGCCTTGATCTCTGTGGGCCTTGGCACTTACAAAAGTACCTGAGTGAACCTTCCTTTATATCAGCAGTTGTTGTGGGATGGGTTGCCCATGTAAGCATGATATGCTGATTGACACCTAAGACATATGATCAGACATATTGGGCCATTCTTTCTCAGTTAAGACTTGATACACAGGCTTTTGAAGCCTTTTTAGACTTATGTTAGTGCAACTCTTTCACAGCAGAATGCTCCTGTTGGGAGGGAAAAAAGAGCCTGTTGTAGTTGGGTTGGGCAGGAGAGGATAATGGCAAAATACCGCTCTTCTGCTCTTCCTATGGCTCCTGCTACCACAGTTGCTGCCACTTACACCACCCATTCCACTGTAATGTACAACTGCAACTGCCAGGTAGCTGACCCAATTCCAAGTCAGACCGTACCAGAAATGCTAGTGGAGAAGAGCCTCTGCTGTAATTACCATAACTTTTCTGAAGTTCTGAGAATTTTTACGTTTGGTCATTTCTGGATATTTTATGCATCATTCTATGGTTCTGAGAAGAACTAAAAATGATTATATTTTGTTTGTGTGTGTATTACATTTATGTGCATTATAATAGCATGGCTTTTAAGCACTGTACATCTGTTCCCTCCCTGCCACAATACTGAAATTCAGTAAAATATGAAGGAGCTAGAAGCCTCAAACGTAGCTATGTTGTTTTCCTCTTCAACTTACATTGAAGCTTACTCATTTCTATCCTTTTTTTCATCGCTTCCATGCTTAACTTTCAGCTCTGTACGGGATCATGCTGATCGAAGTTATGTAAGAATTTGGCTACTTAGGTGACAGCTGTACCTGTATTTAGAAAATTCTTTTAATGAATTCTGTTCCCCACCAAATTCCATTTTCCTTTGTGATGTTTATTTAAGAGCAAGTATTAATAAGCATCAAGAATTGACATCTGCACTGCAATTAAAATAATTGCATAAGTAAGAGAAGAATAATTTAATACTTACTAGTAACAGCAGTGACCACGCCTCACAAAATAATATTTGTGTCTCATCAGTATAAGCTAAAACCAAAAATCTGGATCTGAATAGGTGGTGGGTATTATTCAAATTTCTCTTAAAAATTACAGCCCGATAAACTAAGGGTCAAAGAAAGTTTGTGAACCACATAACAAATTTATAAGTGTTTGACTTGGCCACTGTTGTGTGTAGCAACAAAGCAACATTCTCCAGCCGCTACAGACTTTATATTCTCATTCAAAATCTAAAAGAGTGGTAATAAATATGTTGAGAAATTGTCATAACTAAGACTTTTGAACTGGATCTATTGCACATTGCTCTGGAAGAATTTAAGAGTTCTGTATTTTTAACTAGTAAAAAATTCTGATGCTTTGGCTCTTGTACCACGTCTTTTTTAGTGTATAGTAAATGAAATGAAATCTGCTTAGCTGCACCTTCTTGGTAGAATGAATTAGAACAGATTGGACTACAAGCATATACCAAAACAATATGGTGTTCTTTTAAACAAGTATGGATTTTTATTTTTTGTTTCTCCGCACCAGGTTCTTTTTTGCTTTATGACATACTACCTTGTTTAATTGTACACTGTCGTTTATTGCTATGTTCTGGTACATATACAGGGGCTGCATTTGCTGCATTTGGCAAATTCTCACTTGCTGCAGTCGAGGACTTTGCTACTACACTATCACTGCATCACTTTCTGTTGTGTTATGATATCAAGTTATTCTGTCAGATCTCTTCATGCTGTCATATCCCTTGGTGTGACAGTGCCCTTTGTAGGGCACTAGTAAGGTGATGAAGATGGTGAAGGGTCTGGAGGGCAAGATGTATGAAGAATGGCTGGAGTCCCTTGGTGTGCTCAGCGCAGGGCAGAGGAGCTGAGGGAGGCCTGATGGCGGCTGCAGCTCCTCACAGGGAGCGGAGGGGCAGCGCTGAGCTCTGCTGTGTGACAGCGACAGGGCCCGAGGGAATGGCATGGAGCTGTCAGGGGAGGGCAGCTGGGGGTCAGGGACAGGGGCTGCAGCACAGGGCAGTGGGCATGGAACGGGCTGCACAGGGCTGTGGGCACGGCAACAAGTGCTGGAGTTCAAGGTGCACTTGGACAGCGCTGTCAGACACAGGGTTTAGATTTTGGGTGTGCTATGTGGAGCCAAGAGTTGGACTTGATCATCCCTGTGGGCCTCCAACTCAGGGTATTCTACAATTCTATATATGTGTAAATTGTTGAGAAGTTTGTGATTTGTTGACTGTTGATTGCCATTTGCCCCAAAAGTAAGAATAAATGCTTGATACTACATAAGATTTTTAGCATGCTGGTAGTGAAAATGAGCATCCTTTCCCTGAGCAAATGTTGTTGTTATTTGTCCAAATTATCTTGCAGGGGACCCTTCCTTTGTTGTTTGCTGCTTTTTTTTCTCATTATGTTACTTTCAACTAGATGTCTTTGGGGAACTCTGTAAACTCAGACTCTCTTTTAATGTAAAGAGGAGCACAAAGGGAGTGTGCTTTAACTTTCAGCAAGATTATAGAGTTTTATCCTAAAATCACTGTTTCCCCACAGACAACTGATTTCTTTAGTGACTTTATGGTAATATGTCAGTTAAAAAAAAAAAAAAAAAGCCTAGGAAAATGAAGCTATTCTGTGTTAAACAACCTAGGCTGCGCATAGGTTGGTTGTATGGTAATTTGTGGAAACTTTGTTTTTAGTTCTTTTTCTCTTTAGATGTCCCTTTGACTTTTGTCATTTTTGGACTTTAAGGAGACGTGGTAAAAATGCTGGATTTGTTTTTCTTTGTTCAGAAGGTGCCAACTATGCCTGAACCAGCACTGAACCATTGCTGCAGCACAGTGTTGTGTTCTGACCAAGGCTGGCTTCTTGAAACTATTTGATTTCCTGGACTGATTTTATAGGGATTTGAGTGAATACAATATTTTTTTACATGGGTCATCCTTAATTGACCTTCAGGGAGCTTCATCAATTCTGTTCTTACCACATATTAGCTATGTTTAACTGCAATTATACAAACAATCACATTTAAAAACTGGAAAAGGGCAATGAAAGGAGGATGAGGAGGAAATGAAGGGCAAGGAAGAGAAAAGCAGAACACTCAACAAGCCTAACATTTTTCTCTACAGTACATTTTATTCCTTGAAGGAAAAGGGTTCAGACCCAAGAGAGATTCAACACTGTAGTGCCTAAAGCAGAGTAGGAGGTGATGTGAGCATCCTTCTCATTTTGGAGATGTGACTCAAATGGCAAATGTAAAGCAGCAGTTGAGTTAGTGCCCTGAAAACACATAGAGAAGGGATGGTGAAGATGGATATCTGAGAAGAGCATCTTGGTTTGTGCTTCCCTGAGGAAATACCAAAATACTGGCTTATCACTTTCCTTCTACTTCATTCCTGGTATGGCTTCTATGCATCTTTGCTCATTGCGTTTTTAATGACCCGATAGCTTCCTTTGTGATTTAAATGTCATGTCTGGACAACTAAACATGCAGAGTAACATGGACTGCATGGTTTGGTATTTGCTTTCAGTTTCATAACTCCGTGATTTACAGCTTCAGAACTAGCCTATCCTCAGTTTGAGCTAAAATAATAACTGCAAATGTCTGAGTCTTTCTGAAAAGATACTGTTTTTTGATGAAACATTTTGATGAAGCCTACAAACAGGAGGGGAGTCAACTCTTCATAAAGGTAGATAGTGGAAGGACAAGGGGAAATATTTTTTAAGTTGAAGGAGGGAAGATTTAGGTTGTATGCCAGGGGGAAGTTCTTTACCAAGTGGTGAGGTGCTGGAACAGGCTGCCCAGAGAGGTTATGGATGCCTCATCCCTGGAGTGTTCAAGGCCAGGTTGGATGGGGCCCTGGGCAGCCTGGTCTAGCATTAAGTGGGGAGGTTGGTGGCCCTGCATGTGGCAAGAGGGTTGGAGATTCATGATCCTTGAGGTCCCTTCCAACCCAAGCCATTCTATGATTCTATGATCTTGTTTGAAAACTGCACTTTTTAAGCATTAAAATCTAAAGAAATTGGGAAGCCCCTTATGCATAGTGTGCTTTTGTGACATTATATCATACTGAATGAGTAGAAGTAAAAATTGTGGAGCAGTTTGAAATGATTATTTCTTGATTAAAATTGTTCAAAGAATATGAAGAAATTGCATCAAAATCTTCTATAAATTGAAACTTGTAACATGGCACAAAGCTTCTCTAATTATAAAGGTACTCTTGGTTAGAAAAATAGGAAGAGCTGGAATCATGACTGGCACAAATTTGCCCACATCTAGTGAAAGCAAGGTGCTGCCTTCATGGGGGAAAAACAGAATCTATAATACATAGTGATATCCCTATTTGGGGTTTCTACTGAATACGTGACTGCCAAATACATGGTATTTACTGAATCAACCAATTCCAAAAGCTAAGCAGAGAATGGCTTTGGTTCTCAAACAGCCTCTGTGGACAGCAGATCCTTCAGTCAAAGGTTCACTTTCAAATTCTTTCTTTGAGTTTACAACACTTTCATTGCCTGCATATTTACAAGTGGATTAAATCCTTCCCTAGCATATATTGTTGTTTGATGGTATCCTGTGCTCTTTGCATGTGTTTTTATTTTGTGAGGCAGCTTGTCCCTACAAATCTATACGCTCACTTTTTAAAACAGATTGAATTGTGAGACAGCTGGTTTGATTATAGATCAGTGCCTTTAGTTAATCTGGAAGAAGTTGTACTTCCAGTTATAGAATTATATGTGGTTTGAGAGAGGGTGGGGGAAGAAATGTGAAGTTTTATATAACCTTGGCAGGCTAATATTTAACAGCCCTTGCTTGCTTAGAGTGCCTGGAGGCAAAGCTGTTTCTGCATTATGTGACTTGGAGTTGTTGCTCCCTTTGGAGAGGGGAGAAAACAAAGCCATGAAGTTTATATTCCATTGCAGGTTGCCTCAAACAGATGAACTAAGGCTCAAGCATGCTAGCAGCAGTATTAAGACTGATATCTTCTGAAAGGAAACAAAAACTTAATCCAGAAAACTCTTTTTTTTCTTTTTTCCTTTTTTTTTCTTTGCTTACTATTATTTTTTTTGCTTTCTGGATTATTTATTATTATTTTGTGTTTCTGGATCTTTATTTCTTTTTCTTCATGATGTTACAGAAAATTAAGAACTAATTTCAACGTAAGTTAAAATTTCATTTATCACTTAGGTGAGCATGGTGTTGGGGGGAGGGAAGGGAGAAAAATGTAATTATTAAAGTATACTTTTATTTTCCTAGTTCCTTTTGGCTACTGAGGGCTGATTTGCTCCTTGATAAAAACTGGAGTGAAAAGTAAAAAGCTTGTAGATACCATATATTGGTGCACAGATATCAGTATCCTCTTCTTTTTGGCACATCTAACTCACCACACTGGAGACTGTGTCAGGTATACTTCTGTCTTTAGTGTGAAGCCTCACACTTGCAGTTCAAGCAAGGAAGGCTTTTTATCATGAGAAATAGTTTTTCTCAGGAAATTGTCTACTCTCAGTGACAGCCAAGCAGCATCAGACTACTGAGTGAGCAGCTACTGTGCAAAACACAGAGGTGCTGGATTTTCTCCATGGCTCAGTCCCAGCATGTAGCTCGGACTCTCCCATTGCCCATTGTGGCAGCAGAACCACCAGTGCTGGTTCCCGACCACAGGAGGTTGATAACCAGTGTAGGTGCAAAGCCAGGTCCTGCAGGGCAAGAGGTCAGCCACAGGACACCAATTAACTTCCTTTTAGAGCTGCAAAATTATTATTTTTTTCTTAATGTGCATCCTAAGAAAAGAGCTTTCCAGGATAAAGAGAGTATTAAGATTGCATGGTTTAAGGAGAGAATTTCTGACTCCCAATCCTTTTTTACTGGCAGAGTGAAATCTGATCTTTAATGCAGTCACTTTAATAACAATGCATAATTTATATTTAGCAGTAATCAAATGATTCAAATGCAATTTAATTTTTTAATTAAATCATTTAAAAGCATGCTTTGAATATGATGCTTTAATGAAATTATACTGTCTGCTGCTCTTTTATGAAGAACTTTATTCACAATCTTGAATGTTTCATGGTGCCAGGGGCATCAGACCTCCTCTGATATTGCCAGTCTGATGAGGAGGTCTTGAAGGTAATTTCTTCACACAGTGGACAGACAAGTATCTGACAGTTTGGTAAATGAGAACATATTGCTTTAAAAATGCAAATGAATAAAATAACATTAGCATTAGGAAATATTAGCTGCACTGTATCAAGCAACAGCCAAGAAATTATCTGAGGTATTACTTAGGCAGTTTGCATTTAATTCAAACACTTATTAATCATTCTTTGCTGGTAGTTCTCATGCTGAACTCTGCCCTGGTGTGTGAATGAGTGTAACATCACTGGAGTCCAGCACAGTAGTTATTTCTTTAATTTGTTCTGTAACAGCAGTGGGTCTTGTTTAGCTTCTGAGCCAATGGAGTTGTGTGTGCTCATGAATGTCACGCTAAGCTAAATCCTCTATTGTTCTTCATACCCTATACAAATATACACCAGTCTATGTGTGTGTTTAAGCATGGCTAGTGGAGATCTACGAGGTCTGGACCAGTCTGAAACCATACAGAGTTGTGATGGTGCTGGCTGGCACTGCCTGCTGGAGAAAGAGGTGTATTTCCTTCAGTCTGGAGGAGTCAGTGAGAGCAGGTTTTCATCTGCTCCTCCAGGGCGAATAATGTGGGTTATTCTTGTGGTCTCCTCTTGATCTTCTAGTCCACTACAACCACCAGGTAATGAATCAGCACTTTATTTGTCCTATGCGAGCAGCAAGAATACATAGCCACAAATAGGGTACAAATAGGCAGAAAATTCTGCAGGAGCTTCACTGCTGCAGGGCTTCTGAGAGACCTGTGGGGATGGTGGAAGGACCTCTGCTTGCTGGCTGTTTTTCCCAGCACTTTCCTGTCAGGGTGCAAGTCCCTTGGAAAAATGCAAATAGATAAATTGCATGTCTGTGATCACTTAGTTATTTAAAAATTAAGTTCATGGTTGATATCTTTTATGTGAACACTGCTATGGAAAGGTCTAATGTTTTTGATGAGCTGCTCCATCAAGACTACCATTAAGTCCTCTTTTAAATGTTAGGAAATGAGGCTATCTCTAATGCTGTGGTTACCAATATCATGATGCTTGCTGTTTGCAGCAACTTAATTTGTCATCAACTTCACTTGAAGCAGTCTTCATTTTGTCATTTGCTTCTTGTTATTTAGACGTTTGTGTGAAATGTAGCCAGACAAATAGAACTTGTTTCTGCCAGTAGTTCTGGGAGACTTTTGTATAGGCCCTGACTCAGAAACGTAAGAAGAAAATTTCCCTTAGTGTACTATGATAGTATACCCTAAATCGTACTGGGTACAAAAAAGGGTTGTTAGTAGTCTGTCTGATGAAAAATCTTGAGTAACTTTCACTTCATACTGTATTTTATCTCTACCAGGTCAGTAGTTCTTCAGTGACAATAATACCTTCTTTTTCCAGACTTGTCCTAAGTCGCTTTTCTAATGTCTGTATGCACTGTTGGACAAGTTGTACTTCCTAGAGAGTCTGGATTACAGGTTTCAGAATTGCTAGAAGTATTCCTTCACTTCTGTCTAAATCTTGGTTGGGAAGGGAGATGTTTTTAAGTAACCAAACCATTTCATTTGGAAGTTTTTATAATATTCTTTTCAAACAAAAACAGACCAATTCTGTACTGATTTGGGCAAAATATTTTGGAGAACACGGAGATTATATGCAACATTTGGTTTTGGATTGAAAATGTGTCATTGATGAAGACACTTATGATTCTGCCATCGAGTTACTCTTTCTTCTCACCCTTTCCTTTGCGTTTCTCTACTCCAAACTAATTTTTGTTTCTCTCTTGGTATGAGGTAGCCATAAAACTGACTTGGATTATTTCTTGATGTTCAGTGTAACTAAGATGGAAGCATGTAAATCTGTCCCACTGTTTTACTCCGTTTAGACAAGGCAAAACAGCCAGTGCATTCCAGTGACTGGTCTACACAACTGTGTTGAACAGTGAGACATCAGTGAAAGGCCGCATTTAGCAAATAGGAAATATTTCTTGTCTCGCAAAAAAGAAAACATTCAAGGATGTGGTAGAGAGCCAGATACTCAATGGCAATGTTTCTGTGAGAGAGGAAGCATTATCCTTGCCACTTTCCAAAAGGCAGGGTTTTTTTTACGTAGTGTCATAGGTGAAACTTCTAAGAGGCAAGTCTTCCACCTCAGCTCTCACAAGACAGACATTTGCTGCCCAGAGAATGTATTTTAACCTTCTTCCTCCTTTGGTGGTTGTATGCATTTTGCTTTGGGTTGTTTAAGAATAAAATTAGTGATAATAACAGATGCTCTGAGTAATGCAATAATGTATATTTTGTTGTGAGAGAAGTTAGAGCATTAGCAACCACAGCAAAACTCGATATTATGCTTCCGTTAGCTACAGTTTAATCCAAGCGTCTGTGTTTAAGTTGTCCCTTCACCTCCTTTTGCCTGCCTTAGAGCTTTCTCCTTGGAAGGATTGCTGCAGAGGGCTCCTGGCTGAACAGAAGGCCTGGTGTTGAATTTGATGTTGCTCAGCATAAAGCCTACCTTTATGGTTCCAATAATACTGATGCTGCCTCTGTGGCTAATTTCTGAAAGATGTTTATGTATGATAATATTGGCTAAGAAACTCTTCATTTTTCATAGGAAAACGTAGTCAGTTTTCAGCTCCTTGTTTGTAGGTCTTCCTTGGAAGCATCCAGAGGAGGTGAGGGCTCATGGCTGATGCAGTACATGTGTACTGAAAACTCCCCAGTAAGCTCAGAGCGTCTGGCCTTATTAGGCAGCCCAATGACTCATGTTACTGTGTTATCAGAGCCCCACACAGCCCTGAATGCCAATCCCCATGGTGTCCCTCTGGAATAGGAAGTATACATACTCCTGTTTTATAGATAAGGCTGTGACCTGGCTGTGCTGCAGAAGGAAGATGTGACGTGCTGCGGTGTTAACTGTGCTACATTAATGAGGGTAAGAATAGCTGGTGCTGGCAATGTGCAGGCCCTCTGTGGGTGGATGGTATGTTAGAGGCTGTGGTAGCTGTGTGCTGCCATCCATGCCAGCTGCCATCACTGCTGTGGTTACGATGCGGAGCTGAAGTTAGCAGGCAGTGACCTTGGCTGTCATTCTGCTGTTCAGATATAGCTGAAGTGATATGCCCAAGGTCACCAAGAGAGCAAGTGCTGGCAAAGTGAATTGGGTTGGGGAATTGGGAATAAAGCTGCTACCATGGAACCACTAGAAAAGCACAGTTTTCCCTCTATTGTGGGAGTTATTAAATGTTTTGCTAGCACCAGAAGCTGAAATTGTAGGAAGCCGCTGAGGAGGGAGAGTTACTGAAGCCTGGTGTCACAGTTGTCATGATGTGGTCAGGTACAAATTTGTACTCATGGCTGTATTTCATATTTGCTAATACTCAAAACACTGCTGAATTGCTGAAATCGATGTGGCTAAATGGAGAGCTTATCTCACATACAGCTGTACATTTGGCTTTGCGTATCCCACGTGCACAGCCAAATGACCAGGGGTCTGTGCCCAGGAGCACTGCTGCTCACTGAAGAGCAGCACTCACCTGTTGGATCATCATGAAACATGTGTGGATGAGGCCTTGTGTCAGCAAAGGGAGGGAAGTGATGACTGTAGAAACCGATGTGCAACGATTTCCAGAACTGCTGTGAGGTAATTCAAAGTGAATGAGCCTTTTAAAATTAAGCACAGGCAGCATAAAAGGTACTTCACAAAATATCATTCTGTTTCTAAGTGTACAGACATTAGACTTCTCAGAAATATGGATGAATTTAGCTATTGGGCTAATTTTCAAGGCTTTCACTGTGATAGTTGGAACAAGTGATTATGCCATCTTTTACTGTGGAGTACTTCCATCTAGAATGCTGGATGTGATTTTTCCTGTTCACAGAGCACAAAGCAGACACCTCACTTGGAATATAGTGTTTAGTCTGAGTGAGAACTACTCTTTGTGTGCATGTGTGTGATTTATTTATAATAGATAATTCCTGCTATCCAGATGATTTCTCCCAGCTTCCTTTCAGTCTGAGCCAGGGCAGTCTTTGTCAGTTATGTAAGGTCTAGTAAACGTGGCTAAGAAGCAGCAGCCTTTATTTTCATCCCCATTGGAAAATAAGAAGAGCTATTCCCCTTACCCCACAAAATAACAGAGTTGTTTTGGGAAAGGCTGCTGCCCAGCTGGGAGGACAAAGAATTACACACCCCTGCAATGCTGGCAGCTTTAGTGAAATAACAGTGATTGAGCAGAAACACTTGCGTAAGGCACACGGCTGGGCAGGTTTCAGAAAGGACAGAACTGTGCTTTCAATTTACCTTCCCCTTCAGCTCTGAACTGCTCTAGCTTTGTCCTCATCTTCACAGGCCTAAGATAAGAGTTTCAGGAGTTCTCCAGGAGATGGGCACTTGCCTGGATACAAGAGGTAGCTGTGAAGGGGTAGAGGCCTGTGTTGGTTCTTCCTCAGTGGTCTTGGTTTAGAGCTTATCTACTGTATTTCGAGAATATGCTTAATGAAAATGCAGATTTCTACAAATGGAATGAAGTGGTAATCCTGACTTTAAAGGCCCTCTAAAATTAAGACTGAAACTGAGATTCTAAGTGGAAAGTATAGTACCATTTTTGCATTCCCTCAAGAATAATATAATTTTGACATTAAAAAAAAAACACACACACAAAAAAGCATGCCAAATTTGTCATTAGGTTTGAGTTGAGGACTATTCGCTTTCCATATCAGAACATGTAATGTCTTTTGCATCTCAAAGTGGATGGAGATGGTAGCATTTAACTCCCTCAGTTTATTATTTTGTCCACAGCAATACGGTTGATAGACTGAAATAAAAATGGCCTAAAGTGAACCAAGTTGGAGGCGAAAAAGAAAACTTGCATAGTTTATTTTTTGCCTTGATGCCCCTCTCCTCCCTCCCCCCCATGCTGTTTGAGTTGTCATTCTTCTGCTTCCATTTAGGCATGCAACTGCAGCAGAGAGTAAAATCCTGTGTAACTATAAACCTGCTTTGGCTCTCTGCACAGCATTATGACTTTCACCTACATGGTCTTCTCATTTCTCAAACAACTGGCTCAAAAAATGACTCAACTATGTACATCCCTAGATTTATTCCCGTTTTTTGTATTTTATAAGAAAGGAATTAAAAGACTTCTATCTTTTTATAGCACTTACTGTATGTAGTTTGCAAAGGGATGCAAATATACGAACCTACATTACTAATTGGAGGACTGCGGTGAGAAGAGCTTGGAGAGATTTGGACTAAAGCTGTTAGTGGCACCTTCTGGCAACCATGGTTACCTTGTTTTAAAATGAATTTGTTATCATTACCCAGAAAATACATACAGAAAGTCATTGTACTGTTGCAAACATTGCCTTCCCTTCAGATTTCAGTAGGCTATTTGTTTAGGGGCTGAACTGGTTACAACGAAGGCAGATTGTTGGACTCTGTTTAAAAAAGTCTGCTGTGCAGAGCATGTCTTATCCCTGTACAGCTATGACAAAGCAAACCAAGTGTTCACCAAATGGCTCTGAAGCATGCCCCTGCTCTCTGGTGCTGCATCAGGCTGCTGTTCAGACTTCTACAAAGTGGAGAATGTGTGGATGTTACGGCTCTGCTTCTTAACAAGCCTGTTCCATGAAAAATCTCAAACTCAGTGTGGTTACTTCAGTTGAGGGGCTTGCTCCTTTTCTCCTATCTTTTTCCCCTTGAAGGCAAGAGGAAAGATTTTATGCAAGAAGGGAGGAAGACAAGGAGAATATTTAACTATAATCTGCCTCTGGCAAGTCATGTTCTATTTAAAACATCAGTGCTTCGAAGCAGCTGAGCCTGGCGGGCCATGCAATCTGAGTGCAGATTGGGCTCAACAGCTTGCAGTGAGCCCCTGAGCCCCCACATCTCTCTACCTCTCTCTCCCTCTCTCACATCTGCCTCTCCAGTCTCTATCGCCTCTGCACAGCCATGCTCCCTGGTGTGCATGTGAAGCACTGGATGAAAATGCAGTGTGTTAGTGCTGGACTCTACGGTGCTGAGGTTTAAGCACAGATTTGCTGTAACTTCCTTGTTATCCGCTCTTTCTCCTGCAGGAATATTACTTGCTACTGCTTTTACTACCATTCTTTCCCACCTCTTTCAAGCCAAAGTTATTTCCAGCTTCCTCTTCTGTTTCCTAAAACTCCTTTATTTCACAAATAAGTTACGAGAGAGACCTGCACTAATAATCATGTGGTTTCTGCACTTATTTCCCCCACCTACTGAAGGAAGAGTAAGGCAAGGAGAGCTCTTACACTGTTCTGGTAGAAGTCATATTGAGAGGTACCATCTGTTTTTTCCGCTCCCAAAGAGAAGATGAGGATAGCAAAGAGTAGTATCTGTGTATTTCCTATTGTGTGCTGTTGTAATGAATCTTAAAGTATACCAGGAGGTTGGTCTGACTCCAGCATTTCAGCCTTGCCTAGAGCTGCCAGCCTAGTACAGCCCTGCTTGGCAGCATCAGGGGAAAGCCATGTCCTTCCTACGCTCCCCAGATTGATCTTTTTTCTGGGCAGATAGAAAAGCAGTGACAGTGATGGACTCTCCCCAGTGATGGCTGTTTTATTTGCAATTATAATTGGAAGCACTAATATGTTTATTCTATCCCATAATATATGAAGAGACCCTTTTATTATTTTTCCCTTAAAGTCTTTACATTGCAGTAAATATGAAACTCATGATGCTTTGCTACTCTTTAAAACTTCACTGTCCATAATTACACCTTTGCAAAGCCTCTTGTCCTGTTAGTCTGTGTTTTTTCAGTTTTTTTTCTCCATAATGAAAAATATCTGATGGTCGGAATCTTCTTTGTAAATTGGGATGGAAAAGAGCCTTGGTCTCCTTCCTTTCACCTTTAAGGCTGCCTTTCACCCTGGCCAGCATGCTTCAGCACCGCATGATTGGAAGTGGTCTCCTCTGTTATCGCCTGGCTTACAGTGAGAGGTCATTGAATCTCACTCTCTTGTGGAAATCTGGCAGATGTCATGTAGGCTGGGAATGTGTTTTTTGATTTTGTTGGGTTTTTGTTGTTTTGTTTTGTCTTTTTGTTTGTTTGTTTTGATGCTATCAATCTTTGTTTCACTAGTAGGAACATTGATTGGAATATGAAGCCTCCAATGGTCTCATTTTCTATTGTTCAGTATATCAGGAAAAAGCAATAAAGCCTTGCGAAGTAGGTATTATGACCTCGCTTGGAATTTGATGGTTTTTTTTCTGCAACAAAGACTTCCACAACAAATAAGTGCATGAGAATATCCTAATTAGCTATTGATATGTACCATCCAGATCTTATCACTTTTCCTTGGAGAATTCTGATTTGGCAAGAGCAAGTGACTCCATGTGCCAGGAAAGTCTGCAACAGTTACTTGTGACACCCTCCCCCAGCTTTTGGCATCCCTTCTTCATTCTGTTTTCATCTTTACTATGTGTAGACATATGCTTATGTGGCAGAGGTATGACTAGACATGCAAAGTGTCCATTATAAACAGTTTCTGATTTCTCTGTTCATGCGACTGCCTCAGAGCAAGCACACAGTTTGCTAGTTAGTTCCTCTTGCCAGGATCTTTTTGCATTTATCCTCTTTTTATACAACCACAATTACCCATATTTGTTTGTGCTTATTATAAGCTTTTTTTTTTTTTTTTTTTTTTGAGTAATATCTGTTCTACTGAGCTTGATCCTAGGGTATACAAAAAAGTCTATAATCTAACACATAGTTGACTGAAAATTGAGGGCAATTAACCTCTTGAAAAAACTATTCAGAATACCAGTGGAACTTGAGTGTTGAAATAGTCCTATAGATAGGCCTTTTAGATTCTTAACTGAATCCCTCTCTGAGCCTTGTGCAAAGGGCCACGCTAAATTAATTCTATATAGCTTCCTGACTTGGCTTTTCTAAAGAGTTTAGCAGTCAGCTGGCACTGCTGTATTTCTTCCCAAAATATTTGACTAAAATGCACCTTTCACTTATTCTAGGAAGGTAGCTCTCCTGAAATGTGTAACTTCACCTCTCTTATTTAGGAGCTGAAATACTTTATCTAATATCTAAGAGAACAGTGAAGTTGCCAGGTAAAGCATTAAAAAGTAGGAAACTGCAGATTTATGATTAATTCAACTGCTTTTATACTTATGATGAACTCTCTTATTACTGGATTGAACAAAGATTTTTTAAAGCCTTTTTGCTACACAAAGTTACTTCATAATTTGTCTCCTTTTGATACGAGGTTGGGCGTTTACTTGCTGTGAAGTGATGCAGCAGGCAGGTGAAGCATAGGACAGCTCTATTAAGCACAATAGTCGGTAGTGTGCTGAGTGAGGCACATGCACGTGCCCAGGCATTGCAGGGAGAGCACTCCCTACCAACCTGCCCTAGTCCATCATAAATTTCTATGCCTAGTTCTAGTCATGGCAGCATGTGGCATGGCATAAGTCAGCAGTCACTAAATGTTAATGCTGTTGTCATAATGCTGAAGGCTTTGAAAGCATTTCAAGCAAAATGGCCTCACTTAGTTCTGTATTTTTTACTTCTGTTGGCAATTTGAAGAAACGTCTACAGCATTGCAGGGAACTCTAAGGCCTCATGTCAAGCACTCCAATCCTAGGAAATAGCAGGAGGACAGCTGCTTGTGTGTCCTGGCCTTTCCATATTACCTTTCTTTTTTCAGAGTGAGAGTTAAATCCTATCCAGATGTCTGCTAGTAGCCAGCCATCTGTGACTGGAGCACAGTTTGACTCATTTTTCCTCCTTACCACTTGTTCATCACCTCTCCCTTTCCGTAGGAAGTGAAAAAATGTTTTTAAGGGTTCTGAGCAATGAACAAAGTTAATCCAATAATTGTGGTGATTTATGAGTTGATGACTGATAGCAGAAGATGTAATTACTCTTTTTCAACTTTAGTTAGCTCACTATGATCAAATACAGTTATGTGTTGTTAGGTTATCGTTCAGTGAATTGTACCCCAGAGCAATGTGCCAAGCTGATGGTGCCATGTTTCACACTCATTACATCATGAATTGGATGAATTTTGTCTTGTTTATCACAGGGCATCATCCTACAAACACTATGGACACTTTAAAATTTACTGGCAAGATAAATCCATGTCTGTAGACTGCAGCAACCTGAAGGGAGGAGATTTCAAAAATACTAAATTCCTACAGATGTCTCTTTGCGAGCTTTATCCCATGTTACATTTATATTTCAGTTATCTTTGTACTTGTATTTGGTTTTTGCCCAACCTCTTCTCAACTAAAACTGTCCTCAGACATAGGCTCTCGATGATACGACCTTTGAACCATACTTGACAACATGAGAGAGACTATAAGTTATCTCCTGGGGTTATTTTTAGAGTGGGCTCTGGTCTGCATAATTTCATAGGCTGTCCTTAGTATCAACAGATATCATAGTCTAGGTTACAGGATTCCTGTGCGTTTGTGCACTGCACCTGACCTATCCAGTCTGTACACCACTGCTGCTTACCTGCAATCATTGTCTTCATTACAGACCTACTTTGTGGTTTGTACACAGTGCATTTTTGTTGGTACATGTATGCGTCCTTACCTGTATGTTTTAATCTTGGATGGCTGTCCACTTAAATCAATATTAGCTTCACACCATCAAAACTTCAACACACCAAAACAAACTGCAGTTCCATAGAGAAACAGCCAGGGATTTGGCCAGAGATAAGTTATCTTTTGATATAAACATGTAGGCAGCTCTGAAAGTAATGCCTCATTTATTTCCATGGAAGCTACAACAGAGACAAAGAGCACAATAACACTATTTCATAGAGCAAATTCTCAGCTACAAAACAGTTTTTCAACACCGTTAGCTATGTATTTTCACCAGCAATGAGGTAGGAGCCTGTGTGCTGTGCTCATAAAGATTTGCACCAGTGGAGGTGACCCACTGTTTCACAGCTGCTGTGATGGCATTGCTGCTAGGAAAATGTGCTCACACAATCCATCTTTCATTGGCCCAAACAGATGGAAGTCAGAAGGCTCTAAATCTGGGCAACACGATGAGTGTGGTAGGACAGTCCAGCTGAGATTGGCAGCGTGCTTCATGGTCTTCAAACTTGTGTTATTGTGTTGCAGGCGAAGTTGTCTTCTCTTGCCTGACTCTAGAAGCTTGAGCCTTCAGTTTAGCATCATGATGTAGCGTTCAGAGTTGATGGTTTGTCCAGATTCCAGGGAATCCAGAAGGATCACACCTTCTATATCCCGAAAGACAGTATGCATCACTTTGCTTGCTGAAAGCTGTATCTTGAATATTTCCTTCGGGGAATTCCCATGTTACCACTCCATAAAGTGCTGTTTTGACTCTGGCTTGTAGAGGTGAAACCATACCTCATGACTGGTAGTGATGCAATCCAGGAAATTGTCACCTTCAGCCTTGAATCACTTCAATAGTTCCTGGCAAACTTGCATATGCTATTCTTTCTGTTCCCGCATGAGCATTTGTGACCAGCTGGTGCAAAGTTCACAGTTTTCCAAGATTGCCACCACTGTTTCCAGTGCATTGAAGTCTATGTACGTTTCCATGGTCATGATCTGCTCATTCATGTGAAAGAGCTGATTGAGATGCTCTTCATTTTGTGGTGTTATTGCTGTACGTGGCTGTAAGGAACATGGCTTGTCTTTCACATCACTGTTGCCACTGCAACAGTGGCAAATCTGTCAGTCTGCAGTGTCTGCTTCCAGCCTCAGAGCTGAAGCCAGCGCCCACAGATTCTCCTCCAAAGCTCTTGGTACCCTGTTTTGCAAGCTCAGGCACCTCCAATTCTGTGTCTGACTTTATTGCAAAACACCACCTAGGGTGGAAGAGAGAAATTCCTGCTGCCTCTACTCAACTGTATGTCCTCATGGAAGAACTTGTAGTTGCATTTTGACAACCAACGCTGTGGTTAGTCTGATTTGCCTGCATTCCCTTTACCCCATGGAGAGGTTTTGTGCAAGTTTACATTTAAAAAAAACTCAAAACATTATTGTTTGTTTACTGTTGAATGGCATCCCTATGGTGCTTTTAATGTCCTACACTGGATAATATTTAATTTGTTAATGAGTTGCATTGATTGCACGATGCGTTAATGTGTAAATCACTCCATGCTGCTATATTTGAAGGCATGAATGTGGTGTCAAATGTTCTAATAATCCCATTAAAATTCTTTCACTCAAAGATGTGCATGTAGATTGTTGTATTGTGCAGTTCCGAAGGGTGCCCAGCAATAACAGATACCTCAGTCTTCATTTTGGTTTTCTGCACCCAGGCATGGCATAGTGCACATGCTTCCAGGTCTGCAACTGGAACATGCTGCAGTGTGTTAGCCCTGCTTCTGATTTAAAAAGAAGTAAATCCTCACCGTTTTTGTCCAAGATACCATGCAAAGTAAGTGACAGCACGGTAATGTTGATGCTGTTGTCAGCATAGCACATAAACACTGCATGCTATTTGGCCTCCAGCCTTCCTTCTGCACATCCCATTGCCACCCTGCTGTGGGCTGAGGTGGCAGTAAATCTCCCTTTGCCTTGTGGTGCTTTTGGGCATAGATCAATGATAATCTGGAGCCACATGATCAGGATGAGTCCAGATATAAGGACAGAGAGGTTAACTGGGGTCTGAGGAGTGAGTTTGTGATCTGCATGTGACTCAGATGGCCTGCTTGTCCTCATGAATAATAATCTAAACTAGAGTGTTCCAGAAGATGTGTCATCCTAGCTGAAGATTTTTTTTTAAGGACATGGTTATGAGTGCACAGCGCTGGGAGGCAGCTAGGCTAACAGCTGTAGTAGAGGGCAAGCTGTTCTCCTAGGATGACATCAGGCATTGATAGCCTTCAGTAACAGTTCCTTGGAAGGAAATGAAGTCTTTTTTTCATCTAGCATGACTGTGTTGAGACTGTGTAGTGTGAAGGCATGAAAGACAAGCTTGCACTTGCTCCAAAGAGCCTATTTCTAAGAGTATGTAAATGCTTGCAGAGCCAGGTCAGTGTCTTGAACATATATTAAAACGTATGTTTTGTAAACATAGTCAGCATGTTTCCCAGTATCTCACGTTTTACATAGAAAGCTTGCAATATTTGGTCTTTCTGAAAGTTTCCTAAATGCTGTTACACAGCTAAGAGAAATGGCCCTAGAATTAATAGTTTTATTTTATTTTACATATGCTTGGTTTGCAGCTACAGAGCAGTGCATATTTGTAAGTTGGGAGTAAAATATGTTAATATTTAACCTTGATGTTACTGTAGAGAAGTGCTGGAATGCCTGTACAAAGTAGTGAGATAAACTGGTATGTGCACATTATTTGTACTGAATTATAGAATTGCAGAATCATTAACTTTGAAAAAGACCTCTAAGATCATCCAGTCCAACCATCCACCTACCAGCAATATTGCCCATTAAACCACATCCCTAAGTACTATGTCTACCCTTTCCTTAAATACCTCTGGTGACTCTACGACTTCCCTGGGCAGCCTGTTCCAATGCCCAACCACACTTTCTGAGAAGAAATTCTTTCAAATAGCCAACTTGAACCTCCCTTGGCACAACTTGAGGTCATTCCCTCTAGTCCTTTCACTAGTCACCCGGGAGAAGAGGCCAACACCTACCTCACCACAACCTCCTTTTAGGGAGTTGTAGAGAGTAATAAGTTCTCCCCCTGAGCTTCCTCTTCTCCAGACTAAACAATCCCAGTTCCCTCAGCTGCTCTGCATAAGACCTGTATTCCAGACCCATCACCATCTTTGTTGCCCTTCTCTGGACATGCTCTAGAGCCTCAATGTCCCTCTTGTAGTGAGGGGCCCAAAACACATTACTCAAGGTGTGGTCTTACCAGTGTTGAGTACAGGGGGACGATCACCTCCCTGCTCCTTTTGGCTGCACTATTTCTGATTCTTGGCTACTGTGCACACTGCTGGCTCATGTTCAGCTGAGCATTGACCAACATCTCCAGATCCTTTTCCTCCACGCAGCTTTCCAGCCACTCTGCCCCAAGCCTATCACAGAATTGTAGGGGCTGGAAGGGACCGCTGGAGATCATCAAGTCCAACCCCCCTGCCAAAACAGGATCCCTAGACCAGGTTGCACAGGTAGGTGGGTCTTGAACGTTTCCAGAGAAGCAGACTCTACAAGCTCTCTGGGCAGTCTGTTCCAGTGCTCCGTCACCCTTACTATGAAGAAGTTCTTATGCACATTTGTGCTGAACTTCCTATGCTTTGGTTCGTGACTGTTTCCCCTTGTCTTATTGTCACACAACACTGAAAAGCATCTGGCCTTGTCCCTTTGCCTCCCACACCTTAGATATTTGTAGACATTGATTAGATCTCTTCTGTCTTCGTTTCTAAAGGCTGAACAGACCCAGGTCACTCAGCTTTTCCTCACAAGAGAGGCGCTCCAGGCCCTTTATAATCTTCGTAGCCCTCTGCTGGGCTCTTTCCAGGAAATCCCTGTCCATTTTGTACTGGGGAACCCAGAACTGAACACAGTAGTCCAGGGGAGGCCTGATCAGGACAGAGTAGAGGGGGGATTTTCAGCTCCCTTGACCTGTTTTCCACGCTTTTTAATCTACCCCAGAATGGGCCACCATGGCCAACCTGTCATCCACCGGGAAACCCAGGTCCCTCTCTGCAGAGCTCCCCTCCAGCAGGTCATCTCCCAGTCTACCGGTGCATGCAGTTATTCCTCCCTAGGTGCAAGACTCTACACTTGCTTTTGTTAAACCTCATCTGGTTCTTCTCTATCCAGCTCTCCTGCCTGTCCTATAGTGTTGCATGGGTTTGTTGTGACTAACGTACAGGATCTTACACTCAGTCCTCTTGAACTTCATCCCAGTAGCCTCAGCCCATCGATCCAGCCTATTTAGGTACCTCTGTAGGGCCATCGTAAAGAGGATAGATGCCCTCAGATCTATCCCTCAGATACTCAGATCATCCCTTCAGATACTTCCTGCCAACTTGGTGTTACCTGGAAATTTACTATCTGCTTACTGCACTTAATTATCTCATCCAAATAATCGATAAAGATATTAAACAGGGGAGGCTTCAGTACCAACCCATGAGGAACACCACTTGTAACCAGTTGCCAGCTGGATTTAGCTCCATTCACCACCACTCTCTGGGACTGGCCTTCCAGCCATTTTTTTTTTACCCAGCAAAGAGTGTATCTGTCCAAGCCATGGGCTGCCAGTTTCTCCAGGAGGAGGCAGTGTCAAAAGCTTTGCTGATGTTTAGGCAGATTATGTTGACAGCCTTTCCCTCATCCACCAAGCAGGTATCCTGGTCATAGAAAGAGATCAGGTTGTTCAAACAGGACCTGCCTTTCATGAATCAGCGTTGGCTGGGCCTGATCCCCTTGTTGTCCCACATATGCCGTGTGTTTGCTCTCAAATTGATCTGATTGCAAGAGTACTGAAATAGATATATCTATATATTTAATTGGCTAATCTCTAATGTCTGTATTCCAGAAAGATCTGACCTCAGACTTAATGAAGTTGATGGAGGGACATTCATGCACTTTTAAAAGTATATATGTTGGGTTGAAGAAGATATGTTCTTCAACTTGACTTCATTTGTCCCATAGCTAGATTTTTTTTTTTTTTAAATTGTTATGGTTTATCACTGAATTATGTGTTTCTGTGTTTCAGAGGTATTTTGTGTTAGGGCAGTAATTTCTCACTTGAAGTGCATGTATTCTTTATGCTGGTTTTGGTTTTGCTTGAGCAGAGCACATAGGAGAAAATGGGGCCTGTGGTTTGTCAGTGTGCTTCTCCTGGAGATCCTCTGGTTTCCTTTGTCTCACATCCTGTAACAGTAGCTTTAGGGCTGATTTTTTGTGAACTCTGTAGAATAGCTGTAGGTTTGCTGCTGTGAAGCAAATTTTTCCACTGTGATGCAAATGGGACTCATTTTTGGTTTGGAAAGAATACTCCCAAAAGTTTTTCAGTTGGTATAAATATGCTGGCAGGGGGACCCAATTTAGCTTTTTGTAGAACTGAAAAAGCTTTTGATGTTAACATCTGTACTATATAAAGGGGTCATCAGACTGTCTTCTGATGGCTTTTGAGCTAACACAAGAACTCTTTAACCAGTGATGTTTAGATAAAGAATTTGATGCCTTCTAGTGATAATACTTTCATTAACATAGAGCATTTTCTCTTCTTCTCCTTGGCACTTGATTTAAAATCTTCTTGATAAAAAAATTAGTGATCCCATCTACTAGTTTACACATGAGGGAAGATAAGAAATAACATTTAAATTTTTATGTCGCTTTTAACAGAAGAGTTAAAAGATTCTCATCTGAGCATCATGTTCTATTGCCTGTCCTTGTAGGCAGCAGCATAAGCTACTATTAAATATTAGCTATCTAATAGAGAAGAGCCATGTTGATTGTATTGTGATCTATTAACACAACAGACACTAGTCAATACATCTTCTTCCTGTACAAATCACAATATTAAGAGCTTGCACAACACTCTGTGGGATGAGGCTGCAGCTGAACTACTTTAGGAAGTTGCTGTGAGTGATTTTTCCTTTCAGAGGCCCTTTGAAAGGATGCTTTCCAGCTTTTATTCACCACTGTTTTTATATTATGTGTTTGAAATAAAAGTAGCTGCAGAAAACATAGTAAGAGGCCAAAGTGGGTTAACACTACATATATTTAGTTTACCCTATATATATAATATATGATGAAACTTAATTTTTTTAGCACTAGCTTTCTTTAATTCGTGTACCCAGAGTCCCAATTTTAATGCATAGTCATTAGAAAGGCAAATGCCTCTAGAACTCTTGAGTCTGCAAATGCATGTTTCTAGATGGGTTTTACCAGATTTCCCATGAAATTTAACTTCTCAACAAATTCTAAGTTTTGGGAATTGTTTCTTCAGCTTCCACTGTTCTGTTCCAGTTATCTTCTTGAACATAGATGGGTTTTACTGGTTTTTATTTAACACTGGTCTGCGTCAGCCAGACTTTCCATAAGGAGGAAAGGACAATCTGCTGATACAGATAAGCAGACTAGCTCAGCATTTACCACATTATGTAAATAACAGATTTGTGGAGTTGCCTGAAGGAAGATTATTTGGATTTAATTGGCTAATCTCTAATGTCTGTATTCCAGAAAGATCTGACCTCAGACTTAATGAAGTTGATGGAGGGACATTCATGCACTTTTAAAAGCCTGATCCGGGTTCCAGCAGTACTGAACTTAGAATCCCAGTTGACAGCTTTATGCTTTTATCTTCCTCTGACCCTTTAATCAAATTCTGTCAATGTGGGTGATCACACAAATCAAATTTAAAAGCAGAATATGTGCAATCTTCACATGTGCGGACAAAGTGAACTATTTGTTGCTTATATATTTTGCTTATACGGTTCTGACTGTTACCTTTCACATCCTCCAAATGTTTTGACATTCTCCAGTTAAGGAGCAAAACTCAGCATATCTGACAGCTTAAGCAATTGCAACATCAACAGCACCATCCTAGTTCTGCAAAACAAGCATTCATTCCATATCGCACACAGTTTGATGTGTTGAACTAAAAACAATTGGACAAAATTCAAAATAAAACAAATTCTAGTTACAGCTACTATGTGAATAAAAATTAACTGCTATTGGCCCATTTGCTTGTTTCGAGTCAGTCATCTGGTTTTTCCTTTTTTTTCTTTTTTTTTTTTTCTTTTTAATGTGCAAAGAAGACAACAGCATTTTTCATTCATTTTCTGTCCTTTAAAGCCAGATGCAATTATTTGAAATTTATACCGTTTGGGCATGTGTATGTATATGAGTGTGTATGTTTATCTATGTCTACACATACAGACAACTATTCCTGTTTTTCATTAAGGTATCAAAGGAGATATTTTCTGCTGCTGCTCTTTTCTATTTACTGCGAGGACAGTGACACTGATGTTTTCGTGTGCTGTTCTATGTTGTCCTCTGTCTTTCCAATTTGGGTGGAAAGTTCAGTTTTAAAACCTTGCAGAGATCCTATTCATGTAAGAAAAATACTGATAAAGATGAAACCAATAGAAGCTAACATCTTAGAGTGCACTGCTTGTTGCATGTAGCACTTCATCAAAGCCATCAATCAGGCTAGTTCTGTCAAGCTCCTGGAAAAAAAATCCCCAATTTTTGTTTTTTGTTTCAACTGGATTGATGATTTTGGCTATGGAACAGAGGGAAATACTTTATTCTAATGACTAAAAAAAGGTGCATAATTAATAAAAAGACCAGAATATAAGTGGACTTGCATGGATTGATAGATGCACTAAATTAGTGATATTAACAATTTATTTTCTTTCATTAGACTTTATCCATGATGTGTGCTTGATTATTAATTGTTAATAACATACCTAGGACTAATAAAAATAGGTTTGTGTGGACCAGTTGTTCCATTGGAAATGTTGGCTTCCTGATGCTGTATTCATAGAGATGCATGTGCAGTGAATGTGTAAGTAGAAGTGACTACATGTATTGGAAATACACAGCAATTACCACTCATGCTATTGCTTGCAAAGATGGATTTCCCCAGCCTGCCAATTGTTTTCCTGTCGTGAGGGACAGAGAAGTGACTGAGGTATCCAGGATGCCACTTGACAGCAGGAGGAAGAGGAAAGCTGTTTTATTGAAACAATAAGCACTGCTAAATAGTGGTTTCAGCGACAAAACACAGGGTCTGACAGGCTCCTAAGCCAGGTATTGACCACTAGGTTTTGGATTGCTAGTGTTAGCTCACATGCTGATGTTTTTAAAACATCATTAAAAAAAAAAAAAGAAAGAAAAATGCAGGCATGCTTATAAAAATGCATCTGAGTAGCAGCATTGCATATGGCTTTTTTTCCACCTATGAGTTGTGGTAGTTGATAGGGGTTGTCAGGGAATGCCAATACAGGCAGCAGACTGCACCAAACTCTGGGTACTGTACTCTGGGTACTGAAGATTTCTTCTTGTAAAGTATTCTGACCAAAGCGACAAAGCTTTGGTAGTGTGCAGGATCACACGTAAGGTAACACATGCCAATGTCCCCTTGTATGCCCTTTAAGCCTTTTTTGGTTACAAAAAAAAGAAAATCTCTGTTAAACTAGTTCCTATTTTTTCCTCTGATATAATCACTCAGATAGCAAGTGTGAATGACTACTTGTTAATTGCTTTCTGAAAAGGCTCCATGCCAATGTGAAGCTGTTTCTCTGACCTGTTGTAAGTTGTTAGTCAGTTGTGACTCATAGTTCTAAGCCTGTTCATGCTGATATACTATGAAGCACTTCTGGAAATAAGTGACTCATACTCAGTTAAGTAGGTCCCAGTGAGACTATAAAAGTGGGATGACTTTATGTGCAATGTATTTTTTTAAGTGCTGTGATTTTCTTTAGGCCCAAGGAAAAGACCTATAGTATGCCCCACATCTTCATAGAAAAGTTTCATCAAGGTTTCATGTAGTTGTTCCTAGGGAGGCAGGATTCTTACATCCCACCCTCAGTATTGCTAAGCTATTTCTTCTGCCTCATCTCAGGATATATTATAGGTGTGGTTATGAAGGAATTTTTTTTTTTTTAATAGGTATTTGAGGTGGGTATTTGAGGAGGTACTGCTGAAACTGATTACATTGAATTAGCAAATTAAATATAAAACAAAAAAAATTTAGCATGAACAATGAAAAGTACCTTTTGGTTTCATCCAAAGTCCATGAGGTTCAATGGAAGTTGCATTAATGGCAATGTATTTGGGCTCCGATCCATTTTTCATACATGAGTTAGAGTTTTGCTTCATGGTCCCATTGACAAAACTCATCCCTGGATGTGCTGAACATTAGTTCTGTCTGTATAGGAGAACTCTGGGTGTTGCTGCTTATTCAGAGGAGAAGGAAAAGGTCTGTGGCAATTGTGAGCCTGATTAAACTCAAGAGGTGACTGCCCCTCATCCATAAACTTTATTCTTGTGCACATATGTGAATCTATAAATACACAATGTTTGTAAAATGCCTGCCTATCCAGTAGAGAAAATATGTTTACACTCACGTCATCAGAGAGAACTGGCTGAGTGCTAAGCCCACCATAACTAAATTGCTCATTTCTTGGGCCACCAGTTGTTCTTCCTTCTGCATTTCTGCATACTCATTTCAGTAGAAGAAAGATTTTGACTGATTGCAAAACTGTTTTCTGAACGAAAAAATTTAGAAAATATTCTGATTTGTGTTTGTATTGTGAGAGTATCTTTGAAGGTGATTCATTAGCTAACATCTCAAGCTGGACAACACCAAAAAGTCTCATCTGAGCCTCAAGATTCTCTTCATCTTAGCAGTAGATGAAATAGTAGTATAGATCAATAAATTTAGATACAATGGAGGAAAAAACAACTTTTAAGTTTGGTGATACAAAAGGAGAGCAACACAGTAAAAAAAACAAAACAAAACAAAACAAAACAAAAAAACCAACCAAACAAAAAAACCTATTCAGTTCCTTTTGGACAAATGCTGTAGTTCTCAGAAGCACTGATTCTAACTCTGAATTTAATCCAGCCAGCAAATGAGACGTGTCGCTTCAGTGAAGGCATTTCAGAGAAAGCTGGTGGAAGGAAAAAAATTCTCCAAGTGTCGCATTTGCTCTGCTCTTTGATCAGCCCTCCTTGGAAATGTTGGGCACAAGCTGTTTTCCCTCACAGTCTGCCCTCTGAAAGCAGCACAGCTCCAGCTTTTTGGGGAGCATGTGATAAATTGGACTAACTGGCACTGATAGCAGCAGGTAGAGCTGATTAAACAAAACTGTGGCATTTGCTGTTAGTACCTGACAAGGAGTTAATGCAAGAGTGCATTGAGCAAGGTGTGAAATCCTCTTTATGCCAGACTGCTGAATGTGTGAGCCACGTCTTAGTTATGGTACAGACACACCAGTCTTTGTCACTGTTTCTTGTATTATTTATGAGGTGAAGAAGTTGGAAAGTGGTAATAATACACACTGATCTCTGCTTGGCATAGTAAAACCAATGCATTTGCCAAGAGCTTAGATTTTTTTTCATCAATGTGCCTAAGAAAATATTTATTTATTTATCTATTTAAGTTTGGCCAATATTTAAGGGTTGCGTTTCTGCACTCTTGAAGATAATGACTTCTTTCTGGATATCCTACTCATTTGCTGTCAATCAGGGAAGCTTGTACATAACATAATGGGTTTTCTTATAAAGATGAAGAAGATAGACAATGGTACAAATGTACAAAAGATATAAGAAATGTACAGAACACAATGCTCTAGTGCCTCTTTGCAAAGCCTCACATGAGCCCCTCTCCTTTGCAGATCTTGCTGCATTGTGTATGCAACATGCAAGTGTAGCTGCATGTTGAAATCGGTAGGTCCATTCCTTAGATTCTACTGACCTGAAATGCTTTATATGTTTCAATTCATATAAAGCATCTAAAAGAATATCAGCTGTAGAAATGCTATCAGTAGGACATTTTTTTTCTAGAAGATCATAGAACAAAAGACTCATCTGAGTAGGAAGAGACCTTTAAAATGTCATCTAGTTGAGCTCCCGTGCATTGAACAGGGACATAAACAGTTTGGTCAGGTTGCTCAGAGCCCTGTGCAGTCTGACCCTGCATACCTACAGGGATGGGGCTTCCATCACATCTCTGGGCAACATGTTCCAGTGCTTCACTACCCTTATAAGAAAAACTTATTTTTTAATGATACATAAATCTCCTGTGTTTTAGTTTGAAACCATTTCCTCTTGTCCTATCACAAAAGAACTTGCTAAAGAGTCTGTCCTCTCCTTTCTTACAGCCCCCCTGATGCAACCTGCAGCTGGAGAAAGAAGGCTTCATCAACAGGTTCCACTTGATACTTAAACCTCTTCTTGTCTTTGGGTTCTGTAGGCACATACCACTGCAATAGCGTTCTGTCCCTGGGGAAAGGTAATTTCATTTCCAAGAAATGCAAAGCTCCCAGTCAAGCATTTCTCACACAGATGGCTGGTGTCCCCGGAGATGATTTGGTTTCATTTTTGTTCTTTCTGCAAGTATGGTGCTCATAAAACAGAATTTTGTATGACTTCCTAGCTTTAACTTATGACCTGGTCCGTGGTCATTTTGAGCTTAATCTCCCCTTATGTATAGAACATCTGCTGTATATGGAGGTATCATAGGCCTTGTGCTTGGAGAGAAAAAGAGGTGATCAAAATGGCACTTTACTCAGGAATCTTAGGAAAATATAAGTTAGAATGACTTCAAATCAATCTGCTGCCTGCCAGATTTATGAGCGCTTTTATTGAGTAGAATGCAGTTTGTTTGTGAAGATCAGGACTGTAAAAAATGAAACTTTTCATATTATGTATCCACAACTAGTGTTTAAATATCTTATTTGAAAAATATTAAACTGCTGAGCAATGAGCAGTCCTTATTTACCAAATCAATTCATATTATTGTATTGTATCTCTTACTGAAGAGAGTGAGAGTGGGGAGTCGCAGGTGAAGTATAAGCACAACTTTAATTATAGCATATTCTTGTATTGCTTAGTAACGTTCTGTGCAGCTCCTTACGGCTTTATTATTATCTACTCATTGCATAAACTAATGTTAAGCATATTAATCCTGTATTAAAAATATGGAAATACGTGCAGGTAATAAACAGTGACTATATCTTAGCAGAGAAGGATATGTTGAATTTAGCAACTGATGGATTAGACAATTGGAAAACAAAGCCTTAGTTTTGGATTAGATTTGTTCTTTGAAGACTAAACTGATTTTCTTACTTAGAATGATTTTTATAACGAAGAATTGTTACAGAAGTGAGAACCCAAGTATTTTCTTCTTTCTTTGGCTGCATGTGAAAAATGCTGCAGGTGAACATAATTTGCAGCTGTGAATTTCACAGATAAATCTGTTTAAGATATAATTAGCTTAAGGGGAACTATTTTCTGAAGTGCAAGTTATGTAATTGATGCAATTTTACCCAGATAAAAACATAATCAAAAAGCTGTTTGTAATTTTGAGCTAACTTTAGGAAGTAATTAATCTACGTAATTTAGAATTTAGTTAAGCTCATTATTTTATCGATTTTTCTTCTTTTAAATGAAAACAACAAACAAAATTCATCAAGCAAAGTGCAGCCCCCCTTTTGGCTGCCAGTGTAAACGTTGTCAAACAGTACCCATAGACCTCTTGATTGCCCCAACTAAACCTTTCCTCAGGACAGAGCTGCTGGAGGCCTTGCCACCCACCCACACTGCAGAGGTCCTGGAAGCAGTTTCTGTTCTTTGTGTCATTTGCTTTGCGCAGGCCATATTTCTTTGTGTAGAAGTTTGATGGATTTTACTGGAAAGTGGATTTTCAAAGACTGACATAAAACATCAACAATGGGGAAACAGACTGGCAATGCAGAGCTAGACTCTTTTTTTGGTTTTTTTTTTTTTTTTTTTTTCCTGCCTGCAGAGTTCTGTGTATTTCAGAAACCACTGGGATTCTGAGTTACTTTTTAAGCATTGTGAGTATTTCCAGCTGTTTTCAGACCCTCCTGGCTGAGCAAAGCTAAAATCCAGGTGCACTGCCTCATTCAGTACTTTTCTTCTTAGCGGGAGCCAAGTGGCACCAAAGGCACTACATAGTGCATCATCTACACAGGCAGGCAAGGCTGCCTGTGAGAAAAGTGTTCTAGAAACACTTTTGATTGGAAAAAAGAGGATAGGCAAACTTGAAATGTTTTGTGAAATGATGTCAATGTTGCAGAAATGTTATAGAGGAAGAATTTCATGCTTATCCTGTGTCATGTATTCTACTCATATTTTCAGAATGAAATATTCTCCTTTTGAGTGAAGCATTTTGAAAAGACGTCTCTCTATCATCTGCAAACTTCAATCCACAAAATGTTGAGAAAAGTCATCCAGTGAATCATAGGTTTTTCTCTTTTCAGTTGAAATAAACTCTGGTACTTAACATCTCAAAATCTTTCCTTGGTGTGGTTCCTATCTTTTTCACACCTCTAGCCTCAAACTCTGAGGTCTTGGTCTTGAACTCCAGGCCCTGTAACAGAAATAAGATGACACTGGTGGAGTCTCATCAGCAGGAAGACCTATGATTACACAAATTGCTGCTGTAATGGAACTTGATTACATTCAGACTTTTGCATCTTAGCGCGATGGAGCTCGGTACCTGAGAAGGGAAAGCGTCTGTGAATGCCTCTTTTGGGTTGGCAGAGACTGAATAGCTTATCTCCTATGTGTATTTTTTCGTATTTACTAAGGTACAAGCTAGTGCTGTTGCAGTTTTTCAGGGGTTAGATTATTAATAAAATCACCATCCTCTGCCTAGCCAGTTATTTTTGGGAAAGTGGTAGGAACTTAGCTCCCTTTGAGACTGCTACTCTTCTGTCATATTTCACTGAGCAAAAGCCTTAAAAGTCACTGGGCAAGAGATCAAGAAGGCAGAGTACCTGGGCAAACCTTACGTAGTATTCCAGTTTGACAGGAGAACCACAACAAACCAAATGTGCTCATGTCCTTCCCCATGGTTTGGGAGACAAATACAGCAGTTTGTCCACGTATGCCATTGGAGTGGTGATGTACCTGCCACTTGGGCATGCAACAGCAGGACATGGAGAGGCATTTGGCAAGTGGAGAGTGAATACTTGGTTTTTGGGTGTCTTTAGAAAGCTGGAGCTGCTTCACTCTGATCCTGATGCAGGAAACAGCCTTGTAGCAAGTCCACCTCAGACTGCTGTCCCCAGCCACCTGAATCCCATTAGTGGGACTTAAGCTGGGAACAGTTTTAGTCCTATGCCAGATAATAGTCACAGCAGGGTTTTTTTGCCATCCATTATTTAGATTAGGTTTTGCATAAATAAATACCACCCCAAACAGCTTTTATAGCTATTTTGTTTCAAGGCTGAGGGGGTAAGATGCACCTTTTCAAAAAGAAAAGGAAATAAAAAAGAAACAATATATGGAGTGTTTTTGTTTTTTAGCCAGTCTCCAGGCAACTCCTGGCTGAGGGCAAAGCTACATTAAATTTTGTAGTAGCAGACTGTTATACATACACCCTAGGAGCTATTTTTAAAACACGTACATCTACCATACCTCACATCTGACAGTGTTATTTGAATCTAGGCTATTCAGTGGGAAAAAGCAGCTAATTAATTTATCTCATGAATATCAAATATGCAATTAGTCACACTGCACTTGCTATTCCAGCCACTATCCACCAATGCAGGCTCTTTACTGCCAACAATGACTCTGGGAAATGAGTACTATTCAGTGCCTGACCTGCCATAGAAAGACAGACACAAATGAGTTTACCATATGCTGTTGAATATTGTGCTTATAATTCTTGTGTGCATGCATGCATGTGTGTGTGCAGTCAGCTAATGGCTTCTCTTCCATTGTAACAATGTGAGGAAATTAAAGGAGTGTTCAGAAGATAAAATAGTACTGTAGTCTCAAAGCCTTCAGATTACTATTTTTATCCAAAGATAACTGTAAAGAAACACGCCCCTGTGTATTTCTCCATGTGAACTGTTGGTAAGACAAAGAGGCAACAGACTAAAATTGCAGACAGGAAGATTAAAGTTAGATGATAGATGAAAACCTTCAAAACAGTAATAATGGTTATACATAGTTAAACAGATATTCAAGGGGAAACTAGAGTCTCTGCTGCTGGTGTTTGCTATGGAGCAGTGTGATGGGCACTGAGGAGAACAGTTCAGAGATGGAGAGTGAAGGCAAGTGATATGAATTCTGTCTCCTTTCCAGCATTGTGGCCACATGATCTTCAAAACTTCACCGAATTTGGCAGCTGGATTGCTCTTCTCAGTAACAGACTTGAGCATCAAATAAGCTTGCAAGTTGAACTACTGGATGAAGTTGAAGCACATTTATGCAATTCTGTGAAGCAAACGTCATTGCTGTTGCCCTTGAGATATTTATGGTTAAACACAATTTCCCACACTGGCAAATCTAATGCCTTTTTTAGAAACACTAACTTCTGTTATTCAATGGCTAGCTCCTTAGGTATAACCTTGGAGAAGATTCTGGATGGTGAATGATTTTAAAGATCGGTAAACGCTACTGTAATTGTAGGAGAGTCTGCAAGATAGGGACCAGCTCAATTCATTGTGCTGCTTTGGCAGCATAGCAATTACAAATTGTTTCTCTCTGAAGCATTGAAAGGCATTGAACTTTCAATCTGCACTGGAGCCTTTGGTCACAAATCTTGCAATTTGTGGTAGAATCTAAACTTATAAAGCATTACAAAGAGGGCAGAGAAGTTCCAGAACATTTTCGAACTCTTCATCTTTGCTTGAGGGCACAGTGTACAGAGGTGATGTGAGGTTTAATGATAGATGGGAGTCTATCAGTGCTTTGTTTATCTTAAGTTGTATGTCATTTCTTAATATTGTCAACCGCTGGGTTTTGATGGATATTTTTTTAAGTTGCTAAACTAACAGTTCGTAAATAAAGCATAATCAACTATCCTTTGAGTAGCACTGTAGGCCATTGTGTTTTCAGCATCAAGGTGCACATCTAAATGTTAGTGTGGAAATCACTTCTTCTGATTAGTCACCAGATAAAGCAGAGAGTGAAATACTGTTTTTTATGTGGCTAAATCAAATCTTTGATTGGAGGAAAGAGTTAATTATTAATCCACATGAAATCTCTGAGTGCATATTCTTTTTCTTCCTGTAATTTAGGGTCACCGTGAGAATGGGGCTGCAATTCCCATGCACTTCCATCAACTTTGGAGAGCAACTATGGGAACTACTCCATCTGTGCCAGCCTCTGATAAGGAGACTATGGAACACAGGTGAGAAGAGACACCTCCTGCTCCTGTGAAGCCTAACTATCCACCTTTCAGGTACATCCCTCGGAGTATTTCTTTCCTCTTTCAAGGCTCATGTCTCTTACAGGCAGCAGCACTTGCGTGTGGTATTGAAGGCTTGGCTTGTGTTGTTTTCCCAGCCATCAATAACTCCCAGAATAGACACCCTGATTCCCTCTTGCTAGATTGGACAGGCAGCATGGGACCAACTTGACCACACTGTCTCCCATGTCTGAACAGCACTGGGCTGCCAAGGTGAGGGCTACATGTACACTGCAGAAGTTGGGTCTCTGCTGTGAGCCCTGGCCTCTGTTTTGAATCCTCTCTGGGACCAGAAGACCATGATCACAATGTTTTGCATTCATACCTCAGGGGCCTAGCAGTCTCAACAGTATAATTCAAGGAGTTTAACAGCAACTTTTTTCCAGCTTTAACAACTGCTCTGAAAGTCAAATCTCTTAAATCTCTTTAATCTCTTAAAGTGCTAAATGTAAACAAATGCCACTCTGCATAAAAATGTCTTTTTTTTTTTACTAAACATAAAGATTTAAGGAAATGCTTTATAAAAACCAATTCTCTTTAAACCCTTAAGGGACACTAATTACTTTTAATTTCAATGTGTGATGGTCCTTAGCCAAGAGAAGTATGCTGCATGGACTGTAAAGCATTTTTATATCATATAGCATTTAACAGAGCATGCCTGAAGTTAGCTGAGCTGCTTCCCTGGTTCTCTGATCTCTATTATCCTTCACCATGATTAAACATGCAGTGCCTCACTGCCTGATCTTGAAGGGCATTTAGGAAAGTTAACTGAACTTTGCTTCCTTACCTGCCGGAGTCGTTATGTTTCCCGCTGTGCTCGCTGTATCGACTTAGCAGCTGAGCATCACTCTGCCTAGGGAAGGTCAGAAGGTAGTTGTGGCCATGCAGATGCTGTCTGTGTCTTTTTTGCTGTTTCCACTGCAGAAAGATCAGCTCCAGTGAGAACTGTCATGACCATAGTTGTGAGTAGCCAGGAGTCGTTGCTCTGGGGGTTACTTTCCAAATCATTCATGAGGCTGATGTAAATTACTCTCCCCTCTTCAGAAGGAGCCTCACTTTCTCTCTAGAAAGATGTGATGATGGTAGTGTTCCAACTTCCTCTTATCTCCTCCACAAATCAGCAACTGCAGAGCAAAGCTTGGGAATTTGCTGGCTCTGCTTGGATTTGAACCTCATTGAATTCAAGGTCAGCCCATCCTTCCATTTCTTCTAGGAAGCCAGCATTTTTGCCATGTTTTTCATGTTGGTGGCATTCCTGCTCCCTTCTTAGCATAGTTCTATATGAAATGGAGTAGTTAGATATTCACAACTAGGGAGAGAGATGAACATGTATATTTGAGCATAAAATAAAATTAACAATACAACCATATTCTTTCAGCATTAGAGCAGCCTCTCACCACATTTGCATTCCTAGAAAGCTGCTATTGCTGCTCTTGAACACTCAAGCATCGTATCTTTTAAACCTTCAGTCTGTTTATTGCTTAGGTAGCAACCTGTTCTTTTCTGTGAGGAAATCTTTTAAGATATTGTGGATACTACCAGAAATAAACAGCCACATTCATAAACTGCTTACTGTGCACCTTTATGAGTGTTGTGCATGTTTCTGTATGTGCTTTCACTTAAATGAGTTTTTGGAAATAAGCACAGGCTTTAGTTGTGAAACAGGCATAGAATCTGGAAAATGTTCTCATTCATGCCTATAAAAGTGGTCTGGACATCTTCCCATTTTCAGACATCCCTGCTTTTGGTGAAGCATCTGTAGCACCTATTGGTGAAGCAACTCTGCGAAGCACCCGACTCTGCTGAAGGGATGGATCTCATATGGTCTGATTCATTCAGACTGATTGTTTTGAAACTTCTGATGCTAATCCTGTTTCAGACCAGAAATAAGCACACAGAAACACATATCCAAATACTGCAATTTTATATAGGGGAAATGTGTAGATGCCTTTTTACAAGTAGATAAAGAGCATAAAGTAATTTTGCACTGACCTTAAACTGCCTAAGGTTCTTAGTTTCACTGAAATGTGATTCCATCCTGAAAACAGTTTCTTATTTTTCCATCCAGCCTCATTTAAGTGACTTAAATGTCTCCTGCCTTCTCCTATTGCAGGACCAATTAGACCTACACATGTGATTAAGTTCATGCAAGTACATAAGCAGTACCAATAACACCAGGAAAAATGTCTGATAAAGGATAAGCAGCTACTGGTAGGCTAAGGATATGAATGTTGTTTTGCTTCACAGTGTCTGTGATTAAATGATTGCTATTTAAAAACAAGGAAAGATTTATATTTAATCAGTGGGATAAATAATAATGCCCTCTCTGTAACCAGTAGTAAAATGGGACTTTTGCTATTCTTCTCAGTGAACTCCAATCTTGCTCATAAGCTCAGCACAGATTATTGTGTTAAAATTTGCAGAGACCCAAAATATCTTTGTCACAGTAATGGCTTCCAGTTGCTCTTCAGCCTAAATAGGATCTGAAGCCGTGACCAGCAGATGAAAGTCTCTCTCTGCCATTTTCAACCCTGTAACCCACCTAGCCAATTTCAGCGTTTATTTTTCAGAAATTAATTTTTTTTAAAAGCAATTGTTTTTGCAAGCAGCCCTTTGAATTCTGTTCCCAGTGGCATTTTAGAGCATTACTGCAAATTGTTCAATTTATATGCATAGTCAAGCCTACATTGTTATTCCCACATTCTACTAAGGCAGGAAGAGGAAAAAAAAAACACTCAAAAGAAAGAGCAAAAAAAAACCCAACTAAAGATAAAATTAGACCACTCTTCCAGAAAAATATTTTTCACCATGCTCAAAATAAACCTAAAACTCCTTCGTCAATGTGATCTTTTTTGGAAAGTCATTGTAAGCAACGATTCAAGTGACTGCAGTAAAGCCCAAAAGATACACTGTATTATGAACACTAATTAATGCAAGTATTAATGTTTTTGGCTGTAGATAAGATGATCCAGCATTTTTAAAAATTAATAAAAACAATTACAGAGACTTATACACATACCTGAACGTGTTCCAACTTAGCTGCTAATTATTCACAGAATAATTGGCTGCTCATTCATATCCTATGAGTTTCAGAGCCTTTTAACTACGTAGGTATTACTTTCTTTTATGCACTGTTTTGTGGTTCATGCTTCTGATGGGAAAGATGAAGTAATGCCAGCGTGGTTAGCCTCAGAAAAGACACAAGGCATGGGACCGTCCCTCCGGCAACCATCAACTATTTGAGGAGTTTGTTGTTCTTCCCATGTTCTGTGTCTGACCCTCTGGAAACATCCAGGTGTAAAACTGCATCTTAAAGCTGCAATTCCCCATTCTCTTCATTTTAATCCACTTCGTTGCTGTCAGGAGTGCTGAGATGATAATTCAAATTCAGAAACATGCTACTAACGAAAGCAACAAGAGCGTATGTGGTTGTGGAGCTGAGAGTTGTAAGTCATTACTATGCACACTCCAAACATTGGTCAGATTTACTGGTCAACAAACTTGAAACTATTACTGGTGGCTTTCTCAAATGCAGTTAGAGAAATGCTGGAACGCTGGAGAAAATCCATTCCAAATTGCAGAGACAAAACCCCTTCACTTCAGCTCAGAGAAAGGGGAAGTTAGATGCTTTTGGCTTGAAGTACTTGAGCTGGCTGAGACCAGTGATAAGACGTAAAATAAAATGACAGGAGGAGTCTGAAGGAGTAAGACCTGCAGCTGAGCCCACAGAAGAGCTGTTCCAGCAGCATGCTTTGCATCTTCTTCCTGTTTGTTAAGTATGGAGAAGCACAGATCTCTCAAAAGGAATGGGTCCCACTGTGGGCTTTGGAGATAGAGAAGCTGCTGATTGCTTGCATCTGGTTTGCATTTTGGTTTGTCCCTGCAAGTTTTGCCTGTGGCCTGCAAAAGACCCAAGCAAGGTGTGTAGCTGGCTGCCTGATGTTTACCCGGAGTAAAAGGGCATCAGCTATAAAGTGCTTTTTTCTTCACTATTTTTATTTATTTTTATAAATTATATAAAATGATATAAATTATAAAACTACTGTTTTATAATTTGAGAAAGCTCTTTGCTGGGAGGTAGTTTTAAATTACTTTTTTGCTGGCTTTTCTGATTTAGTTTACTTAGAGAAACGAGCTGTTAATTACAAGTCGGTAAGGTCTCACATGAGGTCTGGACCAGCTGCTCCACAGACAGATAAGCTGCCGGTTGATAATGGCTGTTGGCTGCTGCTGACCTGGGCTGGATTTGGGCCGTTACTTTGTTCTGTAATGAGCAATCCCACAAGCCATCCAGTCTCCAGAACTATGCTCTTTAAATTTTGAAAGTGCACTTCTAAGACCTAGCTCACGTTGTTTATGGAGCTAATTGCCCTCAAGTTCACCTTGGGCCTAATTGGCTTACTGGCTTAATTAACAAAATGCTTATTAATGTCTAGTGGTAATTAATTTTCAAGGGATTATTTTCTATTAAGATCATGAGTACATTATTAATGTTGTGCAACTGTGACTGAAAAACCAACGGGTATGGGGTGTGGAATTTTTTCTTTTATGTACACAGCAAAATTTATTTATTTGGTCACATTGTGCTGATTTGCCCTGTAGTTATGTTAATTAGCATCTGCATAAAACCAAGAACTGTACACTGAGATTAGGGTCACTTTGGAAACAGTGGCATGATGGCTTTTACTGGGCTTGCATAAATCGTAATGGGTTGAAGGAGCAAACAAAAGGTGTTTGATAACATGGTGTCTTATTAACAAAAGATATCTTTCTGAATGGCAATGAGCCTACATTTTACAAAGTCAAGTGAATTGACTTGGTATTTTAATATGTGTACATGCATGAAAATTGGAATATGGACAATAGATCCCAAACCTAGCTGTAATCCATTAGCTCATTTCATAATGCCCCAGCTCTTTCATATTTCATCTGTGTGCCTTATTCCCATACAGAAAATCTGGGAGTACTGGGAAGGGCCAAGCACCCCTCTAGCCCAATGTCAGTACTAAGTGCTTAGAGGAACGATACAAACATAGGGTAAGTTACAAAGACAGAACCTCCTTGGACACAAATTCTTTGCTTTCAGCCACCTGTGGCTTTCAGGACTTTCTGAAGAAAGGGTGTGTGATAGCCAGCACTCATTGACAGGTTTTTCTTTTGTGAGTTTTGTCTGTTTTGAACACATTTATACTTTGTGTAGTTGCACATCCCGTGGCAGTGAGCTCCCCAACGTATGATGGCTTGAAAAATTCTGCCTTTCCTTTCTTCTAAAACATTTATGTGCTATTTCTTTTTAATGCTCTCTAGTTCTTTGTTCCAAGAAACTATGACTTGTTCACCTCCAAGCAGTTTGGGACTGCAAAGGAATCTTTGCTGGCAGCACACCAGCTTCTTCTCTTTCATACTTGAAGAATCCCAGCTACTCAAACCTCACACTTACCATACTTCTCCACATCCTTAGTGCTTTAAGTTTGAAAAAGTTTACTAGGATGTATGAGAAAAGTGTTAAAATTGGAAGGAGGCAGATGCAAGTTTTGGTTTAGAGACTCCCCAGGCAGCAGATTGCCAGGTGAGATGAAGTACCGGTCCTTCTCCTGGTTTTCACATTATCTGCTATTTATCATTCACACAGGCAGGGTCCTTGGCTGGAAGGATCTTTGCTTCCAGTGTGCCAGTTTGATGTTTTGCTGTGTTTCTTGACCTTGTACTGGTTCTACAGAGTCTCTCTCACACTTCTTTTTCTTGATATATTTGGAACTGTTTGTATCATATTCTTTAATACTCTCTTCCCCTAACCTTATTATAATTGTATGTGCCTTTCTTCATTTTTCTTGTTTGTACATGAAACAAGCTTTCATGTTTTCAGATATAATATTCTACGTCTGCTGTCTTCTTTACTCTGCGTTCTACTGTGACAGTTCTTCTCTGGGGGAGGTGGGAGGAAGTTGCTTTGTTGGTGGGTTTTTTGGTGGTTTTTGTTAAGTGGTGTAAATTTTGGTGTTTGTTAGTATGGGTCCTGCCAAGAGACTGAAAAATCTTTTTGACCCTCACTCTTTAGTGAGGGTCAACAAATTTCTTCACCTCTGCTTTGCAAGAGTGAAACAAAACAAAACCAGTATGTTTTGTTTTCTTGTTCAGTGTTTGTGTGGCATTTTGGCAGCTGAATCAGCTGTATCTGGAATCATGTCTCAAAGCTTGGGAGATTTGGAAGTAGATATGAGAAGACTATGAGAAGTTCACACCTCCTGAGATCCACCACCACCATTAAGTAAGTTCACATAAGATCCACTGATCTCTCATGAACAGCTGGTGAGAGGCTGATGAGCTGCACAGGCTCTGTGCCAGCAGGAGTGAATCACCCTCAGCATCTCCTGTAGCAAATTCTGCTAGCTAGTGCAGGATACTGGCAGTAGGCTGCATCTCCACCGCATATCTATCTCTAGCACCATGGAGCTGTGGACACCTATTTTGTTCCATGTTTTGTTACTAAAATACACCATAATAATAACAATAACAATAGTATCAGCAGTTTCTTGTCAGTGATAAGAAGTGCCACCTGTGAGTTAACATGAAATATGTTAATCACCTTTCCACACCAGGCAAACATTTGCATTTAATTTTGTTCTACAGTTTCATAATAAAAGCTTAATTTTACTCCCTCCCCTTGTAGAAAGCATACACTATTAAATAACCAAGAGCAATCATCCAAGTACGAATGCAATAGAAAGCTCTGTTCACATTTATTATGCAAACATGAAAGGGAAGGTTTAATATAAACTCCACTGCAAAATAAGGCAAATATATTCAGCTTGCATGTAATTGCGTTTACATTTTATAACTTAACTGGTACTATGAGACACATACTATGAATGAGTCACTGACTTTTACATACCGTCCCATTATTATTAATAACCTCTATTTCTATAATGTCTTCCATCCCAATTGGTCTCAGGCAATGAATGTGTTCCAATGTACATATTGGGAAGACTGCTGCCGTAAGGACACAACACTGCATTTGTCTTGCTTGGCCCAGTAACTCTTAGGGGCAAGAAGCAAACCACACAGTAATGCTGTGTGGTTTAAACTGCAGGAGTACGTGTGGCAATGCATTATCATTTGGTCTGGTATCTTGGTGAAGTGCTGCTTCAGACAATATCCTTATTAATTACCAAGCAATCCTTGCATGTTACCTGGGTGGGAAATGTTGCACTAACACATGAGTACAGCAGCCAGTCAGAGCAGTGAGTTTGTTGCAATAGGTGCCCAAGGGAACAGAGCCCTCACATATAGGTTGCCTTGGGAGAGGGCTGCCTCATGCCTGTCTCCTGGTCCAGGAATGGTGCACGTCTGTTTTCCTGAGCCATGTACACAGGCAGCTGACGCCTCATAGCTCACCACCAGTTTTCTTCTCTTTGCTCAGTTGGATTCTGTTGGTTGAGGCATGACCAGCCTTGCTGATCTCAAGGTAAGCCCTGTCCCTTCGTTCCTCTCACAGCCTCATCTCTCCCATGTAGTTCTTGCATGCAGGTGGGCTTTGGGATCCCACGATGGTCTAGAGAGGGTCTGTGGGTTTGTCATTCCCCTCATGTGAATTACAATCTGAAGCAGGGCATGCTAATTTTATGGTAATTTGCTCTTGCTGCCTCTGTACACAGTTGAAAACCACAGCTACCATAAGTATCTGTTAAAAAATACAGACATCTGGACAGAAGAGAAATACAATGTTCCAGAATTACTGCAGAAGTATCTCACTGCTGAGCAAATCCTTTAAATGTTTTTCCTGATCAGCCTAAGCACAAAAATGGACGGTCTGTTGCTGTAAAGCAGGTCTCATTGTCAGGCTGCATAAACAACACTCACTGCTTATTTCCTAGGAAATGAAATGCATGAGGTATAATGCACAATACTGTGGGTTCCTTTCATTCAAGTGCTTGTATCCAGAAATGATGGAAAAGGGCAATGACAAAATGTCATCTTTATCGCTGAATTAAGTTCTCCAGGACACAGACTGCCCCTTATTTTTACTACGGCAAGATTCAGTGTGAAGAAACACTGGCTTCTGTTTTAACAGAAATAAATCAGGGTAACCATATGCTGAATGCCAGCAGTACTGCAACAAGCATTTTGTATCTGTACATCTGGTGAGTGCTAAAGCTATTTTTGCCTTGGCCTCTAAATAGAGCAGCACATGCATGCAAACTCCTAAAAGGCAGCTAGGAATTAGCAGCACTTGCTGTCCGGGCTGTGAAAAGTGTTACAGCTGAAAAAGGCAATTGCTTGTAGTGCTGCAGCAAGAAGGCTTGGCAGCTTGCTGGAGATTGCATAGGAAGACTCTAATTGCTCCATTTCATCTTCTTTTGTTGGGTGTTTTCCCTCTCACAAAGCCTTCTTTTTCCTTCCTCAGCTGCTCCAGACAGAGGCCAGGCACCGCATACATCCTGCCAGGTCCGTGGGGTGGAAGTGGCATGTGGCAGGCAGGCCCAGCTAACGCTACTGTGGACCATGATAAAATGAGGGCATCTCCTTGATCAGAGAGCACAGGGTAATCCAGATTGTCCTCAACGGGCTCTATAGTGAGGCCCAGAGTCTTCCTCATAGGTCTCTGCTGATCAGTAATCAAAGATGTATGCAATGAGGCGATAATGCTAGTTGAAGGAAAATAGCTGAATTCTGCTCTTGTGTGTCTTTCCTGTAGTAGTGGTACAGAAAAAGAGGGTATGTAATGTAGGTATCCTTAACAGTGCTGCACTCATTGGGTCTAAATCTTGTGTGAGAAGTCAGGAGGTCCTTAACTGTTCTCCTGTGTGAGCAGAAACTGGAGAAGATGCTGTTGTGTGAATAGCCATGTCCTCTATTCCTGGCCCCCAGCTCCTAGGGAAACAAGGTGTGCTTTGCAGAGCAGACACAACTGTGCTATAAGCATGCTTGCAATTCATGCTATTGTTCTTGGCCTAAAAAACAAGTGGTACATGAAGCAGTGCTTTCCAGATGTAAAACCATAAAACATTTGCCTTTACTTTACAGAACAAAGTTGTGCTGAGTGGATGTCAGGAAGAAACACTGTAACTAGTTCCCTGACACCCCTGTCTTTTCTGCCTGAGAGGTCTGTGCTGTTAGACACAATAAAGGAAAAAAAGGTGTAAAACTGAAGCCTGTATTTTGGGCTTTATGGGCTGCATAGGATTTACAGAAATGAATCCCGCAGCAAAAAGAATCTCTTGGTTCAGTTTCCCTGTGGTCATAAATGTAAGTATAAGAATCTGAATGACTTTCTTGATGAAAACTTCTTTGAATGTCTTCTCGGTGTGGAGAACCAGCTGCAACCAGGGAATGTGAGGAGACACTGAAGTGCAAAGAGGGTTTTAATTTTGTTTGCCTTTTTTTACAAAGAGGACATTTGATATTCTTCAAGAAGTTATACTTGTTTCTTCATTTGAAATAAGGCTCTGGTTTGGTTTTTCATCTTAATTTATGTGATTGCCTTTGCTTATGCCAGAGAAATTTAACCATAGTAGCAGTGAGAGTCAGCTATTTTGACTGGTAGAGTAACAGAGTACCCACATAAGAACCACAAAGGATTTCACAAACGTTAAAAAGCTGCACTTCTCAGTATCTGGAAGAGAAAAGCTATTATTTTCCACATTTTACAAAGAGCAGAAGCTGAAATGAATGGTTTTATGGATATGTCTCCTTAGGACTAAACATATTTTTGCAGAGCACCTCAGAATTTCAGTAAGATGTTGCAGTATGAGGGTCTTTTAGGCACTGGAGCTGAACATATTGTTTTTAGGTGTAGTAGAGTATTAATCTCATAGATGTCTGGCTTTACTTGCACAAAACATTAGAAGCTTATGTCTGAAGCTGTGCACCTGGTCAGTAGAAGACCTTGACAGGAAACCCAGATCTTTTTTCTGAATCTCTCTAAACCTTCATTTGTACATTTTGACCTTACTGATGAGCTTAACAGACCATTTAGGCAGGGCTTGTGTTTTGAACTAATCTGTCAGGTTAGACAGGGAAAGATGTTTTCACAAGGCTGATCTGTTAACACTGTGTTGCTTACTTGAAAGGGGGCATGCCCCTCAAATCAAGTTCCTCCCTTCTCAAATGTTAAGAAAGGATGAGAAAATGCGAATAAGTCCTGAAATATTCTTTTCATCACCACACTTTACTCCATCTAATTTCCTTCTGAGAAAACCTACCTAGCAGCTTTTCAGTTGTCACTGCTAGCTTTGTTAAAGATGCCACCATATGCCAAGAATATCATCCTAAAAACATCTTAGTTGGCCAGGGCTGATACTGCTGCCAGTGCTGGGGGTTCCTAACTCCTTCTGATAAAAACTGCTGGTTTATGGAACTGTGGACTTTGGGCTTGTCATGATATTGGCAGTATGGACATAGTGGGATGGAGCCAACAGAAAAGAAGAGGATGGATCATATAGTGGCTGATACAGTATGTATAGTGGAGAGCAAGAGATCAAAAAGAAGAGAAGGGAGAAGTAGAAGCAAAATCCTCCGCTGTGCCCTGGATGTTTTTTGCATGCCTCCAGAACAGTATATATTCCAAAACAAATAAAATTGGACATGTTGTCAAACCGAGCTGCTTACATTTCCAGCATCTTAGGAAAAGTGCTTCCTCAGTGCGCGCTAAGGGCTATGTTCAAACTTGCACCATTCTGTACTCAGCCTCCATATGTTGAATATTTTATTTGAGATTTGATTTACTTATTGAGGAAGTAGACTAAAAAAGCTCCCAGTGTGTTGCCTCTAGCTACTAATTTAAATTGAGATTAGAGGAGGAGACTATCCAACGCCATTAGTTTGCTTTAAAACTTGCTGCATCTGGCACTGTCTCCTGGCTGGTGCTAGTACTCTCTTAAATTGAAGAGAAAAGCCTAAGAGACTTTCTACATCTGGCACAGAAGTAAGCTGGCAGTTGGATTTTCCTGTGTGGATGCTGAATTTGCGATGGGGTTAACATTTCTAAAGTTACAGAAAGGCATCTTCTGTCCCCCTTTTTTCACATTTGCTTGAAGTTCTTCCTCTCTGTAGCAGGTGTGTATTTGTGTGTATATTTCCTGTAGGATGACCTCTGAAGGACTCCTTGAAGTGGCACCAGTGACTAGCAGATGCAGCCTGGATGTATTTCTGTCACTCTCTATCTTGAAGCACAGAGGACAAGGCTGTATGTTCACATTTAAATTCAAGGCACTCTGGAGGAAGGTGGAAAGGAAACCAAACAACCTTGTGAGTGATGGTAGGTTGCTGACACTGCCATAATGATCATCCCAGGTTTTAGGACTCTCAGGAGTTACCCTGTGAAAAGGGCCATCCGAAGCTGGGAAACTTAGGACTGTCCTGTTATTACCCAGGGCACACAAGATGAACTCCACTTAGAAACATCTGAGCACAGTGTATTGTGTGTCCACCAAAGGTTATTCTTCAGTCGAGTCACCCTGATCAGAAACGTGTTGTTGAATTAAAATCAGTAAGGGTAAGGCCTTCCGAGAAGCCTGTAAAAACTTGTCTGAAAGGCAAACTGCAGTAAAATATTACTGTACCCAAGTGCACTAAGAGCTACATTATTAAAAAAAAGATGAATTTTTATTAGGGAAAAGTAAGGCCATGAGGTAGTGAGGTAAAACAAAGCAGAAAGAATATTCTTTTTTATCAGAAGAAAGCAACACAAATCAGAATGAAAAAAAAAACCCACCAAACAGTCAATTCTTGGAAATTTCAAGTTATCACTGTGCGGAAAACCACAGGCTTTTAAATATTAGGAGAAACTGCAATAATACCTGGTCTGAAAATACAGGCATCTGACACATGAGTTGAAGAAAAGTGTCACAGCTTAGCAATCTCAGCCAAACAGTTCTATCTACAGGAATGCATTGGTTCATTAACTCACAAGCTTGTTTATTAAAGTATATTTCTTAGTTTTTAAGTTCAGTTAAATAAACCGTGTGACTGAACTTGTCAATGGAAAAGAAGTTTTAGCCTCACTGTTTTTCCTTTGCTAGTTGGATGACCTTGAATGCGTCTTCTATTCAGGTTTCCTGGACTCATTTTGGCATTTGTAGCTTTCTGTTCCCATATGGTTGTCAGCTCAGGCTCATAAAAAAAAATCTCCATTTATAGAATCAACGTGAATTCCTTTTCAAGGATAAATGTTTCTGATATGGGATTCATATCCTCCGTGACACAAACCCTATTTGGTAGCAGATTTTCACACTCCTCAGCATTGCCAGAGTCTAAAAGTCGTTTCTCTCTGGATACCTTGCTATCTTACTCCGTGTTGCTGATTTTGTTTTCCTTTGCACCTGTTGAGAGGTCAGGTTTGTATGTAAAAACTTGCAGGGGAGTAAAAGATTCTGGTAAAGACTTCTAATAATTCTTTGCTCACTTACTGCATTTACTTCATACAGTGGTTGGTGTATTTTATTGGATTTTACTTTCCCAAGAACATCTTCATTTTCACAGCCTCTCTGTACCTTACTGGTACTCTGCTACCTGAAGAAAGGACAAGATCATTACACTTCCAGGTAATCTTGTTTTTTCTACAAGTAGCAGAATTTTTCTCTGAACATTCTGATGCCTCTACAAGAATTGCTTTTTTCCGCTGTTTCTGTTTTTCAACTTAATTTTTGAGGTTCTCAGCCAACAGGATTTTTGTCATCTTTTCTACTCATGGCTTATCTCATAAACAGCAGGTGGATGTGCGATTCTAAAGAAATTCTGCAATGATTTTAAAATACATTTTCAAGCTTAATGTGGTGATCTCTCTGGGAAATCAAATAGTAAAATAGAGGAACTAAAAGTATATGGTGGTTCCAGAGCAGTTTAGTGATAAAATATCTCACCTAGTCTAAACCAGCTACATTTCAGTTATTCATATTCATTTCCTTTATAATCAGTGGGCCATTTTAAGGACTGATTAATTCAAACTTTTTATGGATTTTTCATTTATTCATTCATTTGCTTAATATATCGAAGACATTTTATTTTATCCTCCGTTGCAGGAAAGGGAATCCAAACAGCTTCTTTAATTGACCAAAGCTGGGTGAGATGAACTATATGTGCTACATAGTGTTACATCATTTTTCTTTTAGATATAAAGATTTTAATAACAGGAGCTTGAATGGATTTCTGGATTTCTCCTACTGGGAAATTTGTGATGAATTTGCTTAGAATACTCAATGCTTTTTTTTTTCATCCATTCTCAGCAAAACAGATGGCATATAAGACTGCTCATTTTGCTCTGAGAATCCCAATCATTCATGTTACTCCTGATGCATTTAAGTTTTATCCTTTATAGACATTTCTTTCACAACAACAAAAGAGGTGATATAGCTTTCCTTGAATGTATTAACACCTTTGCATCAAAATAGGGATCTCATCATGCATTTTTCAAATTTTTGCCAACCTTTTTTTTCTAGATTCATAAAAAACATTAGCTAGGGAAAAATCTGTGTGTGCTATTTCATCACGTCTTTTACCAGCAGGGCTCTGGATGCACAGTATGGGCTTTGCTGCTTGGATATGTAAGAATCAGCAGTAGTAGACTGTCATCAAGTCCAAGCAGGTGCTGGAGGCATGGGCTGGCACTGAGTGTCATAGGTGGGTTCCAATAGCTTATTCATTGATCAGCTCTGGCTCCCAGGCTCCTATTACAGATGAAATAGACTTCAGGAGAATCTGTCTCCTGAGCCTTGACAGTAGCTTGTTCTTCTGATAGCACTTTTCCCAGTTTCAGTTTTTACTCATCTTTACATCCTTGATCACTTGTTCTCAGTCTCTCTCAGGATCTAGGAGTTCTGTTGTCTTGCATAAGTGGGAATATGCAAAATAGATGCACATTTTCAACTAAACAACCATGGGGAAGTGGACAAGTCCAAAAAACAGTCCTGTGTTCCCATCTTGATTCCTACTCCCTCAGTACACATTATGTGTATTGTCTACTGTTTTGTTCCACTGTTTGATTACATTTCCATTCTCCATGCACAAATACCACTTATTGCCATCTAAAGGCATAGCGTTTCTCAGCTTTGTCCTAAATTGCTTCCTCTATTGCCACTCTTTCCATCCTCCAAAATTTTGCCTTTTGTCCATTTTGGGAAGCCCACTTCTTCCAATCTTTGTGCCATTCAAATGGCACAGCACTACAAGAGGGGTGGTCTTGCAGCCAGTGGTTCTCTTTAGTGCCACAGGAGGAACACAGACACAGGAGAGAGAGTCCTGAGTATACTTAATGCACAGAAAATCCATGGAGAATCTAGCTGGTAGCCCAAAAGTGCTGAGACTTGCTGAGTGAGGCTTGAATGCAGTGAGAACCAGGTAGTACTTTTTACAGGGGTATCACAGGACACGTCTTGCACACTAGAACACAGCCACTCAAATTTCATCTTACTGCAGAGCAAAAAGGCATTCAATCTTTGCAATGAACCACTGTGAGAGTTCTTTTAAAACAGAGAAACGGCGTACGTCTTCATAAACCCATATTAAAAAAGAAACTTGTTACTGTTTAAGCTTTCACAAAGTGTCCTGAAGTATTATGAAGTCTTTCAGCTGACTGGCAAGGGTACAGGAAACAAGGCATTAGAAATGCACGGCCTTACTGTATAAATTTTTTTACCAGCTTAGTCAGTTACGACTTCACATTTTCTGAACTCCTGTGCTTCTGACTGCCTCCTGCATTATCATGCAACACCTTGCTAAGGAATCAGTGGAAAATAGTAAGCTCCTGTGAGACATAAATCTGTAGGTGACCTTTGGAAAGCTCTTGACCAAGAGTGTCTTGGGAATTAAGAACCTTAAGGCAGCAGAATTTAATTGCAACTCTTAATACTTCAGAAACTATTTTTAATGGTTGCAGAAGAAAAACTATTTATTAAAGTGAAAGACGTTGAGAAATCAGAATGAGTGCAGTGGAGGGCTACAGGGATGGTTGGGAGCTGGAGCACTTGATCTGTGAGAAGGCTGGGATTCTTCAGCCAGGAGAAGTGGTGGCTTCAGGGAAATTACTATCAGCCTCCCTGGTGCTGGAGAGAGGTTATGCAGAAGACAGAATCATGCTCCTTATACAGGTGTTTAGAAGGAGGCCAAGAGGCAATGATCATAACTTGACAGCAATAAAGTTCTGACATAAAACGAAAAAAAATCACTATGATGACAAGACCAGGTTTTCCAGAGATCTTGTGAGTATTTGTCTTTGGAGACATCTCAGTCCCAACTGGAAGAGCCAGTGCTACTTGGTCTTATATCACTGTTGATCCTGCTTTGGGCAGAGGCTGGACCCCCATGATACTTTCTAGTCTGACTGATTCTGTGGTTTTGTGAAAATGTACAAAAAATGCAGATTCGTGTTCCACTTGAAGTGTATAAAAATCTACTTGATATAGCAGGTATAGATTTTACTTCTGATTTGAAAGGAGATTGTGGCAAGATGGATGTTGGCCTCTTCTGCCCGGTTACTAGCAACAGGACAAGAGGGAGTGGCCTCAAGACGCACCAGGGGAGACTCAGGTTGGATATGAGAGAGAATTTGTCAGAAAGAGTGGTGAGGCATTGGAACAGGCTGCCAGGGGACTGGTGGGATCAATGTCCCCGGAGGTGTTTAAGAAAGGGCAGATGTGGTACTCATGGACATGGTTTAGTGGGCGATATTGGTGGTAGGTGGGTGGTGGAACTAGGTGATCTTAGAGGTCTTTTCCAACCTTAATGATTTCCAGCCTAATTATTATGATAATTTAGGAAATTATTTTCCTCATTTTTAATCTTGAGTCAGGCAGAGTTTTGGCCATGCTGAGCCTTTACTGTGACATCTGTAATATCCAGAATTGTTATGAATCTTACAAGGTGCTAGGCTGCTGGAATGTTAACAGTGTTGTTAGACATGTACACTTTAGTAGGGGGTACTACATTTTAATACAATATAAAGAGATCCTTATAATCATTAAAGGAATAAAAAGGAAAGTTTATCTGCTCTTTAAATAACACCTTTCTAAACTTCTCACTTTCCCATTTTTCTCCTAAAAATATGAGAAATCCAAATCAATAGCTGATTTCTTAGATGCTGTGGAAAGAGATCCTTACCACGGGGATATAAAGCTGCACTTGAATTATACCTTAAAAATAAAAAATGGCAGCCTCATCAGCTTGTTTGCTGTGGCATTCAAACTGAAGTTGCAGCTTCCATTTCATGTTGATAGGAAACTGTTGGAGGGGAAGAAGTTCTGTGCTAATAGATGAAATTCCTGTCAGTCACACTGGAGCATTAGGAAACATTATGAGATCTTGATGAAATCTGCCAAAAAGTGTATGCTATCATATTCTAAATACTCAGCTATCTTTAGTAGTGCATTCCAGAGATTTTAAAATGTTGACTCCATTAGAAAACAAAAACATATGAATAGATATTTTCAGTGCAGTCACATTTCCTAAACGAAAGAGTTGAATTGTCACAAAACATTCATTCCAGTTTTGTGCATTTTTTGTATTAAAACACTCATAATTTGTATGCTAAAACTAGACTTCCTTAATTATGTATGCTGTGTATTCATTAGACCCCAGAGGGAAGGGGGAAGGCCATGTGACCAGTTATCTCATTACCATGCGTAAAACGATAACGACATTAGCAATGGCCAGGCACCAAATCGAAGCAAGATTATTGTAACTCAAGGCAGAGAATATCACTGGAGTGTTTCGGTGCCTAATGCTTTTCACTGAACTTTACAGGCAGAACAATTGCAGTGAGCATGACAGCCTCCAAGGCATCTCCAAACTGGGGCTATTGTAGGAGAGTATCGCATCTGTGCTTGTAGTGCCTCACAGCTGAGGAAATGGCTCTGGAGCAGGTGGGCTGTTTCAATTATGCAGTGGCTATGAAATATCCAGGGGGTGCTGCAGGATCTGGTTTTGGTCAATGAGGACTGCACTGGTACAAATTTCAGAACATCCAGATCATTTCAAAAATGTGAACGTTTAGAATATAATAGATTTCTGGTCATATTGTGGCAAAGTGATGTGCTGCAAGAACCAGAAGCTGTTGGATAGCTTCTCAAAATCACCTAAGGTGTTCCTACGAATGTGCCATTGCTGATAGTTATTTAATCCTTCAGCAGTTGGGAATGCACTGAAATGTTTGGACAGGCAGTATATCACAAGAGTGGCTGGAGCTAAGTTAGGTTTTAGATTACTTCAGGTGTTGGTCGAGTTATTACTTGACAGTAACATGGCCACATGCTTTTTACATTCTCACTGCACGACCATACTCATCCCAAAACATGGCAGCAAATAACAACTTTCAAGGATGAACTTGGGCCTATAAGCATATCAGCTCAATAGCATGTGAGACTTTATCCTAGAACCATAACAACACAGAATGTTGTGAGTTGGAATGGACCCACAGGGATCATTGACTCCAACTCCTGGCTCCACACAGTACCACTCCAGATCCAAATGTCACTCAAAACCCTGCGTCTGACAGCGCTGTCCAAATGCACCCTGAACTCCAGCACTTGTTGCCGTGCCCACAGCCCTGTGCAGCCCGTTCCATGCCCACCGCCCTGTGCTGCAGCCCCTGTCCCTGACCCCCAGCTGCCCTCCCCTGACAGCTCCATGCCGTTCCCTCGGGCCCTGTCGGTGTCACACAGCAGAGCTCAGCGCTGCCCCTGCGCTCCCTGTGAGGAGCTGCAGCCGCCATCAGGCCTGCCCTCAGCTCCTCTGCTCTGCGCTGAGCGCACCAAGGAGCCTCAGCCATTCTTCATATATGTTGCCCTCCAGACCCTTCCCCAGACCTGTCGTCTTCCCAAGTAAATAAGTAATACTAAAAAATATTAAAAAAAAAAAAAAATAAAAAAATCAAAGCAAAACCTGACAAAGTACAACCTCTGATAATTCATATTTTCTTCCTGTTGCTAATGTACAAGAGCAGGGGAAGCATTTGTATTTGTTCAAGTGAGGTTTAGAATACCTTCAATGGCAATACCTTCTCTTATAGGCTCTTGTACATCCAAAGCAGCAAAGGCAGTTATCCAGTTTTGTATCATTCAGATTAAGGCTTAGCTCTCTCCTGTCCATCCTGTCTGCAGCTGTCAGTCTAGTGTGCAGTGAAAGCTTGCCAAGAATTTTCAATTGGGACCTGTCAGTTAAGATCATAGCAAGGTCTTGTGACTGTCAGTCTCCTTTGGAACAAAACACTGTCTGTTAGTTTCATCTTGCTTTTCTTTCAAGGCTTTGAATTCACTGGAATATAGATATCACTGTTGCGGGCCATATATGTGTGCTGAGAGAGCAGTACATTCTGCTTTCTTCTCCACGACTGGCTAAGCTCACTTAACAAATTCACATTCTGGGGAAATGTGGTTCAAATTATTATTAAGAACAAGCTTTTTAATGCACCAAAGGCAAATTGTATCTGTTTTTATTATGGACAATTTCTCTGTTATGATAAATGGAGTATTAATCATAGTTACAAAGGGAATATCACATTACATCTGTGTAGTCCTCTCTTCATAATAGCAGAGAAAACATATCTCATGAAAATATAATAAACCTCTTCACATTTTTTTAAATATTTGATGCATTCATGATATTGCCAGTAATCTTCTATGACTTCAAAACTGTAGTCTGTTTTTTTGTTTTGTTTTGTTTTTTGGTTTTCCCCCAAAATATCCCATTGTCCTGCATATTTTGGACTTTTTTTTTTTTTCCTGAAGAGGAGAAGAATTGTATTCATTTCCTGCAATTTTTTATATCACTTGGTAAGCTAGGAAATTCAATAAATGAGTAGTTTTCTACCATTTTTTTCTGTCTAATTATCCTATGGAGCTGGGGAATGTATTTAATACCATTGCTTTTTCGTTCTTTTCTTCTATATAAATACTGTTCTTTTGGGATTTCTGACTTTTTTTTCCTACTTGTTCCTGATGAGTTTGAGATAGAGCTGTCTGTCACTTATAGGCTGAAGAACTCAGGTCATTAGCAAGATCCTTTGATCTTTCTTCAGGCAGAGGTAAGGCAGACACTCTTTTGGAAAGCAGGACGTGACTCTACAGGCATAAAAAGAGGTTATGATAAGCTGGAGGGTATTGATGGAGTAATATCACCACTAATGCTATTAGGGGTGAGGGGCATTTATCTTTTAATGAAACTAATTATCTATTCATTAACTTCTTATGCATTTATTATCCATTCTGTAGACTTTCTGTTTGGTGTTAGGAACACTTTCATTTTCCTTTGAACTTTCCAAAAGTATATCCTTGACTTGCTGCATGTTGCATGTGACTAGAATTTGCCTTTGGAAGCCAGGTATGTGGAGGGTCAGAAAGAATGTTGGGAATTCTGGTAATACCAGCATAGTGGCCTAGGAAGATTGTTTCTTCTGACAGCCTGAACTGTCTTAAAATTGTACCTAGGTACGTTTTGCTTTGCATTAAAAGATGCAGATGTGTTGAGATACAATAATAAATACAAAGACTTGCATTTATTATTATTTTCAACTATACTTAGTCTGTAATGAGTACAAGATTTCCCTGATAGTTCCAGCATGGCTCAGCATGACGAATATGTTCAGGTGCTTTAGAGACTTAGAGAACATTTATCACATTCAGTACTTGCCTTTAGACTTGATTTATTACCATACAACATGCAATAAGCTAGTGCTGCCTGGAAACTCTCTGTAAAACAGAAGTTTTCACTTCTGAAAATTGTTTAGTTAGTTCCTTCTAACTTATGATGGGTGATACTTACCCAAAGTAACTCCTTTCCTCAGGACAAGTGCCACCCCCACCTCTGTTTTGCTTACAGATAAGTCTTTTTCCACATGTGGAAGTTTCTGTTGTGTGCTGGTTTTGCAGTTCTTTTAAAGAACTATGCTGCATCCAGCTGTGATTGCAGTATCCAGTTACAGCTTTCTCTCCACTTAGGTGAATGTTTTGGAAGAGAACATGGAGTTAGTTTTAGTATCTTTGTGGATGTGTGTGCGTATGTGCCTGTACAAATGAACCTAACCTTGCTTGCTCATTTTAGCATCTGTTATTTTCAGTCTTTGCTTTCAGATATAAACACTTAACACTTTCAGTCTTGGTTTTGGGAAAATATTCGTGAAGGTACTTTCAAGCCTGTGGCAAAAAAATTGACTCCTTGAGGACAGATGGGTTCCAACAGTTCAGCATCACTATGATGAAATGTGTCTCAAGAATTACATGTGGCCTTTAGCTGAATTTATTTATAATATCTCCCAGCTTTTGGATGAGTTCAACATGGCCTTAATTGGCCCTTCCTGCAGTGGTCTCCCTTCCTGTTTTATGGCAGTGTCTTCTGAGAGAGGATTGAGCCTTCCCACTGGGCCAATGTTGAACATCACCTCCTGCTGGCTCTGCCCCTGGTCAGTCTGCAGATTGGAGTCTTGTTCCGGTGCTTCACATATTCAAACTTTCCTCATATCATTAATCAACTTGACTGCCTTAAAAAGATAAAAATAGGCAGATCACCCTATACTACAAAAATGTGAACGCTGAACTTTCCAATAATCTTTTGTCCAGTGGGTCAAATCCTTGTTTAGCCATTCAGCCAGTAAAACTTCAGGTGAAAAAAAAAAAAAAAAAAGCTGTTATAAATAACAGCAGAGCTATGTTTTGCCAGCTATCTTGTTGTCTATTTTTGAGATGTCTCTGTGGACAAGGATTTCATTACACTGAGCTGAAATTAAATTTGCTGAAAAATTCAAGAATACAGCTATAAGTCAGCTTCTTTTCAGGATAGGGACTGCTATCTTTGCCCTGGCACGTGGATGCTGCAAGCAAAGGATAAAATTTAACCCAGATATTCCTGCAGCTACTGATACCTCAGAAGGAAGTGATGGCAAGAGGTGCAAGACTAGAAGCTGCTGTGAGTATCCTCACCCTCAGGGCAGCAAACTGCGTTGCTTCCTACCCTTCTCTAGATTTTTGAACCAGTTGTGTCCCTCCTGTCCATCCTCAGGGGATGAGGTGAGAGCAGAAGTTTCCCTTCTTGATTTTTCTCCCTTTTTCACAGGGAACTCTGAAGTAAAATTGCCATATTGGCCCCACAAACTTGTAGGGACTGAATGGAAGGGGATGAGTGGTGAATGGACCCTGTGCTGAGCTGCAACTGGTGACTGTCTCTAGAAGAAAGAAAGGAGCCTGCATCGAGAGGTCATTAAGCTAGAGAAGGAGAAATAAAAATAAAAGGCATGTACTTCTGATCCAAGCATCATCTGCTTGGAGATTTCTCTAACAGGGATGCAAATCCTGTTACCATGTGAGAGGGGGCAGATAGATAAAACAGTCAGAAATAATTGCACTGCATTTCATTTGCTGTTATTCAAATTATGTTGCCTTAGCCTTTGTGCTCAGTTATCTGATGGCTGCCGAACAAAATGCAGAGCAGTAGGTAAAAAATGCAGGCCCAGCTCTGGAGTAATTTAGCACCTTATATTTATCCGTTGTAGGTTTTCAGAGATAGCAGGGACAGCGACAGCACACAAATCTGAACCCTGGCTATTCCCTACTGCCAGTGCTACCACCTGAGCTATAGCTGAGTGGTTATAGTGCAGGCTTGGTCTTGTGGGGATCTATTTCCCTGACTAGGTCTCTCAGACCCTTCTCAGTAGTGGCACTGCTGGCAGTGAGCTTCTCTCTCCTCCTTGCCACTAATTTTGTTGTTTCAGTAGCATTGCTTTATTGCTTATTAACCTGAGCTGAAGGCAAGCACCATTTCAATACATAGAAAAAATCAAGATCTTAATTAAAAAAGAACCTTGTGGTGAAATCCTGTCCCAACTGTGAACAGCAGGAGGTTAAACCACTGACTTCAAAGCAGCTGGGATTATATCTGTTATCCAACACAACATCAGCTTCCTTCTGCTCTTCCTTTACACAGACAGCTTTGCTTCAGGCTCACTCCTCACATGCCCATGCTCACTGTGATAATGTAAGCCTCGACCAGCTGATTTTTCATCATGTGAAGTGTGGGCAGCTCATGGCCAAATTGTCTCATCCCGTGATTCTGTGCAAGGCCAAGGAGGAATGGTACCTGATGCCTGCCTGACTGCTAGTGCCTGATCACAAGGAAATGCAGGTATTTCCTCCAGTTTTCTCCTGCCTCATGGGAGTCCCAGAACAGCGGGGACTGGAGAAGCTTCCATACCCCTACCTCAATGCAGCCTGTCTCTCCTCACAGTGTAGGCAGTCATTTCCCAGCGGCAAAAGCTGGAAATCAGATTGCTGCCCCAGCCCCGTGCTCTAGAGAGCTGGAAGAAGCAGGGGAGGCATGGTGAGTCAGAGCAACTGAGTCACAGCTCTTCCTGGCTTCATGCTACCTGAAGATTACCCTCTGCTCAGAGCTGTGCCCTCAGGCACTTTCTGGCCCCAAGTGCACACCTTGCATTTTAATCAGCAATCTGCTCTGCTTCCCTATTGTTTGGTCTTGTGGATTTCTTCAAGAAGATGATGAAAATATTCTGGGGAGACTGGAGTGAATTCAAAGTGCAGAACAAAGGAAAGCCAAATGTAATTTAACTGAAGAGTTACCTGTGAGAAAATAGTAACTGTGTGACTGCTGTACAGCTTCTGTCTTGTTTAATGCTCTTGAACACTTACACTCTTCAGTATTTTTTCCTTATCTAACTACAGCTTTTCTTCTGTGTTTTCTTTTCATTCCCTACCTGTAAACGCTCCTATTCCTCTTTTGTTTCCAGTATTTTGATGGAAGAGCATACACTTTTCATTTGAGAAACAATTGCCAGGGAAACTAAGCACCTCTGATGCGGTCGCAGTTGTGCCATGGCAGTACTCTTCCCTGTCACTCCTGTGCTGGCAGCCCCCACACCACCTCAGATCCTTCTTTGGAGCCATCCTAAGCCCCCATTTCCTCAGTGAACAGCAGCTGGCCATTCCCAGTCCCAGGCAACCTCTTGCAGATGGGCTCGCGGTCTGCCAGGCCTCCATTCTTGCAGGTAACTCCACTGGATGTGCTGCTAACAAGTATAACCCTTTGAATGTTCAGGGCCAATGCCTCAATTCTTTTAATCTGTGGTCCCTTTGAAGCTGCAGCTTCTCTCCCCACTCTCAGTAGCAGTCTTTCAGCCTTTAAGTTTCCTCCCACTGTTCAAATGGCTGAGATACATCCCCTTTTTGCTTTTTCTTAACTCTTTTCTTCTTCCGCTTCTTCTTTTGAGAAGTCTGATTGTCTACATTTAATCACCACATGTAAGACATACAACTCCCTAAGACATTCCTCTGCTTGCTGTATCTTCCTGATTTCTCCTGCAGTATCATCTTAGTCACCTGCAGCTTAAAATAAACACATTTTTCCTCCTTCTCAGCCTTTTCCACTGTTTCACTCATCCTGAACTGTACTGAGAAAATTACTGCATTACAGACTCGTATTTCAGACAGACAAAAGATTTCAAAGTTTCATAAACAGATTTAAAGAGGACATCCGAATTCTGCTTGAAGCCTGGAAGCTCTAAGAGATCTTTATGAAGTTTTGGGACAAGGAGAGCATCACTAGAGCTGATTAAGTCTCTGTTGAGCATGAATATTTGAATGGGCAACCACTACCATACAGAGAGAACAATGATTTCCTGAACAACTATGGGAAAAAAGAAAACATCAGAAATAAAACATTACCACAAAAACATCCTCTCAGAAAACAGCAACAAAAAAGCACATCCTCTTTCCTGATCAAGTCAAAAGACTCCCTGCTTTTTCGTGCATTTGTGAATGGATATTTGTGTAGAATAACTTAGTAATGGGAAGGAAGGGGAACAGAGAAGGAAAAAGAGGGAAAGGAGAGGCTCCTGGAGCAAGTGTAATCTGGAAATAGCTAGCCAGAGACACTGCACTGTAGGTAATATACGGGGCTGCCTCTGTGCCCCTTTCTTCTTGCCTTGCTTTCAGACGTTTTGTTTAAGATGTCCCATCTGGGGTAAATAGACTGTGCACTGTGCTCAAACCTTCATCCTGCAGATGGCCTGGGGTATTTCATTTTTAACAGTTCCATCTTTGCATTGTACTTGCCCCAGAACATTTCCTATGGTCTTTCCAGAGAATCTGCTATTGCCTGCACTTGCTAGAGGCAGTCACATTTCTAGAACAGCCTGGTTTACAGGGGTTTTAGCTTGAACTGCTTGCTGGTCTTACGTAATGGAGGCAACAGCTTGAATGCTTATAGTTGAGGCTGCACTATGAAAGTACTTAAAATAGCAGTAAAATCTCTCAGTGTACATTTTAATTATTAAATTTTGTCCTGCTGCAGAGCAGAGCAATTTCTTTTTGGGATAATTGCCTTTTCGAAGCAATTTTTGCATTAAAGATTCACTGGCTTTGCAGAAGAAGCTAGGTGCTTCTAAATACTCCTTATTAAAAATTTAATCTGAGTCTTTTCTTATTTTGCTTTTTATTTTCTCTCAATGTAATTCACTCACAATCAGTAACCTTCATTCAGTTCTAGCCTAATGCATCACTTGAACACATCTGATTTGAGACTTGTACGTTGAAGCAAAAAAGGACCCAACAAACCACCCGTCCTCCCCCACAAAAAAAATTCTTCAGCATTTGTACCTTCTAAACCCAGTCTGGCTGTAGGACAGTTCAGTGTGCTTCTTCACAGTCCAAACTGCCGTGCTGAAAGGGTTTTGTTCTTAATCAAGTACACTGACTTCACTGTGACCTTTCATATTTGTCATGTTTCATAGCAAAGAAGAATTATTATGGAAGGAAACTGATTAAATTTCCCAGTTCATGATTGAAAATGCTCCAGCAATTCAAGCTTTTCTAAATCAAGTAAGATGGATGTGTTATTTCTCCAAGTAAGCTCGTCGTCTGTCATAGCCACTATTCATCATGTTGCTCCTGTTCTCACCAATGAATTTTTGCATGTCCCAAAGGAAGGAGGAGTTATGTAAAGGAAGTTAGAACACACGAACACTGGGAACTAAGTTTGTCCTCTGCATACGGTGAGGAACCTCTTTAGAATTTTCTTTGTGATTCCAGCTTTTTGAAAGAGGTACACCAGAAGCACGCTCTTTCTGACTGCCAGTGTCCCAGCCAGATGTTTCAGCAGCAGAGTTCAATCAAAAGAGCTTTTGACACTAGCTAATACCTCTAAAAGAGGTCAGAGTCACTATTTGTTAGTGCACCACCAGTGCCACACTAGGACAGCTCAAGGTTTCTTCCTATTCTCATCTCTGAGCAATTTAGAGATTAATGGAATTTTAATAGCAGGAATTTGTTTTAAAAGTGGAGATGACATTACATTAAGGACACTTGAATTTAACTTCCATCAGATCATTCTTTCTCGCTGCTTGTCTTCATCCATTGATGTCATCAGACTTTTCAGTGGTATAAGCCAGATGAAAATTAACTCAGCGAACAACCTCAAATGATGAGATTTTTTCCCCCTTTCTCTGCTCGCAGTCATGTTCTCCCACTGTGCCGTGGGTAGGTGTAGCCCTCAGAAAAGAGCGAAGCTCCTGAAGGTAGTATCTCGGACAGGGAGTGTAGGTTGAGAGATAATGTTAAAATTCAGTTGCAACATACAGACAGGATTAACAAGTGGATTCAGGTTTGACACTGCTGAACCTCCATGCGTTTGTACTGTTATGATCAGCTAAAAGTGAAAAAAAAATGCTGAGTGAGAAATCGATCTTATGACATTCTGCTTTGCCCTTTCCATGGTAAAATAGGGTTAAAAAAATTAGTCTTTATCTAACTGAACCTGATCTGAATTGCAGGTGCAGATCTGGCTTTTCACTGAAGATCCCCCACCCTCCAAAAAGGGAAGCAAAAAGAAAACAGAATCTGTGCTACTCTCATTCTGGTCTCTCTCTCCCTGCAGTGGGCTGTGCCATTGTGCACTGCAGTCTGCCTTGCCCAGAACAGATGTGGCTGTCATCTGCTATTGTAGAATCCAAATTGAGACTGATTGCATTTCCATCCATCCAGTTATCCGCTGTCAGTCTCAAATGTGGCGAGCAATTGGTGAACAGTTTTTGCCTGGAATTAGCTGGTTTAACCTTGAGTAAAGTGCGTAAATATATAAAATAGCAACTGGAGTTCGGTGATGACCAAATAACATCTGCAAAACTCGGTTTCATCTTCCAGCTGGCACTTCTCAAGGGGCAGCAACACAATTGAGATTGATGGGAGGCAGGCAGAAAATTAGCTTCATAAGCTGAATTCTGGCAAATGACTCAAATACCTGCACAGTGTGTGAGTTATGATGCCTTTCTTAGTAACAAAGTGGTTTTTGTATTTGGTTTCTTTTCTTGCTTATCTACATTAGTTTTTCATAGTCATAGAATCATAGAATGGCTTAAGTTGAAAGAGACCTTACAGATCATCAAGTTCCAACCCTCTGCTGTGGGTAGGGCTGCCGCCCACCAGATCATTCTGCCCAGGGCCCCATCCAACCTGGCCTTGAGTACCTCCAAGGGATGGGGCATCCCAGCTTTTCTGGGCAGCCTCTGTCTCATCATACACTTAGTAAAGAACTTCCTCCTAATTTTCAGACTAAATTTCCCCTCTTTTAGTTTGAAGTCATTCCCCTTTGTTCTATCAGACCATTTAAGAAGTTTGTGTCCCTCCTGCTTATAAGCTCCCCTCAAGTATTGGAAAGCTGCAATGAGGCTTCCCTGGAGCCTCCTCTTCTCCAAGCTAAACAAGTTCAACTCCCTCAACCTTTCTTCACAGGAGAGGTGCTCCAGCCCTTTGATAATCTTTGTGGCCCTCCTCTGGACTCATTCCAATAGCCCCATGTCTTTCTTGTGCTGGGCATTCTAGGTCTGGATGCCCATGGGGCACGTGGGGCCTTAAAGGGCAGAGTAGAGGGGCACAATCACCTCCCTCACCCTGCTGGTCAGACTTGTATTAAAAGCATACCACAGTATACATCAAATAGCATAAAGTAGTAAGTGATTTTTGTTTTTTAAAGAGATTAACACCATTCATTTTCATAGAATAATGTTAATTTAGGCTTAGAGGGGACTCAAGTTAGCTCATTGCCTTCTTCATGCTAGTTTTATGTGTGTGGACCAAGCCCTAAATCTATGTTGTGCTGCTCTGAAAACATCAAGCACTTTCAACTCCAAAAAGATCAATAGAAGAATCATAGAATCATAGAGTGGCCTGGGTTGAAAAGGACCACAATGATCATCTAGTTTCCACCCCCCTGCTATGTGCAGGATCACCTGCAATAGACCAGGTTGCCCAGAGCCACATCCAGCCTGGCTTTGAATGCCTCCAGGGATGGGACATCCACAACCTCTCTAGGCAACCTGTTCCAGTGTGTCACAACCCTCTGTGTGAGGATTATAAGATTAGAAAATATTTTTTCTTGTGTCAACATCATAGACCATATACATCTTAAGTACGTAGTTTGGTCGTTTGGTGAAGGAAGGTATTGAATAAACTGAGGAGATCAGGATTTGACAATTCTTATTTAAAATCATTATTGACTCTGTGAACTACAAGAAAAATAAAACTCATAGCTATATAAACAAAAGTTTTCAATTTAAAATACTGGTAGAAATACAACAAATTGAATGAATGAGAAGATTGCTGATTATATGAATGAAATAGTTTTTGAGGATATCAACTGACAATTAAGTAAGCAAATAGGGCATGTTTGCAACTCCCACTCATGCTACTGGAATCAGTGGAAGAACAGAATGGAGAACTATCTGAAGACATTGGAAAGAATTGCTCAGACAGTATATGAGAGCAGTGAGTTGTTAGAAAGCCAGAAGTCACCACAGAACATTTCTGCAAACAGTACAATTAAAAGACTATTACACTTACTCAAAGCAAAGTAGCAGTATTTAAGCCTTTGGAACTATTTATTTCTGATTAGAATTCTTGGGTAGTTCTTTTCCTGTTGTACTCAAATTTCTTTGTGATTATCCATCCTTCGCTATCGCATGCAATTGATGAAACAAAAGATATCCCAGATCAGCAACAGTACTTTTCATAAGATTAAAACAAACAAAACCAACAAACAACTTTCTTTTTCTTTTTCTTTTTTCTCTAAAGGCTCAGATAGAGTATAGAATACACACAATCCAAATGACAGGATTTTTTTTCCCCAGACCTTCAGGAAAGACTGATTCTATTTTCCTTTTTGCCTCTTTCTTTTTAAAATCTTGCAATACTAGCCTGAGAGAAATCAAAGAGTTCTTCCATGCCTGAAATGCTGTTTTACTCATACACCTCAGCAGGAGGATTTACTTTTCATCATTTTGGCAAATGAGACAGCATATGTGAAACAGGTGATGCCAGTTAACAACAGAAGTTTCTCATGACAGCCTGCAAGGCAGGAGAGGAAAGAGTTAAGAATTACATAACAGAAATAAGCACTGAACATTTCAGACACTTTAAAATCAGCTCAGTGCTATATATTTTGGGAAATAAAAGAGAGACTTTTTTCTTCCAAATGGGTTAACTCAAAGACATTATTTGCAGCATGGAAACTAGAATCTGTTTTCCATGTGTGGATATCAAAAATTTCAGGACAGCTGTAGTGAAAACATGAAGAAATACCAGTGGAATTCTCCACGAGATCCTGGAGGCAATCACTGCACTGTATTTGAACAATTTCTATCATTTCTGCACTGACCTGACCAAGCAAGACATATTCTGTGCCTGCTGAGAATCCAGAATAATGACGTTGATCAAAACACATAATCAAATATATGCTGTCTTTGTAGAAACACAGTGATATGAAGGAAAATCCATTTGAGGGTGCTTGACGACACACATCCCTCACTTCCAGTTCTCTATTTCAGGTTGGTCACTACATGCTGAGTTGTCCACATCCACAGGAAGGGCATCAAGAGTCAAGTGTTAACTGTACTGTTGGGGTCCAGTTCTTTACTCAAGGTAATTAGAAGACCCCAGGATCCATACAGTTCTTTGTCTATGAACATCAAATGCTTTTGATGTATCTCTGCAGAATCTCTTGCAGCACTGTAATGCTTATAGCATTCTTTACTTTTTACAGACGTGGAGAAAGGCTGAGAGCAGCTAGACTGCTAACCATCGGCATGGAACAAACACTTCACAGAGCAGAGGTGAGGAACAGTTCTCCTCAAGCCAGGCAGCATTGCATTCCATATCCCCTACGTAGCTCAGGAACCAAGGCTGCATTCCTCTTAGCCCCTGAGGAGTTGGTATTTATGGTGGTGCATTGGTCAATGGGTGGTGAGTAGTTGCCTTGCAGCTGCTGACACTCTTACTGTTGCATTTTTGTCACTGTTTTCCTCTTCTGTCTTGGTAAACAGCTCTTATCTCAGCCCATGGGATCTATTTCATTTCCAGTTCTTTCCCTCATCCCACCTGAGAAGAGTGAGCAGAGGGTGGTGTGAAGCTGAGCAGCTATGGTGTTACAGCACAGAGTGGAGCCACTGCAGCCCAACCTCTGCTTCTCTGAGAGTCCTCATGTGTAGGAAAGTGATTGTAATGCAAAACGAGGTTCTTTTTGGGCCAGGTAATTAAAGGCCAAGGTAGTCAGCATCTTTGTGATGTCAGATAGTTTCTTAAAATAACCCTCTGAGTAAAGCCTTAAATTGGAATGCACCATAGCATATGGCAGAAGCGTAGGGCACAAGTGAAAAGCTAATACAAAATTTACCATTATCCCTTCTCTGGGATGAGAATTTTGAAGGAAGTCCCAACTATTTATCCATTTTTTTCCCATTTTTAATTCCAAGTGAACTCAAGGTCTCTCCTTCCCCTTCATGTGGATGTAACCAATGTGAGATATAACCAGTGTGCTTCCTTCCCACCTCCCTTCCATATGAGAGCTGTATCAGAGTATGATTTTCACCACTGGTTAAGTAACAGAGGCCACACATTGGGCCAGAACAGGCCCTTCATTTCCTTTGCTTCTGCCTTTATTTCTGCTCAGTGTCTGAGGAAACATAAACACTGAGAAGAGGCATCTAGAGAGTTTGGTTCTTTGACAAGCAGCTGCCCTGAGCTCTCCTGTCTTAAGAGTAATGGTGCCTACCATGGAACAATAGTGACACCACAGCCACATGGCTGCTGCTACTGCACCTCTCTCCACCATGACACAGCAGCAACATGGCAGATGCTGCTGCACCCCTTGCCACTGTGACACAGCTCCCATGCCTCTATCCCACTATGACATGGCTTGTGAAGGTGCACTTGCTTCTTATTATAATTAATAGGTAATAATTAAATAAAAGCCTACGATTCATCACTGTTCTGGGTGGGGGTAAATTTGGGTGGGTAAGATTGGATTAGATTGTGAAGAAAAGCGCATCATTTATTGCTGTGCGTTGCTGGAAAGTGTTTAGTTATTGCACTGTGGCTCTACATAGTGTTATTACTGTGTTTTGGTTTCCTCTTTTGTCTTCCGTCTTTGCAGATATTTTTATTTCTTCCCACCTGTTCAATTTCATTTCCAATTCTCTCCCTCACCCCTCTTTGGTAGTCTGATCAAAGGACGGTGTGGGCCTGAGCGGCTGCTGCAACACCATAGAGCCCACTGGCACCCAACCTCTGCTCCTCTGAGCATCCTGGTGTGTAGGAAAATGATCAGAATGCAAAATAAGGTTCTTATTGGACTACATACTTGAAAGCCTGATTGTCAACTTTTTATGAATATCAGATAATTCGTCTGAATAGAAAATAATGCTCTTTCCAGGTAGGAATTCTCTCTACTGACCACCTTGATGTGCCCTGACATCTTCCGTTCTCTGTACCTTCTACTTTTTTCTTGGTACTCTAAATTCCCAGAGAACAGATCTGCCATCTGAAGTGTTATGCTGGGTTTTGTCCCAGGCCTCTGCGATCAGCTTTCCATTGCATTTGGTTTGTGGCTCCAGGGAAAAGAATGTGAAGATGCAGAAGGAAGCTGTGTTGTAATATTGAAATATATACCGGAATGAGCAAATATTACATTCAGGCGCTCTCAGTCTTGGGAGACATCTGATTTTCAGCTTTTGGCTTTCAGCTCTGAGGTTTGCAATCACCTCTGCAAACAGCGTGGCATCAGAAAGCCTCTTATCTTGTGCTCTTCCAAGATGACAGCTTCAGGCCTGTTGTCAACACAAGGCATTTTTTTCCGAGTTGAATGAAGGAAGTGATTTTTAGAAGCAGTTTTCTGTCGGTGTCATTTCTTGTCCTGCTTCAGAACCATCTGGTGAGCTTGTGGCCACACTGTGCCCCACTCCCAGTCCTCATGTAGTCCTGCAGCCTCTATGTACCCTTGTCCACAGGCACGGGAGGCTACAGAAGCTGGACAGAAGAGGATCTGAGAGACTGCCTGACAGGGCTGTGGGAAAGTGGGAAGAGCTGAAGGTTATTTCCGTGCTTGGTCAGGCTACTCATGTAAAAAAAAAAAAAAAAAAAAAAAAAAGACACCATGATGCAGATCCTGTTCCATCGGGGTGAAAAAAGTGGCTTTTGGTACTGTCATCAGTCTTAACTGTTTGTGTCACAGTACCACCAGGAGGCCCCGTTCTCTTCTGGGACTAATCTGTAGTTGACAGTTTGCACCCTGCCACATTCAGTGAATTCTCTGAGATGACAAGGATCCAACTGGACTTTTAGCACTACTGCTTCTTGCTGCCAGCACACATTGTACCCTTGCAAGTGATTTCCTTCATGAAGGGTGCATAGTCTGATCTAATTGCTGATGGAGCAGATCTGATATTAGAGTACACAGCTATGTTTGTAGGCATGTTCTGAAGATGTGGGTAAAAGGAGGTAAAAGAAAAGTAAAAATAGATTCTTTTCTCTTGGGAGGTTTCATGATCTAATGCATCTGGACAGTGCAAGTTACTGTGTCTGGAATAAAGACTTACCCATGTTTGTATCTTTTTGATACTTTCATTGATATTTTTAGTGGCTCATATTCTTCCCTTCCTGTCACCACGATCTGTGGATGGACTTCTGGAGTAGTTTGCTCACTGTCTTGTGTTAAAGTTCATCTGCTTTCTGAAATTTTCCAAGTACTGTAAAAGTGATCATTAAGTATATATTGGTATGTCTTTGAAAAATATTATTAAATGTATGCTTCAGATTTCAGAAGTCCCCATGGAATACCTTCACCACACAATATAAGGGTGGATCATCTTCTTTCCTTCCCTTTTCCTCTATCACATTTACAGGTCTTGACTCCTGAAGCCTATTCATTGACCTGTTCTTTTTCTCCTTAGGATATTATAAAGATATTGACAAGTGCCTTGTAAGTTAAAATTTAGATCTGACTTTAAAAGGAGTTATTGAATCTTCAAAACAGAGTATTATTGTACTGTAAGATCACTTTAAGAGCCCCATTTTATTGCCACAACCATGAATGAGCCATTTTAAATCTGTGTGCAATGGGATCAGGGCAGTAGAAATAATAAAAAGTAGAAATTGTTACAGATAAAACTAAAGGAAAATCTGAAACATTTTGCTGGTGGACCAAGAGTTAGTAAGTGAAACACTCTGTTGAATTGCTGAGAGATCTGTGTGCAGCAATTTTGTGCTCGAGGTAGGAAGTAGAGAATGAAAAATCATTGTGCTAGTATCTTTCTCAAACTGTGAAATAGAACAAAGCTAAGGAAAAATATTAAATGGAGTGAACAGAAGTTAAACTATGATGATCCAAAGCAGCAAGTTCATAATGAAGAAAAAATACTTTAGCTTTATGGTAATCTTTGTTCACTTTTAATCTATTTCTCTTTTTATATTTGAGACAAAAACACTGCTTTCCTCAAATCATTCATAATAGGTGTTAGAACAGAAGAAAACAGGTTAACCACTGAGTTGGAGACATGGACGTAGCGGTGCATCTTTGATGGCAGGGCAAAATACCAACTTTCATGGTAGTATAGCTTTGTGGTAACCCGAGATGTTGATCCATGAAGAGCCTAAATAAAAATCTATATAAGGAGAGTTAAACCTTACCCAAGAACCAAGGTGAAGCAAGCTACAATTCAGTGAAGGGGTGCAAGTCAAAGGACTTTTTTTCCTACTTTTTCCAGCTAGCTAATGCCCTGTTTTCTATCAGTTCCGCACCAGAGAGCTCACTTAACTGATCTCAGCAAGATGGTCAGGATTCAGACTGCCATGTGCAGCCTGCTTTGCAAGAAAACACAGACATAATAATATATCATGAGTCAAGAGATTCAGCTGGTCCTAATAGCCCCATATATATGCACTCCAGGGGAGCTGAATGTTACTTTCCAACCCTGGGGTGGGGTGTCTCCTGAGTCTATCCTTCAAATATTTCTCCTTATATATTTATTTCAGTTTCTGGCAGAAGAACAGAAGGTGAACAGGTTGGCTTGCTACCCCAGCACCTCCTGCATTGCTAGCAATTCATGAGCTGTGTGCCAGTGTTAAGTAAAACTTGTACAGGATTTGGGTTTGAAAAAGTGCAGGGCAGGGAGGTGAGACAGATCCTCATTCTCTGGCCTGACTTTTCTTGTATTTCAAGAGAGCAGCGTTTCCATGCCACTGTGAGGATGGAGCATGCTTTCTTTTGTTATCATGGAAGTTGGTAACAAGCAGGATTTGGGATATGCAGAGGGGTGTTCACTCTAACTTGGGATTGCTAGTTTCCATTTTTCTCTTCAAGGCAGCAGCACCTGAGCTGCTCCCCATGCTAGAATCTGTTCCCTGAGGCTGTGAGGTTGAGGGGGCAGGCTCTCTGCTCTCAGCTTTGCTACAGACAGATGCAGCTGCACTTGGTGTCTAACTTTTGTGTGGCATCAGTGTTTGAAATAGCTTACTGTAGGAACATACGTTTTCTCCTGAATCTATCCTGAAAGTTGCCTCTGAGGAAAGGATTCAGATCTAAGAAGGAATTTGGACATGTTGAATGGTCATAGGTTAAAACTCACATTTAGGCCACTCCTGAGCTGGGGCAGCTCTTCAGTTCCGCAGGTAAGCAGCGCTAAGGCAGCCTGCCCTCTAGAAGGGCAGTCTTTCTGTGTCTGAGGGTTTGACAACAGGGGTGCTAGAACATACTTTGCTCTGCAACACACTGGTGTTAGTAGCATTGTCTTGGACTTTACAAGTGGAACTGGTATCAGATGAGAGCTTGTGTTTTTCATTTGTCTTTAGACCTTGTATTTCCCCCAGCCCGGGGAGCTCTGCATTTATTATGTGGGATAAGAATGTAATGTAGGAGAAAAAAGTAATTGCCTTTGTTTTAGTGAAAAGCTATTCTTTTTTTTACTTTCGTGTTTTTCTAAGGAATTATATGAAATATAATATGAAATATTATGTTATAAAAATTCTCTGTTAATGAGAAAGCCCTGCCTGGGGCTGGATTACTTTACCTGGTGCTCAGCAGAACTGAAGTCAGTGGAGCTCTGCCACAGAAGTGCTGTTTGAAAAACTAGAAGCAATCGTATGTTCCTGAAAAGCATCTCTGGAGTTTCAATAGGTTTCTCATCAATGATTCTTACCATTGATTTAGCATCATAAATGAGCAGCACAATTAATTTGTCTGGAATGAAGTTTGCATTCATCAAAATATTTTCATTCATCATTTCTTCCTTAATCAAAGTATGCATTTTGTCTGTTGTGACTGAGGACAGTGCTGCAGTTTTGGGGAGAGTGCTGCAGCCAGGAAACAAATCAGCAAAGGGGTGAAACCTGATAGTGTGGGCATTGCCTCCCACAGTCAGCATTCAGTGTGCGGTGGCTTTGCCAATGCTGCATCCTGCTCTTAATGTGCCTGTTAAGGAGAGATGTGCCCTGGTCCCACAGCAGCACCAAGGCTGCAGGGCAGAGGCTTGGGAATGACTAAATGTGTCCTAGTTCATAGCCATGACTGAATCTTCCTGTGAGCAAGCTGCAGATAATTGTCCTGCGACTTAATCCTGCAGAGGTGTCCTAAAGCTGGCACCAAGGAAGACATCAACACCTGGACTCAGATTTTTGGGGAAGAACATAAAGAAGTGCCAGCTCCCCAGATGCTGGAGGTGGCTGCTCACCCTTTTGCTAGTATTACTGGTCCAGTGCCCTGGAGAGCTGGCAGCCAATGCAAAGGACAGTGGGCAAACTTGCCATGTTTCTGCTGGAGTATGCTAGATTGCAGATCACATCGAGCTTTTCATCAGAGATGTGTCAACCAGATGAAACATTTGCTAATAGCATATTTTGCAGAAACTGTAAACTGTTTCATAACTCAGAAAACTATTCAAATGACTGTTTTCCCCAAGCCACCTCCACTCAGTTTATCAGATTCATTATTAAACATTTATATAAGCATTTTAACATTTCACAATGTTTGACAGGGATTTTTAAGTCTTCCTAATTAGCACAGCCCCTGCCACATGGAATATACTTTTATTATTACACATTCATGGCCTTGTTATTCAGAAGAGACTCTCTTGTGAATGGAAACATGCATTACTGCACTTCAGGCTAATAAGTGTGACATAAAATATGACACACAAAATTAACTACTGCCCAACAGGACCCAAACACTGGGGGTGATGTGTATATGGTCACAGTGAGCCTCTGCCCCTTTGCATCATTGCTTTTCTCCCTTACTGCCTTATTAAAAGTCTGAGAGAAAAAAATACTGGGAGGAGAGAGGAAAAAATCAAAAAGTCTCTCTTGGCATAAATAGGTTTGGCTCAACAATACAACGTTTATCAGCAGCCTTTTCTACAATCTTGTTCCTTCAGTGAGGAGGGAAGTGATTGAAAAGTCAGTTTACATCCTTGCAGCATTCTTGGACAGAATCTTCCAAAAAAAAAAAAAAAAAAAGAAAAAGAAAAAGAAAAAAAAAAGAGACCAGAATGAGAAGTTTATGTTTGTAAAATGAAGAGAGCTTTATCCTTCTATGTGTCCATTGCCAAAGTGGAGCTTGCCAAGAGGAGATGTGTTCCTCTCTTTGCCCTATTGTCTGATTCCAAAGGTTGAAGCCAAAAAAAGTAGCCTCTTTTTTCTCCTCCCTCTGCCCATTCCTGTCTAGTTTGTTGTTGTGGAAACATATTGAATGCAAAATTATGAAGAACATTGGCAGTTTTTTGAGCTCTCAAACAATAAATTATGAATAAGGATCATAAAACAAGTCACTACTTGTCTATTAAATATGCACACACAAGCCTCTCCAGCTCTCTGTTCTGCCCCGGTGTCTGTGTTGGATAAGCACTTGTGTGTGCCTGGTGCTCCTCAGCTGTGTCCTGGAGAGATCAAAACGAGCCTCTAGCTGAGCTGCCACCTCTCCTGACACATTTTGGATCACAGCCAGATCTTCCCCACTTTGGGCCATCCCCAGGCCTTTGGTGTTTCCTTTGGGTGCTTCCTGAGGAGAACAGAGAAACCGCAAGACCTCATTCAGCAAAGCCTTTGCTCAGTAGCAAAAGTGGCTGGCCAAGAGAGCATGGACTCTTTTGACAAGGATGGACTTTTTGGACAAGAATGGGCAGGAAAATGTTCAGCTTTCAAATACTGAGGTGCAAACAAACCGTAGTGGGGATAAGAAAGAAAGGCTAGAAGAGGGACTTCTGAGCCTGAGGGTAAGAACTGAGGCAGCTGGTGTCTGCTTTCTGACTGCTTCTGGAATGCCTATGTAATATGCTTCAGTCATTTCACTTGTCCCCTCAAAGTTACAATATTGTAATTGAAAAATAAAAACATACTGAATGTTTTTAATTTCCTTTATTTGCCTTACCTTGCAAGCACTGCTGTCTTCTCTGTCCTGCCTATCATACAAGCCTTACTCCTAATCTTGTCCAGAAATCCATGGTCCTGTTCTAGCACAAATTGCTTTCTCTCCCACTACAAATATGAAGACACTGTTCTATTCTTTAAGGAGGGACCTGCTCAATCAAGCACTAGATCAGGCTTCCCAGGACCCCATCCAACCTCTCCTTGGGCACTTTCAGGGTCAGGTCGTACACAACTTCTCTGGCAACCTGTTCCAGCACCTCACCACCTTCTCTGTGAAAAACTTCCCTCCAACATCTACTCTAAATCTCCTCTCTTTTAGTTTGAAACCATCCCCGCTTGTCCTATCACTCTCTACCAGTGTAAAAAGTTGTTTTCCCTCCTAAAAGGGAATAGAATAGAAGAAATGATACCAGCCGTGCTTAGCTCAAGCACTATATTTGAACTGATTTGCACAGCTGCTACTCTTCAATAACGTAACTCAGTAAGCTTTGCCCTTAATAACACACTGCAGTTTTGAAAGAGGAAAAGGAACGGAAGAAAATCTTGTGCTTCAGTGCATGTATTGATCCACAGCCACGCTAGGAAGCTATTTCATTTCCCCCTCTTGCAAGCCCTACAGTTGCACAAATGGGTCAGTTAATTGTGCAACCTTTTTTCACTGACTCTGGTGACAATAAACTAAGTTGTCACTCCTGCAGCAGAGCAACAGGTTCTGCTGAACCCAAGCTTTGCAAAGCCCGTACCCTGGTGCTTGCTCATACGAAGGTGGCTGGGGTGGCTGCTGCAAGGCCTTCACAGTAATTTGCGAGGACGCTGAGCATTTCCTCTGGAAACATCTGGCCTGTGGTATTCAGAGCACTGCTCTGCTGATCTGAAGATATGTTGTGCGTGCCTTCGCACATGGAAGGTATTATCTGTACTGCTGCATCTTCTTAACGAAAGAAGAGGGATTAGAACAAACCTGCCTTTTTAAAATGTTCCAATAGCAAAATATTTGATGAGAGAATATATGGTGAGCGGTCAGGGTGCATAAGATACGTTGAATTTTGACAGTGAGAGATTAACATGCATAACAGAGTCATTTTAAAGCAACCTGAAAATGATGAGGGTTGACCATTGCTGGATTCAAATGTCATCATTTATAGTAGTTTACATTTTTTATAGAAATTGATGGACTGCTGGGGAAATACATGATTTCTTTTTATCAAGTTAATTCAGTCCATGTACGTGCATATATTAGGGATAATGCGGTGGTGGTGTCTGGATGTATAGATGGTAGCATACATATACATCAATTTAGATGATTTATGGGTCCCAACTGTTGTTTTTCGTTTTTCTTTTTGTTTTGTTTTGTTAGTAGAAATGACAGAAAATGTCCCCTGGCAAGGAAATAACCTTAACTGCTAACTTAACTGCATCAGCTAGCATATAGATCAGTCTTCCCCTCATGGGACAGTGGCTTTATGTTGTTAGAGAACATGCATTCCCAAGTAGACACAGAGACACAGCCCTTCCTTTGCTTATGTCTTCCACATGTTCTTGAAGGATTTTTAAAGACATTTCAGTGTTTCTGACATTGTTTAAAATGAACTATGATGATTTCAATTTCTCAGGCTTATGTGTAAGGAACAAGTGAGAAAGGAGAAGGATGTAAAAAGGCATGAGTACTTAGGGCAATTGCTTATGACAACATGGAGCACTTCAGTAAAAATTTTTACTTTGTTTTCCAGAGAAGAGGGGACTGAGGGGATGCCTCATAACAGCCTATAGATTCTCACGAGAGGAGTGGAGGGACTGATTGCTGCTCTCTGGTGACAGTGACAGAGAGAATGGCATGGAGCTGCATCAGGGAAGGGTCAGGTTGGTGTCAGGAAAAAGGTTCTTCATCAGAGAGTGGTCAGACCCTGGAACGGGCTCCCCAGGGCAGTGGGTATGGCCACAAGCTGCCAGAGTTCAAAAAGCATTTGGACAGTGCTCTTGTACATGAATTTTGGGTGTCCTGTGTGGAGCCAGGAATTGAACTCGATGGTCTTTGTGGGACCTTTCCAACTCAGAATATCCCGCATTGTATGATTCTATGCTACAGAATGGGTTTCATCTGACTGAAATGTAATTGGGCAAGGGTTCCCTTTATGCTCTCAGTTGGGCTTAAAAGAACAGCACACAGTTCATCCCACTCTGCACTGGGGAATGTGGAGGGGCTGCTACAACCAGCTGGGTTTCAGCTTAGTGTTGTATGCTTTTTTCCCATGATGTGAATGCCACTGGCAGACAGGCACCCAGAGGGACAGGAGATACCGCAGATGCAGAAAGCATGTTAGAGATTTATCTTATCTGAACTCATAGGTAAATAGATGATTCAAACTCTGGAAGCTTCTGGCACCCTTCCAATACTTTTCTCTTGGTACTTTTTCACTCTCAAATACGAAGTTCCACAGCCCATAAGTCACCCAAGAGCTTGGCTGTAGTCAGGACTACTGAGAATCTTTATTGCCTGTTATGGAAACCCCAGCCTATATTTAGAGAGGGATCTTTCTTGTTATCTAATCTCTGACAATGAATTTGTTCCTATGAGGATTTAGCATCTTACTACCTATGGATAGAAACTCAGGCCACTTCTCGCAGCCATTATCTTTCTCTGACTGGTGGTACAAGCTGTGTCCGTAGAAGAGTTGCAGTGCTACTTTTACACTTTATTCACAGGAGCAGTCAGACAAGTACTTTAAACACAATTCAAGCTGACTCAGAGTTTTTATTCTTCCAATTAAGACATCATAACTTACTCTTTAAGCAATTTTAGCCCATTTCAGTGAATGAATCAATAAATTTACCTCTGGCATTACTAGGTTCACAGATATCCCTGAGGATTTCTCAAACTGTTAGAGTTATATCTGAGGCATTTACCTGGGCGTACTCAAAACAGGTGTGAGGATCTTAGAGAAAGAAAGAGAGATCCTAATGAAGGAAAGAAAAAGGTTAAAGAGAATGTCTGCAGTCTGGCAAAAGGAGTTGTTTGGCTGCCCAAGTCAGACTCCTTTATTTCTCTGTATTTTTATGCCTTGCAAACTGTCAGTAGAGAAGAATTAAGGAAAATACTCTGAACTTCCTAAGAAACTCTCAGTGAAATTTGTTCCTAGGTTTAGGTAAAAGTTCACATACATATAACTGTGTATTCAAAGGATGAGAAGAGGGAAATTTGTACTGAGAGGTATGAACAGTGTGTGTGTGTGTGCATATACGTGTTTATATATGTTTGTAGAAATGTACATTTCAATGGCTATGGGAAAAGGTTAAGATCATTTAATGCTTTTTTGCTATTACTTTGTGACTGGTAATCTCATAAAACATTATTTCCTTGAAGTGTTTCCTGACCAGAATTCAAAGTGAGCATCCAATGAGCACGGGTGCATTTGGCTGTTTGATTATGTAGACTGAAATGTGGGAAACAATAAGGAAAGGGCTGCTTCTTCCATTTAAATGCAGTGTCCCATTGTTTTGCAGGGTCTCCCACACCAGACTGGCTTGCCACAAGCCTGCCCCAGGCCTTAAAGCATTGAGATTAATTAAACACAGTGCTGGACTCCAGTGCTCTCCTGAGAGCGGTATCCAATTTACAACCCACATATATTCCTGTGGAAAACAGCCCATGGTTGCAGAGAACCTGCTGGCAGCAGGCCCCCCCAAATGCTAATTAATGCTGGAGGTCTGCAGTGTGGCTGCTGACAATGAAATACCCAGTTCTGAACTTCAGCTTGGGACATGGCCTGAGCACAGCAACTTCTAGAAAGGTGTCCCAACAATTTGTAACATGATCACTTTTTATGTTAGAGCTGGTGGAAAACGTGCCGTTCACATTGCTGTTGTGCTAGTATTACCTAGCATAACAATTTGAATGCTTCTTTCACAGTCCTGCACAAAGGCAACCAGTGTTAGGAGGGATTGGGCAGGCACCTAGGTTGGTGCTGTGTTGGCCCAGTGGGCTGGGAAGTGGTGACTGCTCTCCCTGGCCTCAGGACTGCTCATGTAAGTCAAGAATGTTGCTGTTAATCTTCACTTTTAAGGTGATGAGGTAGAGTGTGCTTATGAGGTGGGGACACCTGGGCTGTCATCACTGCTGTGCTGCTGCCAAGCAGTCACTCACACTCCTTCACAGACCTGCTAATGGTGCTCAAGCAGCTCTATGCAGGCAGGGGACAAGCGCCCGCACAAGGAGTAGCAGAAGGGATCAGTGGCTGTTTGTGTCTTCTGCATGTCTCCAGAGATGCTTTCCCTGGTGTGTGGCAGCAGAGGAGGACTGGTGATATCTGCTGCAATTTCCTCAAGATGTGGTTTGCAGAGCCTGTGATGAAACTGTGCTCTGCTGCCCATAAGGAAGGGTGTTCCCAGAATTGATTTTTAAAGCAGATGCAGTGAGAAATACTGAATAAAGATGTGTGTTCAGCACGTTTTAGAAACACTTTAAGGAATAATATTCCCTCATCATATGCTGGTGTATGGGAACTGCTGAGTCACGGCCTGAACCTCTGATTGATCACCTGAGGTGAGCCATGAGTCAGCCAGAGGAGCACAGGTGAAGGCAATTCACCTGTGCTACCGGAAGGGGTGGAGCCAGGCTCCACCCCTCCTGGACCTATTTAAGAGCTGGCTACCAGAGGGGAAGGATCTCTTCTGGAGATCCTCCTCTTTGATATCTTCTAGTGAGCTCAACCCAATGGTAAGCTCTTCTACTTATTCTCTTTTGTGATCCTTGTTTGCCTTACTCTTTTGATTATATTGCAATTATAACATCTTGGTTATACAGCTTTGCCTTACTCTTTTGATTGTATTGCAATTATAACATCTTGGTTATACACTTGGCGAGCCAGGCAGGCTGAATATACTAAAATTAACATGTCTTTCCTGTGGAATTTCTATAAATGGGTCAAGGGGGAGAACAATACTCCCCTAGAGAAAATGATTCCAGGGCAGATCCCAGGGTTTGAGGGATCGCCCTATTACGAGTTAGCTGCCATCATTGAAAAATGGGGTCCCTTACGTGTTATGGGCAATCTCTCCCCATATCGCATGGCAGACTATTTTCAAGGACTTGGCAAGGACATTCTTATTACCAAAGAAAGACAATTGGCTGCCTCCATGGTGGCATGGCCACTATTAACCGCTTTAAATCATGCGGACTCAAGAAATAATACTTTAGAAACCGAAAATCAGCTTTTGAAAGATCGCATTGAAAAGTTAGAGCACGAACTTGGCGTTTTAACGGGGAAGAAGCCAATTCTACATCTTCCTGTAAGCCAAATTCGTAATATTTCAATAAATGATGACCAGGCTCCTGAATCAACAGACTTCGTTGATCAGGACAACAAGAAATCCAAATCAGACCTTGAATGTCCAATTCAAACTGATCCATTGGAGGTCCGTCCTGTGATAACCCAAAAAACAAAAAAAGTACAGGACAGACCGGCAGGGGTGCCGCCTGATCAATGGCCCCCTGCCCAGACTCATTTACATGTGACAGCTCGGCCATACACAGCAACAGAATTAATGGACTTAGTACAACGATTTCGGCAGAAGCCCAGAGAAAGTGTGCCGGCTTGGTTATTGAGACTGTGGGATTCTGGGGCAGAAAGTGTCGTGGTGAATGGCCCAGAAATATCTAAGTTGGCCACCATGACTGTCCATCCTGCTCTTAGGCAAAGGTTATACGTGGGCAATCAATATCGTGATGAAAACCATTCCATACTAGAATGGTTAATGGCGGCCTGCCGTATGGTATGGCCGAATAAATCAGACATACCGTTACATACAGGTATGTGGTCCTCTATGGAGGACCTTCAGAACTATATCCGTGAACTGGGTGTAAGAGAGGCCATTTATGAAGATACATTTGATGGCCCTGATATGGTTAAATTTTCGGCAGGGATGAGAGATTTAATTCTACAACAAGCTCCCTCCCATCTGTACGGCACCCTAGTTTCGATATTAAATCCCCTTGTAGCATCAGAAGCCGTAGTCCAGCAGGTTGCCCAGTTAGTTGCCGATTTGGGAGAAACAGAACGCCTGCGGACTAGGCGCAATATTCGGTTTTTGGAGGAAGCAGAGGTCCTGCCGGTAAATAAAACCAGAATGCCGGCTACTCGAGCTCCTCGATCGGGACCCATAAGGGTATCCCGAAAACAAATGTTTAATGATTTAATTCGGGCTGGGGTCCAATTTGCTAAGATCGACCGCCAGCCCAACCACGTCCTTCTCCAGCTCTGGAGACAACTAAAGGACAATCAAAAATTCCAGAGCTACCCTAAGAAATCAAGGGTAAGAGCTATAGAGAGGGTTCCAACAACAACATGGAACCTAGAAGATTTTATTATTCCTAACAGGAAAAAGAAGCCACCTCAGGTGTCTCGGGCCACAATGCCTGAGCCATCAGAAGCAAAAGAACTGGCCCTAGCACAATTCATGGCGTGACAAGGGATGTTAGTCCCCGTAGGGCCTCCAGACGGGACCGGAGGCCCTATGTAGAATTAACAATTTATTGGTCCCGAAAAAATATTCAGAGAGTTATGGCATTAGTGGATACTGGAGCAGAAACATCAATTATCTATGGAGATCCAGGAAAATTTCATGGCGACAGAGTGATGATTGGTGGTTTTGGGGGACAGACTATTCCTGTCACCCAAACATGGTTAAAATTGGGGGTTGGGCGTCTCCCACCCCGGGAGTACAAGGTGTCTATTGCCCCAGTCCAAGAATACATCCTGGGCATAGACATTCTATGGGGTCTGGCTCTCCAAACAACTGTGGGAGAGTTCAGACTTCGACAAAGATGTATCAGTATCCGGGCGGTGCAGGCAATATTAAGAGGCCATGCGAAACATGAGCCTGTTTGCCTGCCGAAACCGCGCCGGATTACTAATGTTAGACAGTATAGACTCCCGGGTGGGCAAGATGAAATATCGAGAACGGTGCAGGAATTAGAAAAAGTGGGCATTATAAGACCTGCACACAGCCCGTATAACTCCCCCATATGGCCAGTGCGGAAGTCGGATGGCACATGGAGGATGACAGTAGATTACAGAGAATTAAATAAGGTCACGCCGCCTATTCATGCGGCCGTACCCAATATTGCTTCCCTAATGGACACATTGAGTAGGGAGATAAAAACCTATCATTGTGTCCTAGATCTAGCAAATGCATTCTTCAGTATCCCAATTGCTGAGGAATCGCAAGATCAGTTTGCGTTTACGTGGGGAGGCAGGCAGTGGACCTTTCAGGTCCTGCCACAGGGGTACGTGCATTCACCAACGTATTGTCATAATCTAGTGGCGCGTGACCTGGCTGACTGGAGAAAACCTGATGATGTTAACGTATATCATTATATTGATGATCTCCTGTTGACATCCGACTCACTGGAGGTAGTAGGACAGGCAGCTGATTCATTAACTGCCTATTTGCAACAAAGGGGATGGGCTATAAATCCCCAAAAGGTGCAAGGTCCAGGCCTGTCCGTAAAATTCCTGGGGGTGGTTTGGTCAGGAAAGACCAAAGTGCTACCCAGTGCTGTTATAGATAAGGTTCAGGCATTTCCAGTCCCTACAACATCAAAGCAGCTGCAAGAGTTTCTAGGTATATTGGGTTATTGGCGTTCCTTTATACCTCACCTAGCGCAGCTGCTAAGGCCATTATACAGACTCACAAAAAAGGGGCAGCTATGGGACTGGGGGAAAACCGAACAGGATGCTTTCCAACAAGCAAAACTGGCAGTTAAACAAGCTCAGGCATTGGGTATATTCGATCCTACCCTCCCAGCCGAGTTGGACGTTCATGTTACTCAAGACGGCTTCGGTTGGGGCCTGTGGCAGCGCCAGAGTTCTGTTCGGACCCCCATTGGTTTCTGGTCTCAGGTTTGGCACGGAGCAGAAGAAAGATACAGTATGATTGAAAAACAGTTATTGGCTGCCTATTCGGCATTACAGGCAGTAGAGCCAATAACTCAGACAGCTGCAGTTATAGTCAAGACCACTCTGCCAATTCAGGGGTGGGTGAAGGATCTGACCCACCTTCCTAAGACAGGGGTGGCCCAAGCACAAACAGTGGCACGATGGGTCGCCTATCTCAGCCAAAGGAGCAGTCTGTCTTCATCCCCCTTGAAAGAAGAACTTCAGAAGATCCTAGGCCCAGTTACATATCACAGTGATGCACCAAAAGAAATACTGGTCGCTCCACCAGAGAAGAGTCCCGTTCACGAGGGAAAATATCCTATCCCTGAAGATGCCTGGTACACAGATGGGTCCAGCAAGGGCAACCCGAGCAAGTGGAGAGCAATAGCATACCATCCTTCCACCGAGACAATCTGGTTCGATGAGGGGGATGGTCAGAGCAGCCAATGGGCAGAACTGCGAGCCGTGTGGATGGTTATAACCAAGGAACCCGGTGATGGTATCCTGAACATCTGCACAGATAGTTGGGCTGTGTACCGGGGGCTCACTCTCTGGATTGCACAGTGGGCCACCCAGGAATGGACTATCCACGCCCGACCGATCTGGGGCAAAGACATGTGGTTAGATATATGGAATACGGTCAAACACAGGACTGTACGTGTCTACCATGTTTCTGGTCATCAGCCCCTACAGTCACCGGGAAACGATGAAGCCGACACATTGGCCCGAGTTCGATGGATTGAGAATTCACCATCTGAGAACATCGCCCGCTGGCTACATCAGAAGCTACGGCATGCTGGACAAAAGACAATGTGGGCAGCTGCTAAAGCATGGGGACTGCCCATACAACTATCTGATATCGTCCAGGCATGCCAGGATTGCGACGCTTGCTCCAAGATGAGACCGAGATCGTTGCCCGAAACAACAGCCCATCTTGCTAGGGGACACAATCCTCTCCAGCAATGGCAGGTCGATTACATCGGGCCCCTTCCTCGTTCCGAAGGGGCAAGATATGCCCTGACCTGTGTCGACACTGCAAGTGGGCTACTGCAGGCCTATCCAGTACCGAAAGCAAACCAGGCATATACCATCAAGGCACTCACTAAACTGATGTCTGCCTACGGGACACCTCAAGTCATCGAGAGCGACCAAGGGACTCATTTTACTGGTGCAACGATACAGCGCTGGGCAGAAGAAAATAACATCGAATGGCGATTCCACCTGCCATATAATCCAACAGGGGCAGGCCTCATCGAACGTTATAATGGTATTCTTAAGGCTGCCCTGAAGACAGACTCCCAGTCCTTGCAGGGGTGGACAAAAAGACTGTATGAAACCCTGCGGGACCTGAATGAAAGACCTCGAGATGGCAGACCCAGTGCCCTGAGAATGTTGCAGACGACATGGGCCACCCCGCTTAGGATCCAAATTACGGGCACTGATCATCAGGTAAGACCCCAAATTGGTAATGAAAATAATCTTCTGCTCCCTGCCCCTGAAAACTTAGAGCCAGGTACCCATAAAATAAAATGGCCCTGGAAGGTGCAGGTAGGACCCAAGTGGTGTGGCCTACTTGCACCTTGGGGGAGACTATTGGAGGTGGGAGGCTCAGTAGTCCCTCCAGTAATAGGTACATGGCCTACTGATATTATGGTCAACACTCCGATCTTTATTGCTAAAGGGACCCCCATCATGTCCCTATGGCAGATCAGGACACCTCCTTTGGTGCCTGATATCGTTATGCAGCCGCAGATATCCGGCAAAAAGGTGTGGTACAGGCGGCCAGGACGTGCCCCAGTACAAGCGGAAGTGTTGACCCAAGACAGAAATACGGCCTGTATCTTGCCCTGGAGAGCAGACCTTCCCCTCCTGGTACCTGTAAAACATCTGTATTATTCCCCGTGAGTCTGTGAGCCTTCAGGACCACCGGAAGGAACAAAATGCCATCAAGCGTTCCAGTGTTGCTGTCAGATCACGTACAACACCCGGTGATGGTCTGCATGGGACTGATGGAACATAGAATGGACTTGCACCTCAGGACCTCATGCCTCCAGGCACATCATCGAGCACTGGCCCATAGAAGAGTATGGACATCCACTAATCATCACTTGTCTTGAACTGTACCAACATACGTCGCGATAAAATTGTATAAGCGTCGCGATATACCGGATCTCTGTATTAGGGAAAGCTTACCCTTTTGTTAACCTGATCATTGGTTCACGCCGTGAAGGGGTGGAGTGTATGGGAACTGCTGAGTCACGGCCTGAACCTCTGATTGATCACCTGAGGTGAGCCATGAGTCAGCCAGAGGAGCACAGCTGAAGGCAATTCACCTGTGCTACCGGAAGGGGTGGAGCCAGGCTCCACCCCTCCTGGACCTATTTAAGAGCTGGCTACCAGAGGGGAAGAATCTCTTCTGGAGATCCTCCTCTTTGATATCTTCTAGTGAGCTCAACCCAAGGGTAAGCTCTTCTACTTATTCTCTTTTGTGATCCTTGTTTGCCTTACTCTTTTGATTATATTGCAATTATAACATCTTGGTTATACAGCTTTGCCTTACTCTTTTGATTGTATTGCAATTATAACATCTTGGTTATACAGCTGGGTGTTTCCAAATGTCTGTGGATGATCTCTGCTCTTGAATGTATGGTTTCAGGAAATGAATGTCGATGGAAGTGTGGGGATTGCAATAGATCCATTACTGCTGTTTCCAACATGCCATTTCAAGATTGTGTCATGCACAGATATCAAGCATACAAACACATCATCTTAGCGGTGTTTGTTGTTCACAGGGAAAGGATGAGAAAGAAAGAATGCCTTAACTGAAGTACAGAAATGAGAAAACAAAAAATACCTTCTCTTCCTGAAAATATTCCAGTCCATCTGTTTGTTTTCACACTAGTCTTGCTGGTATTGCTGGTAAACTAATTGCCTGCTCCACGTAAATCTGATCAGAAAATGCAGACCTACAGAGGAGGAGTTCTGCTCTTAAATGTTTAGTGAGGTTTCTTTTGAAAAGTTTAGGTAGTTGTCATCTCAGATGGCTACCTCCAGAGCACATCTTCTGATTGCTGAGAAGTAAAATCTAAATTGAGAGACATGAAAAAGCAAACTACCTAGTTTGAAAGAAGGAAGGAAATGTTTTGGAGCGTATGGTGCCTTGCACACCATAAGCATAATTTTATATACCAGGTTGTGGAGATGAAGTGAAATAAAACATCTGCATATAATAAAGATTTGGGTCTGTTTTGTATCTCTGGCAACTATAATTTGAGTATAGCTTCCAGGTATTCCCAGTTCTTTTCCAATAACATCTCCTCGAGATAAGTTCCACACTGATTATATTTTATTGAGTCCTGTGCAGGTGGAGGCCTGCCCTCCAGGAGCACTGATACATAAGCTCGTTATGGAAGGCCACAGCCAGCAGCAACTCTGAAGATGGTACCAGAGAGCTAGTTTCAGTTTGCTCATTTTTCGCATGTTCTCCATTGGTAGAGGGATAGCAGAGCATTTCATTTTTTTTTTCTGCAGAAAAAAAAAACCATCTATGGAAAGATTTCTGTTTCTGATTGCATGTGCCTTAGGCTCAGTTCTGTTCCACTACAGTCAGTGTCAAGCACCTTCTGGTTATTCAGAAGCACTCTCTGAGGCAGCCGTGGGCCTGACAGGACGTGCACCCACCCACCTCTTGCCAGTGCCACAGGCCTACCTGTGCAAGCATGCCTGGTGGCATGCTTGTCCCTCAGGCACTTGTGTGAGCATGATGCTGTCATGCATATGTTGCCATGCAGTCTAGGAGATGGGCAACATGCCCAAGGGAATGGCTGTCATGTTGTCCTCCCTGTGTTACACAGACGTCCCCACTGACTTCATCCTAAGAACTGTCCTCCTCCAGGTTGGTAAGCGCAAAAGAACCATTCGTAGCATTAAGGATGGGCTCTGGTCACATTTGTGTCAGCTGGACCTCATGCTTGTCTCACTGTGTATGTGCAGGCAGTCTGTCAGCCCCATGAGTAGGTGGCATGAGCTGTTTGTCATGAGCTTGAGCCAGATCTATAAGAGAGTAAGTGTGGCCTAAGGTTTGTTCTGATCCTGTTGTCAGCGAGGTGGCCGTAATGTTTTATATGTGATGTAAGTGTATAAAACTGCAGTTATATTTTATGGAGAAGCTGAAGTGGCTGTTGCTGAAGCAGAGAGGAGGAAGCAGTGAATAAACTTTGGATTGCATGGTTATAGATGGGAGGACACTGAAGCCACCTGAGATGATCATAGTGTCCAACTCTGTTAGGGAAGCACCCAGGAACAGAACAGCAGAACATGCTGTCATCCTGGAAGTTATCCTTAGTGTGTGGGGGATCATCCAAAAAAGATTTGACAAAAGAAGGTCAGAATCAATGTAATACCTGTAGAACAAGATCACATTGTTGGTCACATGCACAAAAACCAGTGAAGTAGTGATGAAGTTAGGAAAACTGGCAGTGTTGTTATCGCAGATGAGCTGAATCAATGTGACTGCTGTGAGCCAAGTTAGGGAGCTGGGGAGGTAGAAGTGATAGATTTTGGTAGGTGATTCAGACTAAAGCAAATTTCTACAGGATTTGTTTCCAGAAATGAAAACAACCCAGAGCTCTGAACAGTTTGCTGAGGACTGATAAGTGTGTGTTTGTGTGCCTGTGCTTTCTGTAGTCTGTAACAGATTGGGTAAAAATTACTGTGTTGAGTGGGTAGGTGGCATTGTTTGTGTTGCAAACTAAACTGTTGTCAGAATACATATACTCAGCTATGGATAAGGTGCACTTGGCTAGACATGTGAGAAGGATGCTTTGCAGGCTTGTTTTACAAAATCAACTAAAATTATTAAATATGAGCTGGACAGCTATGCCTTTTTGCGTTACCTTGTTTGATCTCTTGTTTGAGGTACATGCAAATACAGGAGATGCTGAACTATTGTGAGAAGGCTGTGAAGTGGCTGTGTCGATTTTAAGAACAGAAGAGACTGATTTATGGTCATGGTGAACCCTGATAATTCTCCTGACCTGCCATAGCTATAGTTTGAATTTCAGTGTCTCCACGTTCTTCATTCAAGGCCCCTGGTTCATATCTGTGGGCTCCGAAATGTACTTAGTAGATGGCAAAATTTTGCCCTGGTAACAAAGCCAAGATTATACAAGTCTGCCTCAGACCTGGAATTTCTGTCTCATAGACCATAACCATTAGCCCCCAACTAAATCCATTTAACTTTATAAACAATTATAACGATGTTACCTCAGGTTGCCTATGTTATGAAGCAAATGGCAGGAAGTGAAGGCAAGGTTTATGATTTTGGCACTGCAGTGTTGAAGAAGTAGACAATTATGTAGAAGAACTGCACCCACAGAAGTCTGATCTGCTCTTTGTGCCTGGTAAAATTGCTGGGTAAGAGTTTCTTCTGGAAAATTTTAGGTTTCTGGAATGCCTGAGGCAGCCGGTGAACATCTTGTGGCTCACTGCTAAAATGCTGTTCTGGACTCCCAGATGGAGTCTTTAACTTGCTGATAGAAATTTCCATGTTTCACCAGTGCATTATTCTTCAGTAAAAAAATAATGCCAATGTTTTAGTAGGGTTGAATCTTAATGATAACTCGTCACTTAAAAATAACATGGTCTCTGAGCTAGTAATGGCCTCTGGAAAATATCCAAAGTCCTTTTAAAATATCCTTAGAAATGACATGAAGAATGAAAGGTAAATCTCTGCCAAAAACCCAAGGCATCAGTAATCATGGGAGTAAGAAAAATGCCTCCTTTTTACTGTTTTGTTTTGAGGCTTATCTGTGTTTCTTACACATTAGTATGCCTCAGGCAGAGCTAAATGGTTCGTGTAACTTGATGACCCTGGAAAATGTTCTACAATTTCAGGATAACTCCTGTTGAATCTCTGTGAATCTGTGAGGATCTTATATGAGTACAGGCACCGTTTCTCCAAGCCCCAAAATGCTGAACAGCTCTATGATACTGCAAGGGCCACTCAGTAGAAAGACTTCTGCTCCTGCATAACCAGCAAGGTTTCTGTTATTTCAAGGTAATAGGAAGACCGAAGAAACCACAGTATGTGAGGAACTGACTTTCTTGTTTTGCTGGTTTTGCAGGTTTTTTGCTTGTTTGGAAGTTGTGTACTGCCACCTATTAACTTTCTGTTACTGATACTTGCAGAATGGAGCAGGTCACCTCTCTCTCTGCATCTCTCTGAACAAGAAGACTATTATAGGCCTCTGCAGCCAGGCCCCAGCAGCTCAGGGCATCTTATTGCAGCGGAAGAGATGTGTTTGGAGTTTCATATAACATCATGCTTTTGAATAAGGGAAAAGTTTAGGTGAATGATTGTGTTAGAGCAGTTATAATTCCAGTATTATTCCTGTATAATTCCAATACTAGACCAGGGCAGGATGGTCTAGTATTAAATGTGGAGGTTGGTGGCCCTGCATGTGGCAGGAGGGTTGGAGATTCGTGATCCTTGAGGTCCCTTCCAACCCTGGCCATTCTGCGGTTCTGTGATTCTGTGATTCAGTTGAAATGAACAACTGGAAAAAAGGAAAGAATAATGAGGAGGTTTAACCTGTGGAGAGATAGAAAGTGCCTGCTCATTTTTGTTCCTTAATACCTGTGTATTTCTCTCACAGATCAAGGCTTCACTTAGCAGAATTATTTTTCAAGCAAGATGAATATTGTCATTCAACCATTTCCAGATGCTCATAACTTTGGCCTGGGGGTGAAACATCTGATCATTTCCTTAAGACAAAGAAAATATGTCAAACAACAAAATGAGTTCCTTAGTGGGAGGATATAGGGAGTGATAACCTTGTGTGGAATTTATGAATGAACCTTTACAAGACTGACTTAGGTTGTCGTGTTAGAGCATGTTGGCATTATTTTGTGACTCACTTGTGGACATATGTTGTCAGCAACTGCGAGACCCCCCCACGGGGTCCTTTACGTCTTTCCTCACTAAGTGTATTGCATAGCCATGGAGACTAAAACAACATTTGTTTCAGTGATGTGTTTAGTCCCACACTATCCTGTGCTGCTTGTTTCACGGAATAATGATCTCTTTCTAGTGAGTCTAAAAGATCTGGTAAAAGTTTTAATTCCAGTCAGTTCCTTTAGCTAGCATTTATTCAGGATTTAATACATGTATCTTTTGCATAGTAGGATCATAGCAAAAGCACCCTGTGTGTATTTAAAGCAGGTATCTACTTGATGGAGTGGTACTGATGGTCCTAGGTCAGAGTGATGTGATAGAAAATGTCACTGTAGAGCTCTGCAAGTCTCAGCAAGAGCTCTGAGAGTCAAACAGTAATGTCTGATTTCCGTAGGCTCTGCTCACCTGAAGCCCTTTGTCTCATAACAGAGCTGTATTCTGATTGCAGAGCATCAATTATCTATAGCTCCCTATTTCCCCTATTCCTAATGTGTAAATCCACCTAGAAGCTTCCTATTTATTCACTGTGATCACTTTTTATTTTGCAAATGCTAGCCCATCTGTTTGCTTAGTTAGACTGTTTCCCATTTGTTAGTTTTTCAGTCTGTGAATCATAATTTGTATAATTTTTAGCTAGCTATTAATTGAATACCGTTTATAACATGATCACATTGTCTACATTCTCATTTTTTTTTCATGATTGGAAAGGAAAAGGCTTTTTATTATGATGTATATCAGATTTTCTGGTTAATTGGCGGTTTGAAAATGGGAAGAAAGTAATTTATTTTTTTTTTAATTCTTCAGTAATTACAAAACGTTCAGGATCGTTTTAGCTTGTTGAATGTGAGAAGTCAGCTCAGGTTTCTGCTTCTGTGTTTTGCTGAGGAAGACCAGAGGGAGAAAAGAGCGGCCAAGAAGGTAAATGACCTTACTAGGCTTGTTAGGCCTCAGTGGGTTAGCAATTGCTGTAACCCTGCTACTTTACCTGTTAGGTCAACAGTGTAATTAACGTACTGATGCTGAGTCTCACTATTGTAATCTTGTTCTGTGCCTCCAGCAATGCTAGTAACACTCAGCCTATAGATTGGATCAGGACTGGCAAGGACTTTGAACCTTCGGCTGCATAGAACCTCTTTCAGGCAGATACTGGCCCCTCTGCATTTGTGGTGAATATATGGTAACTGATAGTATCACAAGCTGCCTTTGCCCTGGGCTGCTTGGGTGGCTACTGATCAGAAAGCAGCATGCTGGAGTGTCAAGGCCTGTTAAGCTTTCAGCATTGGCACAAGTTCCCTGCCTGCCTTGTCCTCATGTGATGGAGGGCACAGGATGGAGGAGAGGCTGATCACCCAGTGCTGTGACAGGTTGTTGGGCAGCATCCTGTAGCTGTTGTCCCAGCTGCCTCTCCTAGCTCACTTTCAACCTGGAGAGCTCAGCATCCAGAATGTGAAGAAGACACAGTTAAGGAGAACAGCCCATTCCTGCTAGTCATTCATATCCAGTGTCCTTTGTGTGTTACAGTGGAGCCTGTCTGAGAAGTTGCTTAATACGAAATGGCTGAACCTCACTGACTCTTTTGTGCCAATCCTGCACTTAAAGGTGTATACAGTGGCCTTCTGTATAATGCCTGTGATTTATGAGAAGCTTGGGAGTAAATAAAAGTAAACCACTAGAAATGTTATGATAGAAGAGAGAAAATAAGATGAACTTTAGGAGAGAAAATTAAAGCTCTATGGAGCACCAGGGCTGCCCAGTAAAGTAGAGGAGGAAGATCCTTGAGCTGGCTTCCGTGACATCTGAGCTGAGCTGAGCTCACTTCTGTGAGGGCAGGGCTTGAGCTCTCATTAGGTTGCTATGAATGGGGACACAGAATTTGGATTTCTGCCCAGCTGTGCCTGGGGCTGAGAAGATCTGGGCTATTGACTCAGGTGGATTTTCGGTTTTGTAGTCACCAGAGTCAGAGCCAAACTGTTCAAATTCTCAGTCAGGGCATGATTCCCAGAAACAGCCAGCCCTCCTGTGAGATGAGCAGTCTGATTTTGGATGCTGGGCATAAGAGGTGCTGTGGTTTTTCTCAGGCTTGGGGGGAGTTTTGGAAGAGCTGCCCTGCAGGATTACCCTTGACTGCAGTGGAGAAAGACTGCTTTAAAATAAGAGAGAGGCATTCAGGTGCCTTAGTGCTACTGCCATGCAGGCTGTCAGAGTGTCAGTGGCCCAGGTATCTTGTGAGCCCAGCTTGGTTCTGCTGACTGTAAATCATCCACAAAAATACTTTTTGGTAAATATTCATCTGTACTTGAGTTTCTGACACGGTAGGCAGCATCCAGGCTTACTCATTCTTGGCTAGGTTATTAAAAAAGAAAATCTGAGGGTTTAGCCAAATGTAGAATTATTATTCTCGCAAGCAATAAAACTGTAGGGCTGTGAACCATCTAAATAATCCCCCAGATGGCCAGGGAAACACTATAACCACAAACAAAAACAACTCCCAAGTCAGTGTCCCTGCGAGCCCATTGCTGTACCCGAAAAGTTGCTAATCAACAATTTGTGTTGGTCTTCTTTGGAAATGCACTGGGAAGCCAAAGATTGCAAAGTCCCAGTAGCGCAGAGATAATTTTATTTTCATTTTCTCTGCATTGGGTGCTGAATGGCTCACTCGCCTCTCCCAAATTTAAACAGGATGCTATTGCACCCCAGGCAGAAAGGGAACAGAGACAGTTAAATGCTGCCTGAGAGGAGATGCATGTCGCTGCTGAGCCCAGCACCACCCAGATTGAGTTTTGGGAGGTTCCTCAACCTTTGCTCTCCAGGTCATTGTGCTGCCAGTGTTTAAAGTTTTTACCTAAACAATGCTGGTAGGCTGTGGAGCATACCATTACGCTTGGTTACCTCCAGCTCTGGGAGGGCCCCTTGCTTCAAGTGCTCCCCCTCTGCCTTAGCCCATTAAACTGAGTGGGCCAGATCAGTCCAACATGCAAACAATGATGTCAGTATTGTAAAAGAAATGAAAAGCTCAGTGGGAATCCAGAAGGCAGGCCCCCAAATTAAGGGTCTTTTTAGCTAAATACAAGCATTAAGAGAGACTTACAGAGATCAAAATACTGTTGCGTGCCAATGTGGCATTTGATGTCAAAGATAAAAGGGGAACTTATTTCAGAAGCAAGATTGTTTCAGAGAGAGAATGAAATCTTAGTATCTGTGTTGGAATGCATGAAAGCACATGTTTTCGATATTGTTTTCTCATATGCAAAATGATCAGGACATCTGGATATGTTTTAAAAAATTAAATTAAGTGACACTAAAGCAGTGCTTTACAAAGCAAAAGGTAGTAAACTAAGAACATCTAATAAGGTAACAACGAAATACTTGGCACAGCATTAGAAACTTGCACAACCAAAAGGAGCTGAAATATCTTACTGTGATATATAGGAGACCTTAGCTTCTCATTTATCTGTGCTATTTCTTACTACACTTCACAGTAATATGTTACGTTTCCATTGGTATAGATTTCTAAATGTTAGTGCCAAAACTCCAGATGTTTTCTAGGTAAATCTCTGGAGGCTATTTTATTGTGTTTCATTTCTCCTTATTTACAATTCACTCATCTTGAACTCCAGTCGCTGGTAATAAAAATGCATAAAGTCTGCAGCTGAGCCAAGTGGACACTTCTGTCCTGTTTTCTCAAGCCAGGAATGGGTTGATCCAAGCCTTGAGCAGAATCCAAACCGCTAGACTTTTCAAAAAGTTCATATATTCTCTTCTTAGCTTTAACCCTTCATGCACTGGGCAACAAGCAGACAATTACTTTGTCTTCCTCTTTTTCCTATTTTCCTCATAAAATGACCAGCCCTCTCCACCACAGCAGCATTTCCACAATTGCTGCCCTCAGGACTGTCCTTTGACCAAGCTTTTCTTCAGGACCAGCTCCTGCCTGTCGCGTCCCATTCCATACTCTCTCAGTCACTTCAAACACTGCACTGAAAGATTCCTTGGTGAAGAAGCAGAAGCAGTGCGGAGCACATGTTTGCCTCATCCCTGAGCCACTTTGTGCTTCTTAACCTACTAAGAAAACCCCCTTTTCTGCCTTTTGGGTACAGCAGAGAGTTCAAACAAGACATAAGTCCAAACTCCATCTCTTCCAGGGAGTCGTTCAAGGTCTTAATTAAGTAATTAAAATATAATAAGGCTTTCTGTCTCCTCTGTTTCTCAGTTTGCTGTCTATTTCGATTGTAAACACCTTCAGGTTCCCTCATACCTCAGAGAAATTCTGGTGCCCAGCTTGCACTGAAGTCAGTCTGTGGTTAGTGGGGGTTTGGAGCCTTATGTGCTGACAAAACCACTGCTTAATGGCATATACATAATTAGTCAGCCACTTTGCTGTAGTGGGAGCTAACTTTAAAGAGCTGAAAAGTTTCATTTCAGAGTTGCTGTAATTGCTGGTACATTTTATAATCCATCACAGGCATGTTTGATTAATGGGCATCAAACTGATCTTTATAGGAATACACCCACCCACAATATGTATAGAAACATAAATCACTCCAGAGGATAATCTAATCATGTGGTTAGTTGTACTGGGCTCCAGTGAGCCTCTCAGAGGGAGCAGCCATGTTCAGAGCCGTGCCCACCGTCTTCCCAAGTGCTGCTCTGCTACCGTTTCTCCTTGGAGAGAAGGATGAATGGAAGTTAGTTGTTGCAACTCGGAAGAACTGATGTATTTCCTTGCATGCCCTGGTTAATCTGAGAGGCTGTGAGTCCAACCTTTTCCCTGACCTGTATTTTCTGTGCTGACACTCAGGGACTGTGCAGTACTTGAGATCTAGAGCTGCAATGCATCTAACAGATAACTCCAGCTCTCTGCAACAGTTCAGCAAATTCTTTCTTACTCTAGTAAGCAGCTAGATTGGCCAGCCTATTAATTTTTAAAAAAATTTGTTTCTTTTTCTTGGATTTCTTGTTATTTGAGCATAACATCCTTTTCTGCTTTGTGCTGTTGCTCGTGAATTATTTACTAATTTGCAAGGTTCCAAGTTACCTATATGATGTGAGGCTTATCATTTTTGCTCCATTTATCTGTAGGTCTGACTTCACTGGATGGCATCTGACATATCTGGCAAGCTGAATATTTATTGTGAGTAAATTTTTCTGAACTGAGCAAGTTAATATTGGCCAAAGCCAGAGAACATTTACCAGTCATATTTGCCAAACTCAGGGTACCCAATTTGCATTACAGAGAAAGGTACTATGATCGAGGTATTGTGATCATTAGTTTTAGTTTTAAATGGACAGAGGTGCAGAAAGATGAAATGGTTTTCTTAAGGCGCTGCAGTTCAGTGGCAGGACTAGCAGTTGATCTTCAGTCTTGTATCCTAACTAGTGGCATTAAAACCTTGGATGCAAAGTCTTCCTGAACTTCAGAGAAAACCACCTCCATCTGCCATGCCTCAAGCCCAGCTCTAGAAATATTTAATGAGCAAAATTTTCACTCAAGTTGCATTAAGATAATTAACAAAGAGACCATCAAAGCACAGTATCTTCCCAAGCTAGCTGTGTTATATGAAACTTAAATCTCTCACAGACCAGAGAAAATATTATGCTGATCAACCATTTTCAGTAGGGAGAAATTAATCCAAGCCAGGCATTAAGAACCAGAAGTGATGGCTGCGGTTTAATTTTATTTTCTTCTCATCTGGAAGCAAGTGCTGTGTCTGTAGCCTACGGCTCTGTTGCTAACAGTGGGACTTCTGCCTGGATGGATCACAGACTCCTCTTCTGAAAGCACATGGATCCTTGTCACAGTGTCCTCTGGGTGCAATACGTAAAGGTCACTGTTCAGGTTGTTTCCCTTTTACTCCCTCCATGCTTCAACTTGTTCAAGCTCTACCTGTTCTCAAGGATGGTTAAAGAAAGAAGGACATTTTTAGTTCTGTGACCCTGTGACACTGATATGAAGCTGGATATACATACAATATTCAACATTTTCGTAGCATTTGCCCTTAAAATGCCAGCATTGTCCAAGAAATTCTGGCATCTCGGATGTCATAAATAGCCTTCGGAGGTGAACTGAAATACTCAAAAAATTCCAGTGATTTCAGCACATTTTGATTGTGCCATTATTTTCCTACAGTGAGAAGGGAAAAAAAAACCCAAACCAAAAACTGTGTTCTCTAAATGCTGTATCTATTTGTAAATGCAGTAATCTCACAGCAGTCTGTTTTTTTCCTATGTAATGCCATCTCAACCAATCCTTTGCAGCCAGAAAGGAAAAGCTGTGACACATTCCCAAGTTCCAATCATCAGTTACCTGCTCCCTCTGCCCTCCCTGCTGTCTGTCCCTGAAAAGTGCAATTTGAGAGCTTTTTTTAAAACTTTCTTTAAAATGAAAAGAATGACAGCCAGTGAGGGAATGGGGAAAGCAATACATTTCACCCATCATAATTCTCAACAGTGCTTGAATTTTTAGTGTGAAGTACTTGTAGTAAATTATATAAGATCAGTCTTGTAATAACATTTCAAGGGAGGGAAAGATTTGAAGTAATTTCAAAGAGGGATTTGAAGATCCTTGCCTGGACACAAAATGATGATAACTCTTGGGAAGTTGTTTCAAAAGGAGACAAAGGGGCAAAATTAGTTGAGTAAGTTATTAGTGTTAAAATATGAATTCATTTCTGAGCCAGCTTTCAACTACTTAATAGCAATTAATTGATAAAGATATTTCATCGAATGTGTTAGCTATTTTAATAAATGCTTCTGAACTCTTTTTTTCCTGGATGCTGAATGATGAACATATGAAAATGTATATTCAGCCTTAATACACGTCACAGTGATGCAGTGTGTCTTCAGAGGGAGACAGACACTAATGCTGGCTAAAGAACAAAGCTTGAAAAGCAGTGCCTGTGCTGGTTTGTGGGGGAGACTAATAACAACCTCTGGCAGCAAGAAATTGTGTCTTTTTATGTGTTTCTGATTGAGGTCATTTCCCAGAGAAAATCTCTGTCCAAGGATACCGTCTGTGGCTGGTATCTGGAAGAGGATCTGTACTTTGAATTAAGTGGAAAGAGATTGCTGTAAGTATTAAACAGAAAGGGATGGCATGGCTGTAATGGCAGGAATAATTTTTCCCATGCAGGGTGGGAGTGGTGGTGGCAAAGCAGAGGACCTGGTTCCATGCAGCACACCTGTCCCATCCCTTCTGCATGCAGAAGCAGCTGGTGAAAGGAGATGGGTCCATAAGAGCAAAGAGCTGGAGAGCAGTAAATGTTTGCAGCCTGATCTTCTAGGCTGGAAATCTTGTGCACTTTCCTCACATCTTCCTCTGCAGCAGCTGCTTCTCACTGTTTGCTGTGGGATTTTCCAATGTTCACATGGGACCCCATCTGCTCTCTCTCAGGTCAGTGCTTGGTGGAGTGCATTGGGCCACCCATGAAAACTTCTGCAATCCCATTTTTCTGTAACACGCATTTGAGCGTGTTCCAGTTCCAGGAGAGCAGGAACTTCACTTACTACTTTTGGGAGGCTCTTTGAAGAATGTACTTATTCTGATCCTTTCCACATGCTCTTTTTACTTTCATCACCTAATTTCAAGTCTGATTAATTTTGGAAGAAAAATATTTTCCAGTTCTATCAACTTCTCTATCTAACCTATCTTTCCATTCAGCTCAGCAGTTTCCATAGGGTTAATAATGAATCTCACACATGCACTAAGTAAAGGATATCTCCCTAAGCCAAGTAAAATTGCCTTCTAAATGTCATTTCTGCTGTTCAGTAAAAGGCTGGCTGAAATTACACTTTGCCACCCATTAAAATGAACCAGGACTGATGCCGAAACATGCATGCCCATGTGCACGTACAAGCATGCTCACAAGAGACATAGAAGCATCCTTCTGAAAGCTGCCCATGCTTTTCTGCTTGGAGCCTGCGTTTAGATTATACTTGCATAGACTGTTAGGTGCTTTGTAGTGATGCACACAGACATTGCTGTCCTTTAATGGGTGAGGGTGTGTGGACACAGAGACGTGAGAGTCCCTCAGGAAATGACTGATGTTCCTCTGAATCAGGAACATTGTCTTCCAGTAGGGTTTAGGTTCCTGTCAACCTAAATCATTCCTGAAATAGGATTCTTGCTTCAGTGAATTTTGCATTGTGAATGTTACCAATGTAGCTTTGTTCAGACCATGAAGCATGCCTTGGCAGTCGTGGGAACATTAAAGTTTGCCTACCTCATTTTGGGTTATACTGATCACTTCTTTTGCACTTGGAAAAAGGAATGAACCAAGTAGGGCAGAAACACATGGAACTGCAAATACCAACAAGACTTCTCCTCATACAGATTTATTTCACACACACATATTTCTCTTTCATCTCCCCTCTAGTGACTGAAATTAAGCCCCTTTGAAAGTTTCAGCAACCTGTGATGACTACATACATGTGATATTTTGGTGGTACGGATCTGTACCCTCCATGCTATTTGATTGAACTTGAAAGGACTGATGAATGTTTTCTCAGTACAAAATATCAGAAGTAATTCGAACTATGGAGTACAAGCAGAGATGAGTCAGTTTATTAAATGAGGACGGTATCTGAGTCAGGACACGTGATTTTATCCCTACAGTTACCACCCCATGGGGAAGCTACATGAGTTTCCGTGCCCAAATTGCCTCTCTGCCTTCGCTACCTTTGTCTGTCAGGATGAGAAAAACATCTGAGCACCACTAAGTCTCACAGTGAATTTCAGAACTGCCCAGTATGATCACAGCAGGACTTCTAGGAATAAATGCAACACAAATGATAGTAACGGTTATCTTCAGAGGAATAGTGCAGTAGAGGTTTCTCATCTTTTAAAACACAGTTGCTGAAGAGTAACCAAACACAGCACCAAGATGTTAACAATTTAATAGCTTTCTATGACTCTGTAGTGTTAATTCCATCAGAGAGATAGCTAATAAAATAAAAAAAGCAACATCATATAGAAAAATATGCTTTAGAAGAGGGAGGCCCATGTAAACAATTACATATCCAGGGAAACTGCTGTGGGAGTCAGGTAGGGGTGGGAAGTCAGGACGTACTTTGGCAATGCCAGGCATCTTGTTTTGTTCATATATTCATATATATCAGCAATCATGTCTCCAGGCCCAGCTCCCTCCCAGCTCGCAAGGTGTGGATCCTGAGGCCATTCGAGTCTCTCCATTACATGCTCATAGCTATGGAGTGCCATGAAGTTCTCATACATCAAAATGATTTGGATGCCAAAGTAAGCGTTGCTCCAAGATGCCTGGCCCATGGTTACCACTTGCTTGTGATAATTCAGTGCTGCAGTGAGGGAGTCTGCTGGAGGGAGGCAGAAAGGATGCACAGAAGAGAGCAGACGTTTGGACAAATAGGACATTTTGCTACTGTTACGCCCTCTGAGTTTTAAGTATTGCCTTTGTGCTATGGAATATTTGAAAGCAGAAAGTCAAAGTATCTTGGAGTTTCGCTCCTGCTTCTACTCAGATATATACATGTGATCAAACCTTTCCTGCCAACATGAGTCTTGAAAACAGTGTTTTCACAACCTGAAAATGGTGTTTGCAGTCTGACTTGAAGCTTTATAGGTTTCTTGTCTGTATTTTCAAATGCCTGTGAATAATGAAATCAAACAAGTCAGGCACTGTATGGTGATAATGAACCACCTATGTAAAACAGAAGTTAAAAAAGGAGTGCAAGTAACAGAAAGTGTGCCTGGATCCAGGCGTGCCCCGGGCATGTTGTTAATGATGCTCCTGGTGCATTAATTACCATCTCCCCCAGCACATCTCTCCACAAGAAGCCAGGAGCTGGCTTACTGTGCCACCAGAAATAGAACTGGCAGGAAAACCATCCAAATCTTGCAGCTTTCTTCTCCTAAGCAGAGAAAGACCCTAGTACCAATCTTTCCATGGTGTGTTTGCAAGTCACCGTTGGACCATGGCGCAGAGCAGTGTTGGCTGCGGTTGGCACGAACATCTCCCAGGCTGCCTTTTGTGAACAGAGCGCTCAGGTTGTGATAAGGGAGTAGCTATAGCAACCTGGAGTTCCACAGGGCCTGCACATCCATCAGAAAAGCTGGATGATAAACATGCATGATAAACATGCTCCCTGAGCTGCCACTGCTTCCACTTGTGTGCTGGATCCTAGAGATATTCCTAGAGTATCTACCTGTTGAGAAAATCCATTGAAATTAAAAAAACAAAACCAAAAACAAAACACAGCAATATAATGTTAGCGTTTATTTCAGCCCTGAATGCTTTTCCTCACAGAGGTCTGGCTGGTCCCTATTCTTTGTGTTTACATCCTCAGTTTATCACACATCTGAGTCTACAGCACATCACAGGGCTACGTGTGGGCAGCCTGGAACTGGGATAAGGCATGCCTTGGAACGTCAGGATGCCACGGCCTGTCTCTGAGATCCCACCAGCAGTACCAAATTTTACACATTTGTGTTTTGTGAACCAAATTCTGCTCCAGGAGCCTGATGCTTCACCGTCCATCAGTAGAACTGACCACCAGTGCATGCTGTGGGCTCATCCATCTCCCACAGCTCCCCTGAGCACAGCACCTGGTGCCAGATGAGGCAAAGTGCCACCACATGTAGTTTACTGGGTTTTCAAATGTCTCATAATGAGACTTCAAGGTAGCGTGTTGCTTTTGTTCTCTTGCCGACATATGGTTTTATAAAGCTGTTTGGTCCCTTCAGTTTCTAATGGCACCTTTAAGGGCAGCCGTGCTGCTGTTGCCAAGTCTTAATTAACTGGAGAAGAATAACCCTTTTTCTCCAGTGAATAATATCACAGAAGATTCCAAAGTTTGTATTTCTAAAAACCTGCTCTTTCAGATAGGTTTTTCTTCGTTGTAAGACCACATATGCCCTCTGCTGTCCCTTCAAACTCAATGAAGTGAAGACGTATTATCAGAATATTGTTGGTGTTATTATTACTGATTTTAATTTAATAATTATACAAAAGTTAAGAAGAGAAGAAATATTCTGAACTAAAGTAGTATTTTTTAGAAGTCAGCCTGACCCAAATCACAGCTTTGTATCCAAACCTTGATTTCTGGTCAATGAACGCTCATTGCTAAACAGTGATGCCTAATATCTGAATGAGAGTGAAAGTATTAGGTGCTGCTTTTCTTTGCACATGTTTCCCAGCAGGTCACACTCAGGATGATGCACACTAGTGCAGGATTGCTCTCACATCTCTTCATACTGTCATCCCCACCAAGCTCTACCTCTGTCCTAATACATGAACCAACAACAGCATCGTTTTTAAAATGTAATTTGAGCCCATGAAGAGCTACCACTGCATTTCATGAAAGAATTATAGAAAGAAAGGAGTTTTGCTGAGGGTGTGAAGTCCTGTTTCTTGGGGAATGCATAGTAAATTTCTTGGGAAAGATCTGCAGAAATAATGCTTTTCAGATTTTGAGTGTTTCTGCTTCCTAAGCACATTACTATGTGCTTCACATTTCCAGAGAGTCATCTGGAATAAGATCTTGTACGCAAAACTATGTGCCTTAACAAATAGGTCTATAAAAAAACAACTAAATAAATCTCTAAATAGAGAGGATCATATATTTTTTCAGAAAGCAAACTGTTCACATTTTTTTACATGCTGAATTTCTATTTTTCAGAGAGGGCTACTGTTAAGAAACTATTTACTGATAGCAGGTAAGCCTTTAACAATCCTGGATGAACTTTATATAGTGTTTAGTTTACTCAAGCAACACATAATGGAAACAGAGTCTTGACTAGAATGCATATTTCCAAATTAATTCCTCTCTTCTGACAACATACACTTTTCTTGACAAAGATAAGTTTCCAAGCGCTATTCCAATTGCTTCCTGCTGTTTGTGCAAATTAGACACGCAGCATTATTTTAATGTTTAATGGCAGCCAAGCAATTTCTCGACACTGCTTCGAACTATAGGCTAAGCCAGCTCTCACTGGCTCCCGCTAATCCTCATTCTGGCTGGCACCTCTGTGTGCATGCCGTGCGGCAGTGGTCAGTGGAGGTGCTGGAGCAAACATCTCTCCATCCGCCCTGGGGAACATGGAGACTTTTTCTAACAGAACTTGCGATGGTAAGTGGCAGAGGTGGCTGGGGATGTCAGTAATTGCTTGTGGATAGATGCTAGCTTGGCACTGCACGGCACGGAAATGGGTTGGTAAGATGGTATTTGAACTATTGTGCTTATTTATACGAACCAGATTGCACCCCCTACTCAAAATCTTGTATAAACCCATCAGTAAATGGCATTGCCTGTCTAGCTAGTGAGTGTCTGATTGTGTGACCACATGTGGTGCCTTCATACAGATTATTTCCACTAATACTCTAATCAATGTGTCTCCTAACACACTGTTCTCAGTGCCCGCATTGCAAAATGCTCAGCCAAAATTATCCATTAGAGTGCAGTTAGCTGTGAGCAGAGCACCAAAACCTGGAATGTTTTTGACTAAGAGGTCAATTAGTGTGATTGGGAGGCAAAGGAAGCAGTCAGCCATGGGATGGTCAGAGGGAGCAATCAACTGAATTGAACAGTCAGCTGATTAGGAAACAGCTCGTGAGAGCAAGATGAATTTTTACTCTGGAAGTGATGAATGTGACCTGTCTGAAGTGCTCAGCTGGACTGAGTGCTCAATCAGCATTTCATTAACCTGAGCTGCCCCTAGGTGATGACATATACACAGGATTTAAATATATGTGATAGTCTTATCACATGAGCCTTCCAAGAGCTGTGCTGTATACAATAAAGTATTGGAAAAAAATAGTAAATAATGATGACAATGATAATAACTTAAAAGTATAAAACAAAAGTTTAATATTTATGTATTCAGGCAAAATATTTGCTTGAAATATCAATCAGATGACTTCTCTACCTTGCAACTCATCTCACAAGTGTAGATTACATGTGTTTCAAATCTAAATATCAACATCTTCTATCTAATAATAAGACTTAATGTAGAACAAGACTAGGCATTCAGGTTAATTAGAGTTCACTGGAAATTAACTTTCTGATATTATACCTATGCCTTTGTAATTTACTTTTAGAAGGCAGGGTTAATTATTATTGTCCCCTTTGTTAGTGTGCAGTATAGAACCAAGAAATCAGAAGCTGTGAGTTTGATTTTGACTGTGCCTTTTATTAATGGAGAAATCACCCTGTGGACTCCCCAGTGTGGAGGAGGAAGAGAAAAATGGGTGGGCTTTGGGATTTTTCTACTCCCCCAGCCCAGCCATTGGTGCTGCACCACAGGTTGTAGCACTGGGGTGATGGAACAGCCAGGAGTCCCCTTTCCCCAAGTGTGGTGTCCTCACACTTTTTTGGCTGCTTTGTGCAAATGGCTCAGAGGGGCTGCCCACCCTTTGGCTAAGCCACAGAGAGGCTAGATCAGCTTGAGCTAGAGTTCTCCTGTAATCTCTGTTCTGGAATTCAGCTGCAGACAAAGGGTGGGTATGGCAGGTTTCCTACATTCCCCATAATTCAGATGGAAATGGTTAACTCCTACATTTCTGGAATAAATGCTGTGAAAAGAAGCACACACAAAAATAACTTGCACTTCCTGGTAAGGAGGGTTCTGTCTGGGTACTTCAGAGCTTTGAACTGAGAGTGCAAAAACCAGTGTGATCTTCACTGTGATAATCACCCATCCCACGCAATTTTCTCTGGCCACTCAAGGCTCGGTGGCAGGAGCTGGGCACCCACCTTTCCAGCTCTGCCATCACTTTTTCCAAATGCCCAGCAGCTGCACAGCTGGAACAAGGCATGCTCTTTTAAATGAATTCCTACATTTCCTCCCCACAGCACTTTTAAACCCAAACAGAAATGTCTATTGTTCATCAAGCAGGGCAGTGATTCAGAAACATATGAACAATAGTCTAGATTTATTTTTAAATGAAGTCATAAATGGCGCTGTTCCAACCAGAGTAAAGGCAAGGCTTTCTTTACATTAGCTAGATAAATCATCTTCCCTCAAACTGGAAATCATGACTGCTGATTTTGTTTCCTGTCCCTGTTTATATGTTAAGAAGTATGTGTTTGGTGTTTGGGTCATGTTTTTTATTGCAGACTAGTTCTGTTTATAAGCATGTCATGGCACTATTGGATTTTATATTGCAAATTTTCTTTTATTTGTTCCCTGACCCTGACCAAAGTTATGTTATTTTATGTTGGGATAGTTGTTCTTTTTTCAAAATATTTATATCACAAAGCTCATGCGACCAAATTTAGTGCATTGCAGCAGTCACAAGCTCACTTCTCCCATGCACTGGTTTGGCAACAGCCAAACCCCGTAGATGTCACTAGCCCTACCTCATTTATTGTGGAGGAGGCTTAGATCTCCAGGGGCTATACAAACAAGTCTGATTTAAGGTTTGTTTTCCAGAAATGTTTAAACGACCATCTATTGTGTGTACATAATTAATACAGAGTCTCTGAATCTTTGAAACTGGAGTTTATGTTACTGATGGCACAAATCATTTAGGATGACACTGTGATAAAACTCTGTATGTGTTTCTTGTGAAAAAGAAAAGTTATGACAGTGGAATAGCAATGCTGAGCACTGGGGCACTAACCAGTCTTGCTTGAGGTGAGGAGCAGAGCAGTTCACTTGCAGAGGTTTCTACAACACATTTTGCCCAATTATTCAATGTAATGTTTGGCACAGTGATTAAAATATGAATGGCGTTTTCATTTTTTCAGATCTGAAGTCCACGTCAGGACTTCATAACTGATGTGATTCAACCACAGGCTTCAAATCCATGTTACCCTGATTTCCTGTGCTTTCCTAGGAGGCACGAGATCTTCTTGCCAAGAAGGATGCCCAGGAGGAGGCTCAGGAGGGTTACATCTTCCTGAAAAGTGGAACTGAGTCACGCAAATATGTGCCAGAGGACAAAACAGATGAGAGTTAACTGAAAAAAAAAAAAGAAAAGATGACTGTTTACCTTACTCCTTGATTTGCTGTACATCTGTCTTACAACTATATATGCAGATGTCAGGCCCAGATTGAGTTTTAGACAAAGTGAGTTCTCTGTCACCACAGTTCACAAATAATGAGTCCTTTGCCTCAGGAAAAAGAACGTAAGATTTCTAAAGCCATCATTTAAAGAAAATGACACGGCACTGCATTGTCATGTTTTCAGAAGGCCACTGAAAACCACAAGCGTTAGGCACAGCTTTACCTTTCCACCAGTTCTCCTGCTCTGGACACCCCTGCTATTATCCCACTGTACCTCACAGAGCAGAGCTGGGTGTTCATATGCTTTTGTCCATGCTTACTTCAGAAGTACCCATGAGGCTGTGTGGTAGAACTTGCATCGGATCCCTGCTTTTCTCAGGCTTCTGACTTCCCTGAGTCCAGCAATCAGTTAATTCCAGAACTGCCTCATTCTTTGCTATACTCCGAGTTTCCCCTTCCTGCTTAGTTAGGTGGGCTCCACTTTGTGAGACCTGTGTTAATACCAGCTCCCTATTCAGCAAGTATCTTTGTAAGGTACAGAAAGGCCCAAAACAGCCCTTCCTAGCTTCTTTGTTGTATTCTTCCAAGCCAACCTGCAGTCCTTTGCATGCTGAATTACCAGAAATCCTTTGGTAAGCATAGGCAGAGACTTACTTGAGGCAAAGCAGCCAATACAGACTTGCTAATGCCCCATCTCTCTCTGACATATTCCTGGCTGAAGTAGGCTCAGGAGAATGGTAACCTTCCCCTGGCACTGCTGAAGTTGATTCACAGCCTCCTAACCTGCGCCCTCATCACTTTATTTTCCTCCTTGCACATTTAACACGAAAGAGGACTTCATCATCTTACTACAGCAAAGCAAGACAGGCCACAAGCAGCTGCTGGAAGGACTTACCTGGAAAAAACAGAGGAAAAGCAATAGTGGTAGAAATTACTGAAATTACCATGGCCGTTCTGCTTTCTGTATCCACTTAACTGGAATGGTTTGCACTCTGGTTCCAGTAACAGTCAGTAGCTGGAGCAGGCATAAGTTTCACTGGTGCAGCTCTTCTTGCTGCTCCCAAGAGCTTGAAACTGCATGTGCTTGAGATCTGCAAACTGAAGTGAACAGGATAGGGATCACTAATCAGCTGTGGTGCCAAACCCCACACAATTAAAGGTCTCGTTTAAGTCATAGTCAAAGAAAATGGATAACATGAAGGATAATGCTGGGACTGTGTATACATCAGTAAATATAGCCTGCCTGTTCTCTTTTTTTTAGAAAGCTTACAGGAACAAGAAACAAGTTTTCTCACAAATGGTGTGATGTAACTTGTTGATTTCAGGCAGCAGTGGCCTGCTGAATCTTGCTGGGAGCTCATCACAAACATGTATATGTAGGTGTCAGTATGGGCACACATATCATTTCATAGTGTACCTAATGTAACATAGCATAACGCAACATACATGTAACATATCATAAAGGTATAATTTATATAGTATATCAAGTTTATTCTTTTCTGACTGATAGAGCCAGAAAAGAGCTGTTAAATATAAGAACTCTTCAAATGTTTTAATCAACGTAGGCTCATCCTTTCCATCTCTGTCTGGAAACTGCAGGGGTTTGTGTGCAAAACAAATTCAAGTGGTTTTGACTGTGATGCGGCATGCACACTGCTACTGCTGCTGTTACCTGCCTCCTCTGAATGCAGGGAGCCTGTGGTCCCCTCCTCTGATCAGTCACAGCACACAATGCAAGCACCGAGCTTTGTGCTCTCAGCGCAAAGGAGTGGGCATTTTAATGTCCATCTGTTCTATCCAGCATGAAGACCTCAACAAATTTACTTGTATTTTGGGTTTCATAGTGCATTTCTATGCGTAGTGCTTGTCCATGGCATTCCCTGCAGGAAGGGGTTTTGTTCAGCACTAGACTCAGGGACTGCCTTGTGTACGGTCAGCTGTGTTGCTGTGGCCAAAAGTAGTGTTCTGGGTAGTATTTGCAGGCATGAATGCACACACACTTTTTCTTCCTTGGAAGTTTTCAACAGATGCTGTTAAGCTTTGACTTTTCTGATTAAAAAAGTCCTACCTAGTGTCAATGTCATACAGACTCTAACTTTTTTTTTCTGGTTTCTTGTTTCTTAGCTGAAGCTTCTGAGGAAGCACAGTGTTGGCCACTGTGTGTATGCAGAGGATACCTCTGCACTGACAGGCATGTTTTTAATCACGTACGTTCCTTAAGAAAGTGCCTAGCTTAACTTACTTGCATCTGATAGTTGCATGCCTTAATGTTTTCAGTGGCTGCTTAGGGCTCATGAAGTTGCCACAGCCTGTCAGGTGAGTGATGCAAAGGACTGACAGTGCAAAGGAGAAATTATGCTTCAGAGAACAGTATGCTTGAGCAGCACACAGACACGCAGCTCACACCCTTTTTAGGCTGTTGGAGGAGTCCCCACATCCTGTCCCCTGGAGCAGGTACCACACCATGCCTCAGCTCCTCCTTTCCTAAGCCCTCTTGCTGTTCTGACTGCAACGGTGACTCTCACTGTCATAGTGAGGAATTCTGCAAGATCCCTCGAATGTCACAAAATGAAGCTCAGGATTAACTTCAAGAGAAGAACAAAGACTTTTGGCTGAAGGACTTGGTGCAGGGAACTCGGTGGAAGATGTTTGCAGACAATGTGATCCTGTGGCCCAGCTGTACTGGAAAATTATCGGCATCCTCTCAAAGCACAGTTTAGTCTTCCTTCTGAACTAGCAACACGCACACACAGAAAAAAGAGCTGACAAATCCAAATCCTTCTGTCTGTGCTCCCAGCAGCATGGACATAAGCCAGCTCTGATCCAAAACCTTCATAGCTGTGTAATGATAAGCAGTATACTAGTTGTGACGTCATGCTGTGCTGACATGGCAAGATGGCTTCCAGGGGGGAATGGGCTTGGGTTTATCTGTCCCAGGGATCAGGCAATACATGCTCAGCTCCTGTCTGCTCCTGCCCATGGTGACATGCAGGAGTGATTAGTTACAGATTTCAGCAAGAAGCTGCCACAGCCTAACAGCTTCGGTAGCCTAATGGTATGCAGAGATCTCATCACAGATATGGACTTACCCAGGTGGCAGAATGCGACAAGTAGACAACTCAGCATGCAAACACATTAGATAGCATAAACTTATTGCTCGGAGCTGAAGATAGACTGTTGGCTGTACTGTGATGTAGTACTGCTCAGTCAGAGCTGCACATATTCTAAAGTGAGGAATTGAGAGGTCACTGCTCTGGTTAGCATTAGTATGACTTTTCGCCACATAAGATCATGCTCTCCTTTAGTATTTATATAGCAGACAAAAAAAGAAGTCTCAACAAATTGGTAAATGTCTATTTCTCTTACAGAATAGAGACGGCATCCTTCCAGCTGTCTTCTGACCTATTGCTTCCAGGCTCTGTCACTGCTCCACAGTACATGGTTTAACTTCTTGTTCAGACATGTGTTCTGTGGACTTATTTCATTTTGCCTCTGTTATGGAGGCCACAAAGTCATCCAGTTCAGCACAGTCTTCTAGCCTAAGCCAGACTTTGTATGAGTGATCCCTATCTAACTATATTTCAACTAATGGAACAGAGCAGCCAACATCCACTTCATACCCCACTCTCTGTCTGTGACTGATACCTTCAAACATGCAAGTGGCAGGTGGTACTCAGGTGGAAGAGATTATTTTTTCCCTGTTTTCTCTGGGCTTTGCTGTCATTTCCTTGTGTTTCATAATGACTACAGCCACAATAAGGATCACATATATACAAAGAACCTAATGTGTTGACATCTGGAGGAGGTTTCGTAGAAAGATGAATACACAGAGTTTTGAACCAGCGACCAGCCCAGAATGAGCTACTAAACAGTGAGCATCCAGCCTCTCCCTGGTAGAAGGCTTGAGATTATTTCCAAATAACAGGCAGGGCTGAGAGCATCCAGTTCTGTGCCCTCTGCCTCCCTCTCCATGTCATTCTCTCCCAGCATTGCAATGTGAGACAGAGGGGAGCTAAGTGACAGCAGCAAGGTGCTGCTGATGGGGCAAAGGCTGCAGAATCTTCTTGGCTCCCACAGGAAGATGTGGAAAGTCAGAGAAAAAACTGCTGCTGAATGAGAATTGGTGTGAGTGCTGCTCCATGTAAGGAGTGTTTATGAGAGGACAAACTGTTGCATTCCTCTGTGATGAAGCAGAGTGTATCTGTCCCCAGAAATTTTAAAACACCCTCTAGTTACTTTGACATAGGCTGGATCAATAACTCCAGACGTGTTAGGAGTTTGCTCAATATCCTGCAGAATGGGGGATTTAGCACTGCTCTTGAAACACATTTACGACTGGAGCTTCTAGTCAGTGTCAATTCTGATAATGTGGCATTTATTTTAAGCCTAGACAGTGGAAACAGAAACAAAAAAATGGAAACACAAACATTTTTGGGGAAACCAAGAGGCCTGGAATTTTTATTACTGTAGTACCTGGTTACCAATCTGTGTGCAAATGCACTCATTTTTCTAACAACATTAACAACTTTGGAATACACACACCAGTTTCTCCTGCCCAAGTCAGCAAAGGGATAACTTCCACAAGGATGATGCCCTATGGACTTTCTGAAAACTGACCATCAGGCCTGAGAGGTGTTGTTAGAGCTCCTTTCTGCCTTCTCATTCATTAGCCGTCAGAGAACCCACTGATGCCAGGGCATGGGGATGGGGAAGGCAAGCAAAGAGAAAAAGTCATTAGAAACCAGGCTTCATTAATTCAGCTGCTGGAGAACAGTGTGTTCAGAAAGGTCGAGATGTTTCATTTGACCGAAACAAAATGCTTGGACATTCTTCAGTTAGAAAGCTTCATTCTTGACTATCGAACCAAATCAAAAAACTTTGCTTTGGTGAAGCAATGTGATGAAGAGCTTGGGGAACAGCAGCCTGGCTGCTGTCTCAAGGGAGCATATGTCACCTGCCATAAGCAGTTGTTTGAAGGAAAAAAGATGTGAAAATGTTTTATTTGTCTGGTGTCGGCATAGAGGTTTATTTTCTAGGGTACGTAGGTTGACATGGCCTTCATGCATGTGTGTATGTGCACAAGTGAGTTTTTGTCTGTCTGTCCTCCCAGATATGTCTTAACTTACTGACTGACTCAGTGAGCACATTATATCCCTCAGTCCCTCCTGCTGGAAGCTCTGGTATAGATGATATGGGATGCATTTGTGGAAAGCAGTAGCCTCTGCTGTTCTTCCTGTTGCAGCACCTGCTGGCCACCAGGTCCAGGTCTTTTCCTCCTATTCCCTTGTATATCAGTGAGCAGTGATGGATGTTAAGACAGCAGGTTTTCTTGACAGACCCCTTCTGCCCTCCACACCCTGCCTTAAAGCCAATACAAGCCCATAGGTGGAAAACTGTGATTAAAATCCTTGCCCCAATTTGTATAGAGTGAGTCTGAATTCAGGGCCTCCGCTCACTCAGGAGAGCTTTATAACCACTCCACTACAGTTCTGGGACATGGATGTCCCCAGCTTAGCAAATACAGGCATGACACAGCAAAATGACACAAAAAAGGAGGGGGGGAAGAGGCAAAGACTTCACCAGCCTACAGGACTGAGCTGCTGCCCCAGGGTAAATTGCTCGGGGCAGCTCACTACCGGACAGAGATGGAGTTTCCTGGAGGTTGGGGTGCCAAAGGATAGCAGACTTTGTCTGCCCAAGAGATGTTCTCCTAGAGGCTTCCCCTACAGCATTTTTCTCTGCTGAGTGCTTGTGGAGCACAACCGCAGTTCAGCCAGCAGTTTCCAACACAGCAAAAGGGAATGAGTCATTTGATCCCACTGAATTTTATGGTGTCAGCTCTGCTCCCAGCTCCCCCCAAAACCCTTTTGTAAGGACGCCTCATCCTAGCAGCAGTAAAAGCCATCAGTCTGATCTGGGGAGCAGACATCAGCACAAAGCAGCTTCAACACAGCCCATTCCACTCACAGCTGATGCTCTGTTTGATGTAGCAAACGCTTCAGCCCAGAAAAAATAAAGCCCAACATTTCCAGTTCCCATCTTCAAGAGCTCACCACCCCTTGTGCTATTTCTCTGCTACAAAATGCCCAAATGGCATTCTGTAATATTTCCTAGCTCAGTATATCTTCAACCACAGCCATGCTCCATTAAGCTATAAACCAGCTGCTGCTGCTTCTTCATACTGTAGCATTTCACCTCCTTATTGCTCCTGTGCTGCTATGCTCAGCTGCCACTGACTGCCGCAGGCAGGTGAAGCAGCATCACTGTTCCTGAGCTGGAGCTGAGCTTCTCTGGGTGTCCCAAGGGAAAGGATCTCAAATGGCAGTGAAAGAGCCTCCAATGCCATGCCACTGCCATGCCACGGAAGAAGGGACTGCAGCATTTCAAACACTTTCTTTTATGTAAGGTGTAAAAAAAAAAAAAAATCATCTGGAAAAAAAACCAAGACTGTTATGTATACTTAGAGAAACTGATCTGCATTGCAGGGATGCTCCCTGACCCAGACACTCAGCGAAGTGGAGCTGGTTTGTGCTCCAGTCATTTCAGAGTTAGATGAGCTCAGGGACTACTCTTCCCCCAACAATTAAGGCTGCCCCACCACATTTTGTTTGCTAGGTTGCCTGATGGAGCGAGTCTCATACAAAAAGATAAAATCTTGAAGGAAGTCTTGAAGACACAGTCAGAGAAGCAGGCACTGAGAAACACTTAGTTTGTTGGGAAGATTTTGATGTGGGAGGTGAGAGGATTTCTCCTAGTGAAGAACAGATTTTCTGGCCAAGCTCCGGTTCTTCCAGCCTTTGCCAGCACAGGGAGTCTGTCATAGTCTCTCTGGACACTTATATTTGAAACAAGGAACATAAAGGGGATTAAGGGATGTTATTACTTTCCTCTTATAATTGGAAGGGAGCTGCAATATATTCATTATCTGCTCATAGTCGATGCCATACTGTCCTACAGCACTGAAATTGCAGGATGACAATTATATCACTGATGACATAATTTATCAGGTTTTTGTTACTCAAGGTAATTCCAATGAGGTAATAAATCGACGTGTCAGTAACAAAATATTCAGTTTACCAGCTGTGCTCTATTTTATAGCCATAGGTTTAAGGATTTGAAAGGAGTGTATGCTAAGCACCACTTTGCAATTAGAGTCAAAGAGGAAATTAAACGTTTCGTTTTTGTTACAAAAGAAAAGAACTGTGTCTCATAACTTGTCTTTTTGTTCATGTTGCATAACAGCATCTTTGCCTTTTGCTTCTTCATTAGTTCAACCCAAAGATTGTGCTGGAGTATCAGTCTGGAAGCCTGTTCCACCAGGAAACCTTACCCTTGCAGTGACAGTGTCAGGACAATGCCAGAATCGGTTCAACCCTTTGCCCATTGAATCAGGGAAGGTTGCCTAGAGCTTCACGTGCTTGGAGAATCATGGAAAGACATGTTCCATTTAGAAAGACTACCAGAACTCTTCATCCAGGTCCAGGCAAAGCTGAAGCCTTTCTCTCAGTTTATTTTTGTAGGAAAGAGAATGTATTCTATGCAGTATCTCATTCAGAGGATCTGTGAAACAAAAGCAAACCCTTGACAAGAGGTTAAGTTATTAACCAGCAGGACATAGGAGAACCTCAGAGGCTTTGAATTGTAAGGACCTCACTGCTTTAAGCACAGCTGCCTCCCCTCAGAAAGTTTAAATTACCCTTCATTAACTGTGTCCCTTTCAATGCTTGCTCATATATTCAGCCAAGGTCTTCAAACATATCATGCTTATGAAGGCAGTGAAAGGAAGGGGCAGAAACGTCATGTCTCAGGGGTGTTTTGGCCTTGTCTTCAACTGGTCCCAGAGAACTGACACCGCAGGTGTCTTCAGAGGGTCCTACCACATGAGCTGCATGACTCTGTATGAGGCCCCCAATGCAGTGAACTGGGTTCTGTGTTGTTTACACTGACCCAGAAATCCAGTTAAAAACAAAGAAACTGGCTTCCTGGAGAAGCCAGTTGTCCTGAGACCTTCTCATCTTTAACTTAGCTTCAATATAATAGGAGTGGGCTGGTCTCAGTTATCTTAGATCTGTCTCTTTCAGAGAAATGATGGCAACTGATAACTCCAGTTTTAAGGCTGGCTCCTATGTGGACAGTCTCCTACAGACTGTTCAGGGGGTAGGCTTGCACATCCTTCTTGCTAACAGTGCATTCACAATACTTCACATGCATTTCTCCTTTTATAATTTCAGTGGTGTTAGTTCAGCTGCTGAAAGCCTTTGCCTTTTTGGTATTTTCTACCCACCTGCCATCCCCATTCTGATATCATACATCTCTGTTATTATCTGTTGAAGACAAGCATTATAGCTCTTTTGTTCTTTCCCCACATTATTCCCTGCATCCCTCATCATTTTTATACCATTCCATGATTCCTTCTTAATTGTCAGTATTTTTGGGTCATGAGACATCCTAAAATGAACCCAAGACATTTTATATTTGTCTTGTGACAGTCTAAATTCAAGGTTTCTAGCACAGCAATACTTAAAAACGAAACAAAACAAAATATCATGGATGAGGTTGAATATTTGCTGCCTCGGGCCAAGACACAAGGAGTGGATGAACTTGCACTGCTGTATTAGAAGTGGGAGAGCTCTACTTACATGCATCTTGAACCTTCATGAGGTAGGAGCAATTAGGAGGATTTTCCTTGTAGTCACTGCAGCAGCACTGCTGCATGTGGACATCATGTTTCCCTTCTTAGCTGTACAAAGGCAATCTTCCACTTTGTGCTCCTTGCTCTGCATGGACAGTGCCATAAAACTGCAGCAGCCTTTTCTCTTCTGTCAGAATGCAAATGCATCACTGACTCCCTTCTAGCTTTCTTTCAACGTTATTGCTCTCCATACTTCTCTCTCCCAGTGAATGTTATTTGCTCTCTGATAAATTAGTTTACTGTTTCCCAAGAGCTGCATCTCACTTAAATTCTGGCCATATTTCTAAGCTCTCCAGGGCTCTTTGTATTATTTTTCTTGTCCTTGTTTGTGTTCCCCCACCCCTTCCTCTGGACTTAATGCTATCTACATATTTTATTAACCAGTTGTTTTATTCCCACTTCCACATAACAAGTGGAGGTGCTCTGTGAAATGAGAGCTACCCGTAATCCCAGTGGGGACCACATGAGACACAGACCCCTTGTCTATTAATATTCCTTGTCTGCAATTCTTCAGATGCTTCCCGTGACAGTATTCATATCTAAGCCAATGGGAGATAACATTTTGAGAGGCACTTCATCAAACGCTTTCCTGAGTCCCAGCTCTTTGATGCCTGCTCTCTCTGCTCTCATCTCTCATTCATTTGGTAATTCTGTGAATTTTATATATATATATATTTTTTTTTATTATTATTTATTTATTTATTTTTTTGCACTTAGTCTTTGTAAACCCATGGTGCTCCATGTGTGTGTTTCCATTAGTAGATCTGTTTAATTCGTAGGACTTTACAGAGAGAGTCAGAGAAACATACCTTTGAAAGCCAGAAAGAAAGCTGCAGTTGAGTTCAGAGCTCTAAAGCTGTTTCCAAATACTGGAATACACTACACTGACTGAGCATGGATAGAGTCACTCTGGATAAACACTAACAGATAAAAGAGATTACATTCCCCTGTATGCATTTTCTTGTATTGCAAGAACTGTTAGCCAGTGGGGATTGAATCACATCTTGTCTCATGCAGAAAGCAGGATAAGTCGTTAGCTCTGCTAATTGTTCAAGATAAAGAGTAAAAGGTGATGACAGTTTGCTTTGTGTGTGGTTAAATTGGTTAAATGCACAAATGAAGCAATTATTTTAATTCTCCTTAGATTCATTACTATCATGGTATTGCACCACGCCAGCACACTAGTACTTGTTTGTTTTTTCCTCCACATACTTTGAATGTGAAGTACCTTTTCTTGGAATACACATTAAATAAATACAAGTTACACTGTAGTATACAATACCCAGTCACTTCATTTGGCATTGCATTATACACCATCCTTTGAGTTAGCATGAGCACACAGTATGAACACGTAACTTAATACTTCTATAGAGAGCTGTTGAATAGCTTGCCTGGATCTGATTTGTAAGGAAGCCACAGTATGAGCATATGCAAACTTGGAAATATGTGGTTTTGGCCAACTAGGATTCTTCGGTGTTGTTCTTTAATTTGCATTCTTTTTTCTTTTAAGACTATTTATTTATTTTTAAGCATTATAATGCTTATAACACCTCTAAGATCACATTTAACTAGATTGCTAACTAATATCTTACTGAGAAATGTATGATTCTTGAGAAAAAGATTTTCAGGAAGCTGCATCAGGTCTCACCACATCAGAGTTTTAAGTTATCAGCTGTGTGCAAGGAGAGTGACAGTACTGGCATACACATCCTGGCACTGGTGGTTGGGGATGGCCACTGTGAGTTCATTGTTGCCCTCACCCTTCCCTCGTCCTTGAGCAATGTTAAATCTGGTGTTCTCTGGAGTTGTTTTGTGCAAAGTGATAGAAGTGGATGCAGATACATGACATTTTGTGCACTTGTTGGAAATGATCAGTATATATGTTTTGCACAAAGCGCATGTGCTACATACTAAGGATGAGCTCAGTGGTCTGTAAAGCACTCTGGATCTGAGCTGAGCCTCACAGCTACACGTGTTCAACATTTCACAACCATCAGTAAGGAAAAAGCTGAGCTTTCTTTGAGGATTTCTCCAGTTCTATTCCTCTGGTATAAAATCTGTTGACACTCACATGAAATGGATTTGCACTTCCAGTGATGAGCCTTTCCCACCATACTAACTGTATCAATCTGTAACTTTCTTGAAGACTTAGAAGCTTAGGAAGACATTAATTCCTTATTATAATATCATATGCATATTCTATTTATTATTTTAAATAATATCTAAGGGTTTTAAATACCCTTTCGCTACCTCTACTACATAAGAGAGGACTAGATCAGTTGGTGTCCCAATGGCAGATAACAGCTGTATATGCTCATGTGCCTGGTGCTACCAAGAGCACTGACTTTTCTTCTCCCCTCAGCAATGTGCAGCATGTACATTATAGAAAATGTGGATTCCGTTCCAGCAGACCTTATTAGCACTCTGCAGAGGTAAGTACAGCATCATCTCCTCCGTGCACTTGAGCACTTTAGCTCTTGTCTCCCAGGAATTGGTTCAGTGTTTTGAAAGGTAAACTAGCTAGCTAAAAAAGGCTTTAAAGTTTTCAGTGAGTGTCTCATAGAGTCGCTATTCCTTCATTAAAACTAACAAAAATCTGTTGCCACCCAGTGACTAGCTGGTTGTACAAGCCCTTAAAGAAGTCTTGGGTATCTCAGTTTCCCCACTGGCTCCCTCCTGTTACACATATGGCTTTTGCATGAGATGAGGAGCCACAGTTGTACACACAGGGAGTGAAAAAATTAAATGAATTTGGTGAAGTTAGTTCCAAAGGTATCTATGCAGTTGGGATTCCAAAGGCTGAGGGTAGGAATCATGTAGGGCAAGGTCCACGTTCTCGATGAGATGTATGCATAGATCAAGATATTAAACATTTAGGGTACTGTTTGGCAGAAAATACAACACTGGAACTTTACAGGGTTCCTTAAGAATAGTTACTGGTAAAACAGGACTTCCAGTGCAGGCAAAGTATCCTTAGTTTGTCCTTCTTTAATTTAGTAACTCAGTTTCAAAAAATAGGGGCTGTATCTGCAGATCTCCCAAAGTCTGAAAGATTGTCCAATTACAACTTAAAGAATCGTGCAGCAACAAAGACTAACTGAAATTGGAAGACACTGTGGAAACAGTATGAGAGTCAGAGAGAGAACACTTTAATTTCTCTTACCAGTAAGTGGGGAGAACTATTGTTGTCCTTAAGTTTTGTGGTGAGTGGCATGAAGGTCCCTTGTCTCAGATGGGGATCTGCCTGCTTTCCCACCTTTCTTCCCTTTTTTGGCAGGGGGTTGGAGCTTGCTAATGCTTGAGGTCCCTTCCAACCCAAGCCATTCTATGATTCTATCACTCTTTTCTTCTGTTTCTCTCTCTTTTGCTTTGTGCAGACCTTGTGCATATATGAAAAGGTGACAATTCCTATGGATTTTTTTTTTTTTTTTTTTAGATTTACATGTGTTAACAAAAAAGAGGTTCTTAGTAGCTCTGTTTGGGCATTATGGGCAAAAAATAAAGTGTGCTGTTAATCTTGGGCTGAACCTGGGAGCAGTGGGTGGCTTCTCCTCCTGGGAACAAAAGGGAGATGCTAGAGAGGCCTTGCTTTAGAATCCTAGATCAGGATCAGGAAGAGCTAACAGCCCTTCCTAGGATTGTGCAGGCCCTGGGAGTTGTCCACAGAAGAAGACTGTGTTACTGTGTCTGTAAGGGGGAACTGCATGAGGATGTATTCTCATCTCTTGTCTACTATAGGTTTTGTCATTCTTGAGCTAACACAGGAGAGGGTCCAGTTGGTTCAGAAGCATTTGAGACTGAATACTGATAAAGCCCATTCATCTTATTGCTAGCCATTGCCAGCAATTGCTAACAGCTTTTGCAGGCTCACTCTGAGGCATGGCTGGGCCAACCTTGATGTCTAACCCTTGCATTCTCAAATCTGACCTTCTGAGTAAGCTGGCATTACTGCAAGTCAGCAAGTGGCCTGATGCATGCTGGCAGCTACATATTACTCATCAGTAGCTTCCAATACCAAATCCCTACTGCCTGTTGTCTGCTCCGTGACCTGTCTGTGTGCTGTTTCAAAAACGTCAGCCATACTGGATGTTCCCAAATCTCCCTGCCTTCATTAGGATCAAACTGAAGTCTTGTTTAGGAAAGTGCCACGACACTAGATCTTCACTATGCACTGTTAGCAGCCAGGATTCAGCTGCTTGCAATGTTATAAAGAAAAACATCTTTAGGAACTTTTTCCCCATCTGCCCTTTTTTTTTTCTCCTGTCCTAGATTTGTCACCCAAAACTTGTCAGACCCTCACTTTCCCCTCTCAGATGGAGAGAATGGGAAATCACGAAGGTCTTTGCCTTCTGAGTGGTTGAAAAGGCTTCTCCCATTGACTTTAACTGGCTCTACACCCTGCCACATGGTAAAAATGAGAGGGATTTCGCTTTGCATCTTGTCTTGGGAGCCATTCTGGAGCTCTAGGACTGCAGTGATGTAGAGAGCAGCAGTGGATTTGAGTCACAGCATTCTACATCTGCTTTGCGTATGTGCAGATGGTGACTTACAGCCTGAAGAATCATGAAGGATCGTTCTCTGCACTAGCAGTTAGTGACGTTCTGGGGCACAGCTGGCCGTCCCTTCAGCTGCATTGCTGCAGTGGCTTGCAGAGACTGCCAGAAAGTCTCAGTGATGCCTCTCCAAGCTTTTTACACTGGGTTATTACAGTGATCCAGCTTAGCATGTGGTCCCAAGAGGAGGGAGAAGAGAGAAATGTGCCCAAGTGTGGGAGCCAAATGAAAACAAGCAGACAAAAAATGGGGGAGAGCTTGAATACATCCAGTTCCTCTGCTCAGTTTTGTTCCCAAAGCCCTTTGTGTCTCGGGGAAACTGTCTCCAAGACTCTCCTCGCCGACACGACGCACAAATAGTCCGGAAGTGAGCAGGAGGAGGGCCACTGAGGAGTCCCCGGGCTCTGCAGGAAGAGAAAGGAGATCAGCCAAGTGTCAGCCTCACGACGTGCCTTCTGCGGCAGCAGCGGGGGCCGCTCCGCCCAGCCCTCTCACCTCCCGGCGCCGGCGGCGGGCTGCAGGCTGCCTGGCTGTGGTGAGCATGCGTGACTCAGTGCTACAGAGCGCTGCTGAGTCAGTGGGGGTGGGTGGGCAGCTTTCGTCGAGCTGTCGCTGAGGATTTTGCTGCGTTAAGCGAGCGCGGAGGTTGTCTGCGGTATTGGGCCAAGCTTTTACTATACACACAGACGTCTGTGACTTAAACTTGCTGGAATGAGACGAACACAGCAAGGAAAGAGCAGGTCACACAGAGAAGACAAAGACGGGCTCAGCGTGACTGCGGGGGGTGCTGCATGGAAAGCTGAACCGTTCTCAGGCTTCGTTTGCAGCCTGCCTAGTAAGGCCTGGGTTGAGCATTACAGACCTGGCTACTAAAAGCATGGAACTTGTCTGAGTTTATAGTAATGAGTTAATGATGGAGGTCTGCCTTTCTCCAGAAAGGCAAAAGCAATGAAAAGCAGGAGGAGAAAAATATAACTTTCCTCCTTTAACAGGCTAAGTTCACAAGGCAGCCTTGGAGCCTATGCAGACCTAGACAAAAACAAATGCAAGAGGCATGCTGATAACTCAGTGGTAATGCATGTTATCTAAGTGTGAAAGGTAAACAGTCTGAATGCAGATGGATTATTTCATATGAAAAGCAGGGCATAAAAGGTAAAATATCAGTGCTGTAATTTTTCTGCCTCTAGTATGTTTATTTACCTTTAATTGCTGACATCTAGGCTAAGTTGTTGGAAATATGTCAGGAAAAATTGATTCTCTGAAAAAGTGGTCAGACGCTGGATTGGGCTGCCCATGGAGGTAATGAGCCACCTTCCGTGGAGGTGATCAAGAAATGCTCAGGCACTGTTCCGAGGAACATGGTTTAGTGGGCAATAATGGCGACATATGGATGGCTGGACTGGATGATCTTGGTGGTCTTTTCCAACCTTGGTGATTCTATGATGATCCTGAACTGTGCCCCTAAAAAAAAGGAAAGTGTTGGGAGTTATCTCCTGAAACAGGATGTCTGTGGGAAGCCAGTGGCTGAATTTCGCTTTCCCCCTGATACCGGGATGGGGCCGACTCTGGTATGAGGATGAGTGGGGTCTTGTGCCTTCCTCAGCCTCAGCCTGGCAAGCTGGGGCTCACTCTTAGCCTGAAGATTTGTGTTTTCAGAAGGACTAACACTCACAACTAATGATAAATTCAGAAGGAGCTGCTAGTCATCCTGCAGTGAGATGCTATCCTGAAACTCCTTGCTTTTTACATTCCCATTTCCAACCATTGCTCTGATAAAAGCATGCTGTACTGTCAGATTACTGCCAGTTGTGGCAGTGTTTGATAACAGAAGATGTGAACTGAAAGTTTGGACTGGAAACACAAACAGTGGATCTGGAAAGGAAACGCATCTTACACACTGCTGCTGATGCCACGTGTCCCTCATGCCATTGGTGAGGGTTTGCGTACACTCTGAGATGTCACCATCTCAACTGAGAATTTTAGAAGATGTGAAGTTGCCTTCTAGCCTGTAACAACCACGTGAGGACAGCTGTTCTCCAGCAGGCAAAGTGATAAACCAACAGTCTGGCAATGAGGCTCTGTTCCTGGCTTTGGCATGAGTTATTTCAGGCAAAATAATTACATTCTGTGCCTTTGTTTCCTATTCTGTAGAAGGATAATAATGATGTGAATTCTTTTGATGTCATGCCAGAACTGTATGTTAAAAATTCATTTAAATATTCAGGTGATTCTCTGATTCTTTGATCAATGGTGTTGAAGAAGACTTAGATACAAGAATTAATGTGACCAGAACTCATTTTTAGCTGCAGCTACACAGCCTTTCCAGCACTGGATAATGATGCCTGGCTGCAAGATGCCTGCAATGATTCCCCAGCAATGGTTTTCTCTGAATTGGATTTGATGCACCAGCCATCACAGCAAACATACAACAAAGAAGGTGATCCTTTCTGAAACACTCTGATCAGTGCTCAAGTAATATTCAAGCTTGCTGTTCCCTTTACCACTAAGGAGCTTTTTGGCGAACAACTGACTGATGTAGAAGGGCCACACAGCTGCTGTTTCAGCAAATGCAAGCAGAAATTTTCTGCTGGTTTATTAATTTCAATGGGTTCTATTCAAATTGCCAACTCTTGCATCTAAAATTCCTGTACAATAGTGTCTGTGTGGGAGAGCCAGCTATGCAGGACTTTCAAGCCCCGGCTCCCTGTGAGAGCAGCAGATGAACCAAGACAAAATGCCCAAGTTAGATGCCAGAGTAGATGGCTGGAGCATGACCTAAAGCCTCTTCTGCCACCAGTAGTTGTTTTTTTCATTTGATAGGAGAATTGAAGCCCTGAAGAATAAAAAAAAAGAGAGAAGTCCATGTTCATCACCAAGTTTGGGGCAGCCCTGCGTGAACCCTCCTACAAGAAGCAGGCAGGTGCTCAGCTGAGCCACAGTCACTGCTGTCTTGTGGTATATGGCTGAAGTCCTAAATCTCTTTTTTTTTTTGTCAAGGAATTTTTCCTTTAAAATAGAATGAGAATTTGTTTGGCTCCCAAGAAGCAGTTGAGGTCATTTTCTCACAGATGGCAAGTGGCAAATCTTTTAGGAGCAACACTTGTAAAAGCATGTTGTGATTGTTTTATGTAAGAGAAATGTATTCATAACGAGTCCTGTTGCTGCTGTGCTTGTGATAAAGATCACAGGTAGCTGTGTTTGTCATAAAGTGCAGCATTGTTAAACCTTTTGTACAAGGATAAAAGTACAAAAAACTGGTTTTCAGCTGGGACTTTTTCTCCCTGAAGACAGGGAATCCAGAATCAAGCAGAGACTGGAATTTTAAAGCAGGTATCAGGGATGTCTTCACATGCCCTGGTAATATAGAAAATAAAAGAAACTGACTATTTTTAATCTAACTCTCAGCAAGCCAGTCTAAGAAGTCCCAGATTTATTATCACACCTTGAAAAAGTGCTTTTGCTAATCTCTGTTAATCCACAGGAGAGGTACTTGAAAATAATCACTATAACTAAGCTGTAAGTCTTGAAATAACAGTTCTTTCAGCTTTGATTTCACAGATCAATTGGTGACCAGTGTTACAGAAGTCAAAAAAGGGAAGGAAAACCCGCTGTTTTTACTAAGTCTGTGTATTACATAAATATCCAGGAGCCGTTTTGACTTTAATGTAATGACTGCTTGATCTTTGTGCATTTGGGCAGTAGATGCAGTAGTGTTTCACGGACCTCCCTCACTTTTTCTTTGGAAGGGCATGGAGAGGTTTAGGACAAGCCTCAACTGTGCTCCCATTCTCTATGGGCTCAGTGTTCAAGTGAGTGCCCTGAGTAAAATCACCCTTACTCAGACAGCCCTCTTGCAGGACTTCCTTCAAAAGTTTGAGATCACACTGTTCAACTCTTTACTGCATCAAGCTGTGGCTTCTGCTGACCATAGTTTAGCATGGATGCTAATTAGGATCTGAAGGACTAAAGAAAAGGAGTGGGTTGATGATACACGTGTTGAATAAAACCCATAACCCTGTGCTGCTCTGAGTGCATAGGTTGTTTGCCTCTGTTCCTGAGACATCCTGTCTCTCAGATCCAAATGTACCCTGAAACAATGGCATGGTATATTCCAAAGAGAGCCAGGCAGTGTGGTATGTTCCAAAGAGAGCCATTTTCCAAAAGGAGGCAGGCAGTATGGTATATTTATTTCATAAAAGAGGCAGGTGGTGCAGTATATTCCATAAATGAGGCAGGTAGCATAGCGTATTCCATAGACGAGCAAATGTTGCTTGAGCATCTACCACATGCTGTGTCTCTGTATTCACATAATAGGCAGTATTGTAATAGAACAGTGCTCAGAGCAGCTGCCCATCAGAGAACCAAATCATATGGATGCCCCTTTCTAGTGTTTGTTTCCATAAGCACACAGAAATTAAATGAGAAGCAGAGGTCCTTTTAAGGCCCAAATGCTGTACTTATCCACTAGTGAAGATGATACTCTGATGCAGGTCTTATAGGGGAGTGAGCTGGGTGGAAGTGCATTGGTTACTCCTCCATGAAGGAGAAAGAAAGAGACCTTGAGTTCACTTGGACTTAAAATCGAACAAAACTTTGGGCAAACATTTGGGACTTCCTTCAAAATCATCAACCCAGAGAAGGGATGATGGCAGGTTTTGTACTAGCTCTTCAGCTGTGTCCTACACTTATGCAATACGTAATTGTGCCGTCCAATTTGAGGTTCTGCTGGAGGGGTTATTTTGTGTTTTAAGAAATTACCTGACATTGCAAAGATGTGTACCACCTTGGCCTCTAATGACAGGGCCCAAGAAATTTACTTTGCATTGAAATCATTGAATCATTGAAAACATACAAGGGCACTCAGAGGAGCAGAGGCTGCGCCTAAGTGGCTCTAGGCTGCGCGGTGCTACATTGCCCTTTGTTCCTTCTCATCAGGTAGGATGAGAACCGATGTACTGCTGACCAAGGCCCAGAACAGCAAAAATACTAACCAGCAGCACCAACTGCTTGCTATCCAGAAGCCTCAACTGCTAACCAGCTGCTCCAAATGCTATCTAGCAGTTCCAACTGCAATACAGCAGTTCCAAGTGCAATCCAGCATCCCCAAGTACTATCCAGCAGCTCCAGCTGCTATCAGCCAGCTCCAATTGCTATACAGCATTTACAACGGCTATCGAGCATCCCCAACTGCTATCCAGCTGTGCCAACTGCTATCCAGCAGCCCCAACGGCTATCCAGCATTTACAACTGCTAAGCAATTGTTCCAAATGCTAACCAGCAGCTCCAGCTGCTATCCAGCTGCTCCAAATGCTAACCAGCAACCCCAAGTGCAATCCAGCAGCGCCAACTGCTATCCAGCTGCACCAACTGCTATCCAGCAGCTCCCACTGCTATCAGCCAGCTCCAATTGCTATACAGCATTTACAACAGCTATCCAGCTGCCCCAACAGCTATCCAGCAGTTCCAACTGCTATCCGGCAGCTCCACCTGCTAACCAGCCTTGCCAGCTGCTAACCAGCAGCTCCGACTGCAGACCAGCAGTGTTGACTGCCAAACATCTGCCTGCTGCCCATGATGGCATCTGCGTGGCCCCGGCCCTGCCCCCACTGCTGCCCTCCTTGTCAGTGGCTCTACGTCACCCAGTTGTGTGGTGTTAGCACCTCTTCAGTTGAATTCAGGAGTCTCCCTGCCCCTCAGCCTGTCTCAGGGGCTTTAGCACAGCTTGCCTCAGCAGCGCTCCTCAGACGTGGGCTGAAGGCAGACTGGGCCAGTATCATAAAAAACATGCTTTTAGCACTCTGTCATGGAATTATCTCTAGATCTGTGTCCGTGACAGGGGGTACGGGACCAGAAAAAAAAAAAAAAAAAAGGGGGAAAAAAAGTGTTAATGGTTTACAGTCCAGTCCAGCCTGACCCTTTGAGTAATTAGGCAGGGGACTTGCAGGCCTGTGCCCCGGGAGAGGGGAAAAGGAGGAAGTGTAGGGACATAGTAGATGGGTCTAAAAACAGCAACAGCAGTGATTGAGTAGGAACATTAATTTACTAAATACGATCTCAGAATGCGAGATAATACAATACAACACAGTACAATTGGAATAGAAACCAACATCACAACAAAATGAGAGCAAGAAATGTCCAAAACCGAGGCCTTACTCTATCACTGCAGGCAAAAGCAGCCAGAGAGCATGTGCTCCTCCGCAGCAAAGAGGCAGAGACATGTGACCTGCCAGGAGCTCCACCTTTCTTCCTGTGGGCACGAAGTCCTCTGGTGAATGCCACTCCTCCCCTACCCTCCAAGAACCAAAAAGAAAAAAGGCAGTTCACAGAACCAGAATGTGAACTCTTTAACTCCCCCTGCTTTACGTGATGTTATGCTTTGAAATACTGACAACAAAAATATCACAAAACTACGATACACCTGTCTGCTGCTGTTTTGTCTTCACCTGTGGAACTGTGCCTCTGCTGGGTGTTAGGCAGTAATTCAGCCTTGTTTGCGAGGCCAACAGGCGTGCCTAAGCAATGTGGGGGGCAAGGAATGCAGCGCCTCTTGGCCTGAGGAGCTCCATCCCTCACCTCTGCTCTGCAAGAGTGTTTGCTCTGTGCCAGTGGTCAGCAGTGTGGCTGCTCTCAGCCCTTCTTCACATCTACAAGCATTCTGATCATTTTCCTACACACCAGGATGCTCAGAGGTTGGGTGCCAGTGGGCTCTATGGTGTGCTGTAACACAGCAGCTGCTCAGGCCCACACCGTCCTTTGATCAGACTACCAAAGAGGGATGAGGGAGAGAATTGGAAATGAAATTGAACAGGTGGGAAGAAATAAAAAATATCTGCAAAGACGGAAGACAAAAAAGGAAACCAAAACACAGTAATAACACTACGTAAAGCCACAATGCAATTATTAAACACTTTCAGCAACACACAGCAATAAACAGCGTGCGTTTCTTCACAGCCTAACCAAACCTTACCTACCCAAATTTACCCCCCACCTGGAACAGTGATGAGTCATAGGCTTTTATTAAATACTTATAAAAAAGTAGCCAGTGCATCTTTGCAAGCTTTGTCACAGTGGCAAGGGAGCAGCAGCATCCACCATGTTGCTGCTGTGTCATGGCGGTGCAGTGGCACCATGTGGCTGTGGTGTCACTATTGTTCCATGGTAGGCACCATTACTCTAAGGCAGGAGAGCTCAGGGCAGCTGCTTGTCAAAGAACCAAACTCTCTAGATGCCTCTTCCCAGTGTTTATGTTTCCTCAGACACTGAGCAGAAATAAAGGCAGAAGCAAAGGAAATAAAGGGCCCATTTTGGCCCAATTTTGGCCTCTCTTACTTACCCAGTGGTGAAAATCATACTCTGATATGCTTACAGGGGAGGAAGGTGGGAAGGAAGCACATTGATTATATCTACTTGAAGGGGAAAGAGAGACCTTGAGTTCACTTGGAATTAAAAATGCAAAAAAAAAAAAAAAAAAAAAAAAGATAAATAGTTGGGAATTCCTTCAAAATCCTCATCCCAGAGAAGGGATGATGGTAAATTTTGTAGTAGCTCTTCACTCATGCCCTGTGCTTCTGCCATATGCTGTGGTACTTTCCAACATAAGGTTTTACTCAAAGGGTCATTCTAATGCTGTAAGCATCACAAAGCTACAAGAGGTTCTGCGGAGATACATCAAAAGCATTTGATGTTCATAGACAAAGAACTGTATGGATCCTGGGGTCTTCTAATTATCTTGAGTAAAGAACTGGACCTCCTCAGAACAGTCAGCACTTGATGCTTCCTGTGGATGTGGGCAGCATGTAGTGACCAAACTGAAATGGAGAACTGGATGTGTGGGATCTGTGTCTTCAAATGCCCTCAGATGGATTTTCCTTCATATCAGTGTGTTTCTACAGAAATGTTTGATTATGTGTTTCAGTCAAGCCCGTTATTCTGGACTCTCAGTAGACATGGAATACATCTTGCTCAGGTCAGTGCAGAATTGAGAGAAGTAGTACAGATACAGTGCAGTGATTGCCTCCAGGATCTCATGGAGAATTCCACTGGTGTTTCTTCACGTTTTCACTACAGCTGTCCTGAAATTTTTGATATCCACACATGGAAAACAGATTCTAAGCTTCCATGCTGCAAATAATGTCTTTGAGTTAACCCACTTGGAAGGAAACTGTCTCTCTTTTATTTCTCAAAATATATGGCTCTGATAGCAATGGGAAAAGGGAGAATGGCTTTAAGCTAAAAGGGTGAACTTAGGCAAGATGTTAGAAGGAGGTTCTTTGCTCAGAGACTGGCAAGGCACTGGCATAGACTTCTCAGAGAAGTTGTGAATGCCCTGTCCCTGGAGGGGTTCAAGTCTAGGTTGGATGGGGCCCTGGGCAGCCTGGTCTGGTGGGTGGCAGCCCTGCTTGCAGGGGGATTGGTTTTATAATCTTTAGGGTCCTTTCCAACCTAAGCCTTTCCATGATTCTATGAAATATACACAGTAAACATAATTGAATTTCTACTTACAGGGAAAAAAAAACCTTTGCACCCCTGTTCCCTCATGAGAGTCACCAGTGCCACAGTCAAAATTCTCCCACCCACTGCCACTTCTCCCTGTGCAGACCACTAACCCTGCACCTTCTCTGTTGACAAGCAGCAGGTCCAGGAACATACTTCCCCTTGCTGGCTCCCTCACCATCTGTGTCAGGAAGTTATTTCCCACACACTCTAGGAACCTCCAAGACTGTTCCCTTTCTGCTGTATTGTGTTTCCAGCAGACGTCTGGGAAGTTGAAGTCCCCCACAAGAACAAGATTAGAGACTGCGAGACCTCATCCAATTGTTTATAAAGTATCTTATCCACCTCTTCATCCTCGTTGGGTGGCCTGTAGCAGACTCCCACAATACTCAGTCTTATTGGCCTTCCCCTTGATGGTAACCCATAAGCTCTCAACCCTATCATCCCCATTATTAATTTCCAAACAGTAGTGGAAATGCTAAGTCACGGCCTGAACCAGTGATCAAGCATCTGGTGAGAAGGCAGGGCCAACCCAGGGGAGCTCAGGTGCATGCAGTGTACCTGAGTGACTGGAAGGTGTGGAGTCAGGATCCACCCCTTCCCAGACCTCATTTAAGGGTTGGCAGTGAAGGTGAGGGCACTTTCTGCTGGAGATTTCTGTCTACCTAGGGTCTTCTAAAGGTAAGCAGCTCTTTTCCTTTGTTTCTGTATCTGTGGTTGCTGCACTTGAGCTTATTCTCATTTGCTGCAACTGAAGACTTTGCCACTCTGCTCTTATTGTGGTGCTTTCCATCCTGTTATAGCATTACACAGGCGTTCATGTTTTTTTCTCAACATAGAGGGCTGCATCACTGCCTTTCCTGCCTTGCCTATCTCTTTTGAAAATTAGTAGCCATCCATCACAGCGCTCCAGCTGTTTGAGTCATCCCAGTATGTTTCTGTGGTGGTGACTATATCATCGTTTTCTGACCATACAGAATCTCCTCAATCTCCTCCTGTTTGTTACCCATGCTGTATGCATTAGTGTAAATACACCTCAGCTGGGCTGCATTTTTGGGTGCAAGAAACCCTCGTATCCTCTTTTGTTCATACTCAGATTTACGTTTATGGAAACAACCTCACACCAACCCTTCTGTTCTTCCTGCAAAATGGTATGTCATTCTCCTCCACCAAGACGCAAGAAATCTTGCTAGGACATTCCTCTCCCTCACCAAACCATTCTGTGGTTCTGAACACCAATTTGCAGCCAGAATGCTTGAGGTGTGACTCTAAAGGACACTTTCTCATTCAAGAAAAACCCAGTTTGTGTCCTCAACATTGCTTAAAGTTGTGAGTGCAGTGGGCTTGGACAGGGTCAACCCCACTGCATAGGGGATGCCTTTAAGCCACACAGTACTTAAACACACACAGAATTTCTCCCAGTTCTTCTCAGGTGAACCAAAGAATTTTTGCTGACAGATGGGGGCACTGCCTGCTGTCCTCTCTGCTGCACTCCTGTCTCTTGTCACATCCCTGCAGATGGACACCAGTGCTCTTGCCACAGGCTATGTTTGGTTTCAGTTTTCAATTTTTTTTTTTCCTTGCAAATAGTAAGGCTGAAACCTCTTTCAGTAGAGCAAGCAATGTGAAACAAAACAAAAACACCTCTGAAACTATAGCTCAGTCATGTCCCAAGGCTGCAGGCACAGAGGCAGACTTATCCTCAGAGTGTGGGAACTCAGGGGGCAGAACTCAAGGCAGGGAGGTCTGCCACATGTTAAATATGTCTGATTTTCTGTAGGCTTTCACATGCAGCCTGCATGCCTTCAATTCTTTCTCAGATCTTTGCAAAATGTAATTCAGTTCTATTTACTTGTGGTTCATTTGCAGTTCTTTTCAGTTCTGAATTATGAAATTATTCCTCTTAATGCTGTCAGGAAAGTTAATAATATCCAAGATCTCAGATTAAAAATTAAATATGAGCGTAACATTATTTTCCTCTGATAAATATTCATGTACAGTACATACTAGTGCAGGACTTTTCCAGAAAGAAATAAAGGAAAATATGTAGGCCTCATTCTTATTTTATTACAAAGTAAAAATTACAAGAGCTTTAGGCAAGATTTATATGTGCGTGTAGACATTATTTCTGATGTTGGTGCAATTATGATTTTCAAATGCAATGGAATGGTGATTTTTGAAATATGTCAGTGTTTCTTTTCTTTCTTTTTAGCTTTTCTTTCTTTGCTTGAAAACTTTTAACAGGCAAGCTTGTAAATAACAAGAACAACTGGGGTCCGGAGTAGCGCATGTACCTGCAGCCTTATGTAGGTCCTGACTCAAGAGTCAGTAAAGACTCTTCAGCTTCTTCACAATTGCTTTCTAATATTGGAAACTTAAGGAAATCAGTATTGTGAACTTTGCACTTATTTTTCTCTGCAAACACACGTGTAGTCACTATTAAGTATGTATAGTTAATTTCCTAATGCCATAATACAACAAAATATTCTGACTGCTTTAAGGGACCAATGTGTTCCAACCCAGGATCCTGAGGTGGCATGTGTTGGGGACCCGAAGAATGATCCCGGGATGGAACAAAGCATTCCAGCAGTTTTAAAGGAAGTGGCTACAGCCACAAATATCTTATTTTGTAGAGGAAGTTGATCTTGGTAGTTTATCTTGTTTTTGCAAGGACTTGCTTTGCAAGCAGGTGTTATCTCCCACACACCTTAGGAACCTCTGGGATTGTTGCCTTTCTGCTGCATTGTAATTCCAGGAGATGTCTGGGGAGTTGAAGTCCCCCATGAGAATGAGGGGTAGAGACCATGAGACCTCACCCAACTGTCTGTAGAAACCAGATTCTTAGTTTCTGTGCTACAAATGATGTGTTTGAGTTAATCCATTTGGCAGGAAAAAGTCTCTGGTTTATTTGTCAAAATACATAGCTCTGAACTGATTTTTAAATGGATGTCTGATTTTAAATAAACATTTGAAATACTCAGTCAATGCTGTTAATCAAATTAGTGATTCAAAGTATTTTTGCATTTTCTCTCAGGTACTTAATTTTGCTTTTTAAAATCAGTGTATTATATGATCATATTTTGAAAGTGCAAAGACTCAGTCAAAACTGCAGAGATGGGCCTCGCAGAGGAGACATTTTGATGGTATTTTTTTTAATATATATATGCTTGTTGTGTTATTTCCAGCTCCTAGCACTCTGTAGTAACCAAATGTTCTTGTTTTGTATTTTTGGGGCTGATAATAGCAGCAGCCTGCAACATTCTAGTACTGAACAAAGTGCATTTGGTGGCATGGTATTTTGAGAAGCCTGCCTTGCCTCTACTTGTGTAACTCTGGATGTGTCCTGTCTGTCTCCTCCTCCTGGGTTCCTTCACTTTGGCTTCTGAATTCTTCCTCCAACAAAACAACTCTTAAGCTATTAATTTCTCATTGTATTTTAGTATCTATTAATTGTTGAACAATCTGTTTGGCTTCTGAGTACTCCCATTTTCTTCTCAGACTGACAGGTGGGAGGGGAAAGGCTGTTCCTGCTATAGGTACCATATGAGCCAAGCTCTGTGTGTTTCAGGTTTGTCATACATTTTGCTCAGAAACACATCGCTCTTGTTGATGCAGTTTTTGTTGTCGAAGACTTTCACTTTGAATCAAAATGCTCAGCTGTGAATGCTGCAAGCAGTTTAAAAATAGCCATGGAGCATATTGTTAAGAGAGTGCTTGGAAGCCTCAGCCAAAACCAACCATTCTTGTGAATCTGAATGTTTCCCTGTTGCTGAGGAATGCTAATTAAGCTTTCAGTGCAGACAGGAAACATATTTAGCACGAATTTTCAGTGAAAAGGAGCTGATTTCTCTTACCTTCTTCCCTCGGCAAGAAAAGGGAGCCTGTTAGTATTCTACTTTTCCCACTGGTTCTCATGTTTATTTACCCCAGAAATAAAGAATCACATGAAATGAGATACACTTGTATCATGATGCATTCATTCTCTTGCCTTTCCGAAGGTCTTCTGTAGTCTGCAGCAATGCCTGTGTAATTTCCAGTAAACAATGAGAAATGTTTGCAGATTCATCTCTTTTCTCCTGGGACTCTGACATATTATGGCTGGCACCAGACAACATTGGTCTTAATAAATAATGTACAAGCACATGGACGCACTTTTGAGAAGCAAGAGGTCAAACAAGGTATTACAGTGATATCCCATGGTGCGAAACTAAGTCAACTCCTTTCTCCAGTAGATGAATTGACCAGTGTGGATCCGTGACTTGTTCCTATCGCTACTAAGACTAAAAGGAAAATGTCTCAGCTTGCTCACTGCAGTTCACTCTGGCTGATAGCCAGGTTCTCCACCAGTCTGTGCCTTGTTTGTGTGCCCTGTGCCAGCTTAAATTCTTCTGTAGCCTTCAAGACCTCAAAACAACTTTTCAGTTTCTCCCTGGGTACAGATTAAATTAATCTGGAATTTAAAGGTTCAGTGCTGCTGTGGAAGAGAATGGTCCATCACTATTCTGTTAATAGGAAGCTGTGACTGTATCCTGCAAGTATCATTTATTAGATACCAAATGTTCTACTGTCACTTTACTGGAAACACAGGAATTCTGGTTTCTTCTTTACTGCTTTCTCAGCCATGATATTTTATGATTGACAGTATGTCTCCCTACCTGCCAGACAGGATGCCAGTCTGTCAAAATTGTTTCCTTTTCTGTTTGTTTACTACATAGAAGAAACTGATGTAAAATGCATTTATGCAGCTTTGATCCAGGGGGGGAAAAAAAAAAAAAAAGACTTGTTCTGACCTAAACTTTTGGAGGAGGGAAAAGCTTGGACAAATCAAAGACATAAAAAATAATTCTCTGTAATCAAATACGGAGGCAGTAGAACAAACCTGTTTGGTGTTAATTAGCATCACTCACCAGATGAAACATCATCACTATCCTGAGAAGTGCTAGTACACTGGGCACTTGCAAACCCTGGGCTGCCACTAAGAAAAATCTGGAGAGCTTTTGAGATGTGAGCACTTCTAAGCACACAAGTCCCCTGGAAATATCAACGGAGCTGTCTGAATGAAAGGGATGTTTACTGCTCTTTGCTTCTCTTGCAAGCTGATTGTTTTGGGAAATCTCTTTTTGCAAGTGTCAGGCTGACCTGTGAAGAAGCAATTCTCCTCTGGATAATTTTGGCGGAACAACCTGACCTTCAAGAAACTATGACTAAGAGTGGCCCTTTATTTTCTTGTCACCCTCACAGTGTGCAGTCTGTGGCTGAGTCGTATGATGAAGTAATGGAGTCCAGAGATTCACTTCTGAAAACTGCTGTCATATAATAGCAATGCCAGCACTTATGAAATCTCCAGGTGAACTAGCTCAAAGGTGGTGTTCATGACAGTAGAAGTGTAGAGTCATTTAAAAACTGATTCTATGGTAAAAGTATGTCTGGGGCTGAGATGGGGTTTGAACACAGCTCAAGGAACGAACAGAAATTCAGGGCCAAAGAGTAAAAGGCTTCTTCCCTGCCTGCCAGGAATTTATGGCAAGCTGCGGAGTGACAAAGACTTGATGATTTTTCCAGTGAGACTTGTGGAGATGCTATTAAACAGATATATAACAGAGAGAATCGACTGGAAGGAAAAAGGACAGGGAGGAGGAAAATGATGTGATCCATGCTCAGAGGCTGCTAAAGCTTTTGAAAAGTACACATGGGTAGCCAATACAGCTTGCCAATTTTGGCTCACCAGTACTTGCTGAGATGCAATTCAACCAAAAGACTTGCAAGAGAAGGACCGATCCTTTAAAGCAAAGGTATCTTAGAGACAGCTAGTGACCTTGCATGGGACTGTAGGTTTTTCCCAGTGTGACTTTTATATAAAAAGATTCCTCCATAAAGTCAAAGGAAGCAAAGGGTTTTTGTTGTTAGATGTTTGATTCCTAAATTGACGTTCTTTTTAAAGTAGATTTGTGGAAATAATGACTGTTGTCATCAACAGGCACTCTGTATGGAGGAACTTGGCAGAGGAAAAACCCTTCAGTTCTCAGCTCCATGAGTGGGGAGGGCAGAAGTCGTACTTGGTCAACAGGGTGAGTAGAGTTGCCACAATTCCATTTTAAATACAAATTAATAACAAAAACCAAAGGAAAGATCTATAGTTAAAAAACAAACAAACAAACAAAACACACAAATAAATAATCCACAATGAATAGAAGGATTTATCTATTTTGTTGGAAATGCTTTTAATTTTCTTTCTATGAGTAAGACCAATGACAAACCCAAAGTAACTGGGTTGAGGCATTGCAATTTGGTCACAGCTATACATGTCTAAATCTGGAGAAGTTTGTCTGCATCTTACATCTGCTTGAAGTTGGAATCTATTTACATTGCTTACACTGTCTATTTACACTGTTCCATCTGGGAAAAAAGGGAAGGATTAAGTGTGTGTTATACATATCTTTTTATCTGTTTGCAGACCCTACAGCTTCCACTACCATACCTGTAGACCTAGGATCCCGAGTCTGAAATGAAGCCCTCTTCTGTAGATGTGTAGCCTCTCAAGTTTGAGTTGTGAGTACCTTTCTCAAACTTCTTGATATTTAATGTCAGTTGCTTGATTCATTGTGATGCAGAATATTTTCTCTTTATTTTTGCTGTCATTGGAAAAATGTGGGAAGAAAACTCACTAACTCCAATGTGATGCTAGAAAGCAGCATTTCCTTATTCTTGTGATACGTGTTGGGCAACTTAAGAAATCAAGCGCATGCGCACACAGTTCAGGTTCTGCATTTAAACGGATAAGACGTACAGATGCAATATATTGGCATGCATATTCTTTTCCAAGAACTCATTAATACATGCTAACATCCCTCTGAGCATGTGTGGTCATGTCTATGGTGGTCGTACTACTACCTCCGTCCTCCTCTTTATCTCTCCTTCAGCTTCATCATGGTGTCCTTTGGCTGACCTTTTAGCTGTTTTTCCCCAGTTTGGCAAATTTCCATGGCATGTTATGCCATAATGTGCAACTTTCTATCTTGGTGCACTATAACTCAAAACAATTTATATTAAACCCAAGAAAAAGTCCTTGCACTTGGTGGATGCAAAGATAAACGTAGCTTATTGTGATTTGAATGCTTCAGTGAAGAAGGGATTTGGAAAAACAAGACTGTGCACATACCAAGCAGAGCTAAATGGAAAACTTTAGAACTATCATTCATTAATTCCTTTTTGCTAAATTAATATATTGGCCCTAAAGTTAATATATTGATCCCTGTTGCTAAGCCAACTTACATCAACACTATAAAATATCAATAGATATGCAGATGTTGGAAATACCTTGGGAAATGTTAAATACTAATCAATTTCCCATCTCTACATCTTGCATTCTTTTAAAAAAAGCCAAAGAATTAATAGATTTTGTCTATTGTACTATATTCAGTTTATTATATAGCCATCATTATTGAATTATTTTGTATGTATTGATACTACTTAAAATGGTTAATGTTCTCCAAAGTGCTGTATGCATTTAGAATGATGTATGAGTAGTAAGAATAACCAGACTATATATGTCAGAAAGAAATAGAGATGTAAAGAAGCTGCATGATTATTTCTTGTACCTACCTGCTCATGGTGGACATGAAGAGGGGCTCATTTCCCAGGTATAAATATATCACTGCTTCAGTTATCCTTTATGTAAAATGACATTAATGACATATCTCATAGGGGTTCTGTAAGTCAGCAATGTTTGTGAAAACACTTTTCTATCTTGATATGAGAGACACTTTAGAAGTGCAGTGAATTAATGTTTTTTCTCAAATGCTTTTTGAGTTCTACAGGGTCAGGGTTTTGTGGCTTGTTATCAGTATTCCACCAAGTGACTTGCTTTCTAATCTCTAGATTTGCTGTGTGGTGATCAGAGTTTAATGAAATGACTGTGATAGCCAAAGACAATTATGATAATTGAGATCTTTATGGGGAGGAAGCCCTTAGTTTGGGTTTTATGCTGGTTCACAGTGTGAACCCTTCACAGCTCAGAAAAAAGCTCATCCTGGGACATACAATGCTCTCAAATATCTGTGGTGACTAACTCTGTATACACAGTTCTGACAGAGCAAATGAGAAGAAGGGCATGACTGCTTTTATTTCAGCACAAGAAACTGAAGAGAATTTAAGAGAATACTTCATATTACAGTACGTAGAAATTTTGGCTTGATGCTATCTTAGCTGACTTGTAGCTACTTATCAAAGCCTGCTATTACAGCTATGCTGCAGAGCTCTCAAGATATATCCTTGCTTCTTGGCTGAGTCAAGCTTTCATGCAGATACCTATCAAAACTTTCCACTCACAAACAAAATATTGTTACTTGGTAAAGTTAAGTAAGCCAAGTCCTGATCGGGACCCATAGACTTGTGGGTGTTCAAGTTCCTCAGGTGGTCCCAAACCTAATCTTCATTTATAGGAAGCAACGTCCCTACCCCTTGATCCCCTCCTGCCAAACCAAATGTTTGAGGACTGTGTGGTGAGCAGTTGTCAGGGAGGACCTGACAAGAGGCAAAAAAGTGAAGTACCTCAGCCTTCTCCTTGTCTGTTGCTACCAGCCTGCCTGACTTTCCTTTTCTGGTTGAGGTACCTGTAAAAGCCTTCCTTGTTCTTTTTTGCAAAGTTCAGTGACTTTCCTGACCCCATCCCTACACAGCCTAGCAGCTTCCTTATACTCTGCTTGTGGTACCTGTCCCTGTTTCCATTGCCTCTGTATTTTCTTCTTACTCTCAGGACCAGCAGGTCCTGGTTCAGCCATACTGGTCTCTTGCCTTCCTTTCCTGACTTGCTACACCTGGGGATGGAGAGCTCTTGTGCCCTGAAAAGAGCCTCCTTGAAGCTCTGTCAGCTCTGCTCTGTAGCCTAGTCCATGAGGGCAGTTTCCCAGGGTGTTTTGTTGACTAACTCCCTGAAGAGCTGGCAGTTAGCTTTCCTGAAGTTTTGCTTCCTAGTTTTGCTCTTCACCTGTCTCTTGTCCCTCTGGAGCATGAACTGAATCATGGCATGGTCACTACAGTCCAGGCAGCCTCCAATCCAGATGTCACCAGTCAGTTCAGCCCCCCTTGTGGGCATATTATAGTGCATATCTAAGGAACAGTAGGATTTCCTGGGGTGTGGTGTCTGGTCACCAGCTGTTAGAGAGGAGGAGACACAGCAACAGGGTATCTACTTGTTTCAGAATACAATAACTTGTTGGATTTCCAGCTTCTCAAAACAGAAGAATAGGCATCAGTCTGATTCCTAAAAAAAGAAAAGTAAGGAACAGCATGCTGCTTGGAACTCTTTACAGTCCTGAAAACCAGTTATTTCTTTCTTCATCTTTGCTGCTAAGCACCTCCTGAGCAATTTCTGCTGCCCTTGAATTGATTTTTCTCAATATTGCATGTAAAGATATTTCAGAAATCAAGAGGGTTTGCTTTTGAAGCTAAATCATCAAAACATATCTTTTTATTCTGAATGGACCATTTGGGTGACCATTTCTATTTCAAATAAGCATGGGCAAAGCATAGACTTTTTGAGAAGTGAACTTAATAGGTCCAGTTCAGAAGTGCAGCTCTCAATGCCGGTGCAGCTCTCTGCTTCCAGTGTGAGAAGAAAGCAGCGTATGAATTGTGGGAGCTGAGAAGGAGATGCCATCTGACCTGGCTCTTTCTCCACCATTGCAGTCACCAGCATTCTTTCTTAAGAGGAATCCTGGCAAACTGGTGCGGGTACTTTTTATATCTAAATTTGAAGTCAGCAAGGTCCTGTGGCTGACAGGCAATCCTATTGCCTTTCTGTTTGGTTCTTCTGCTTTAGCTATTGTCATGTTCTGAGGCTGCTTTTTTGCTTTTTTTTTTTTTTAATAAAAAAAACCAAAACAATTCAAACAGGCTGGGCACTGGCACACAGACAATTGTCAGCATACTTGTGCAGAATTAATGTTGATATTCTCTTCATTGTGTTCAGGATGTCCAGAAGAACTCAGGAGCAAATTACAGTCTGGATTACTGTTAGAGAGATGATGGAGCAGACAGTCTCTACTGAAACCTTTTTTTTCCTCATCTACTTCTGCTGCATTGCAGATACCTGTTCAGTCATGCCTGGTGCTGAGATTAAATGGCTCCAGCAGTGAGGATGCCAGTGACTGGGATTGGATTGCAAAGGCTTGCACTTGTACGTCAGCAGAGTGGTTGATTGTGACCCAGCTGCTGTTGCAAGTGAATTGCACCTTGCGTGGGACACGTACCTAGGCCTCAGTCTAATCCACAGCAGGGAAGCCACCATTTCATGTGATGCTGGTAGCAGTCCCAGCACCACAGCAGAAACTGCACGGAGATCTTGGGGGCAGTTTTAAGACAAATTGGAAGTGCAGCGTGAAAGCACTCTTTTCAGCTACATACTCTGCGTTGTGGATTTGTGGATTTATGAAGTCTCATCTCCAAGACTAGCAATATCGATTCCTTTACAGGCTGACTGGGTGTCCACCACCCTTAAATGAATCCAGGCACTGTGAAGGTAGGCTTGGTGTAAAGTTGTCCCTTCACACCCATTTTTGGGCTTATTTGGACACTGCAGGAAAACGCTGAGTGTTTTTAAAGAGGGAAATTAAATCTGCACCTTATGGAGATAAGATCATTCATCCATGTCTGCTGCAGTTCACAATTTTCACACCTGGAAGTCCCCTGTCCACATTTATCCCATTTAAGTAACAGGGCAAGACCACTCCACATTTTGTTGTACCTTTTAATGAAGGAGGTTGTTTCAGAAGAAGCTTAATGAGATGTGTAGAACTGCAGTCTGAAAAGTAAGCTGATGGCATGAGGAAGACTGAAGAGCCTTCCCAGCTACCAGTTCTTACATCTACTTGCCCTTCATGTGCATCAACAATGTTCACCCATGAGTTGAGGATTCATTTTGCAGAGGTGACTTGCATTAGGTGCCAGTGCCAAATAGCAGAAGCACGGATGTAAATCCTTTCTGCATGAACCAAAATAAGTTTATCATTGGTTATATCTTTTCACTTTCAAATCTCAAGCCATTGTCACCAAAAGGATGACTGTATAGTAGTCTGTCTGTGTATTTTGTGACTCACTCGCTTGATAGTACCAACTTCATCCACTCTGCTCAGAGCACGTTTAGAAGTTTCTGTGGCAGTGCAAAGTGGGATGTAACCAATGGGAGAAATAGCAAACGAAAGTGCACAGGAAGTTGAAAATGCCAGAATTGGGCTGTCCCATGCTACTTCAGCTTAGGTGTTCCCTCTTATTATCTTGTCAATGTTCTGAAAGCCTATCATGACACTGTAGTCTCTACACCACTTCATTTGTAAGTGCTTCTGCTGAGAGTGTCATGAGAGAAAAGATAACGCCAGGTGTGCAGTAATTTTATTGAGGATAACCAACGTCGCAGTAAGAGTGGGGTTAAGGGCTGCTGATCATCCACAGAGGTCATCAAATGAGCCTTTTGCATCATGTGTTCATAATCCTGAGTTATTTGCTCTGAGTGAATTATCCAGTGAATTACAGCCTTGACTAATTTGAGAACGGGTCCTAATTTCCACAGATACGTCACACACATAGATGAATTGCAGGGTACACTATCAAGAGGATATTATGTGTGTGGTAAAAATGCACTGGTGCATTGCCACCTACAATTTATAGATGGTCTGTGAGCTTTTGCCTTTTATTCTTATGCTCCAGGGAGTCTGTTCATGAGAGTTTCAAACTGTGATCAAACTTTTAATTGAAAGTGATGGGCCAGAATGTTACTCGCCATGCTTTGGGGAGTCCTGGCAATATTGCCATCCACAGGGCAGCCACTCAAACCCAAGGTGATTTCAGCAAGCTCCCTGATCCCATCTTGTCCTGTTCGCTCATGGTGAGTCTTGCTCTATAACTGCAGCGTGGAGTTGCCAAAACAGGATAAAGAGAAACCCAAAGCGAAGTTAATACATCCCTCGCTGTAGCAGAAACAAGACACGGATCATCTCCCCTCTTCTTTCCTGAAGGAAGCAAAAACCCAAGGCTGTGATTCTTGGCTGAAAACGGACTGCCTTCAGTGTATGCTGTGTGCCAGCTGGGAGCCTGGCTCTGAATTTGACAGTTCCAGCTCTTTCTCTGAAAAAAGCTGTTGCTTCTGTCTTGTATAAATTCTGCATTATATTCAGTGTATGTAAAAACAACCATAAAGTAACCAGTGACCTTGACCATAGCATCAGCTAAAGGAGAAGCAAAGAACTCCCCATGGTATGCAGTATCATTTATCAAGGCATATTTCTATTGACCATACTCCCTCTAAGGAAAATATCTGTCCTTAAAGAAAAAGATCTCAGACTATATTACTGAAACTTTGGGAAAAGTTTGGGTATGTCTTAGCAGTGGAGGATCAGAAGTTTTAAATCAGCTAAAAAAGTCTTCTACTATCTATCTCCCCTCTAATCTCAAAGCAATTGTCCCAGTGGTGACATAGATATATGGCATACTCTCTTCCCTTCCCAAATGCTGCAGTCCCTCCCCACTTCATCCAGGAGTGTGCTAATGCTGTGCTCTGCAGCACCCCTGAATTCTGCAAAGTGGCAGTCGTGCATCCAACATCATGGGATCTTGTTCTCATGTAAGCCTGTGATGTTTGTCTGGTTTCGTTCGCTGTTTTGCCTCAGTGGATGAATAGGCAAATTGTGAAACTCTTCTTTATAATTCCTAATGGCATAAAAGTATGTATATTTTATGTCAGGTAGATAAAGTTTTACATATACTTACAGAGAAGTTGGCAGGGAGAGAGAGGTTAATTATCCATGAATATTGTTAGATTTCTTGTCTTTTATGGACACTGCCTTTTCAGGTATGGAGCACACTTCATTTCCCAGTTACCGCTTTCCAATTTTTCTCTGTCTTCTTTTAAAAGAGAAAGTGGCAATTAATGATCTTCTGTCATTTCCTTGTTCTGTTTTTGCAGCTACCATTTCCCTTTGCTGCCCTTATCCTTTCATTTAAGCTCTGCACAGATGATTTGTCACTTCCTAAACTCAAGAAATATCTGCACAATATAGCAGATTAGGTCCTGAGCCAAGCTTAATTTAATCCAATGGGAAATTTTGGTGGAGTTTAGAACAGCTCCTAAACATCCCTTGTATAAAGGTTCTCCCCAGTCAGAGAGCCTTCATGCTCTTCAAGTATTGGTTTTCGTTTCTTCAGAGCACCTTCATAAAGTCTCTGGACAACGTGCCTGTGTCAACAGCAGACTATTTTCTTACAGCATATTACGAGGATGGCATTATGATGATGGTTTTATACTCCAGAAAAATGGAGGATGCTTAAGGATCTGCAATGTACTTGTTAACAGAATGGAAGTTCTGAAGCTCTGGATTTCTGCGTTCAGCTCAGCATCTCAAGGAAATTGCTCAGATTCCTATTTACCTCAGTTTACCCATTTGAATCCAGGGCACAGTGTCTTTGTGAAGTTTAAATGATGCATGTTTTTGGAATGCTTGAAACAAAAGATTATGTAATGTGGGGAAAAAAAAACAAAAAACACGAGCTGTTGAGGAAGAAAAGAAAAAATCTACAGCATTCTCATAGGCCTGGTGAACAAAAACAAAAAAGGATTTGCTAAATACAGGCTTAAAACAAAACTTGAAAATGTGCTTTTACTCTTGGTTTGGGATTTCATAACAAACGTACCAGGATCATCATTTCAAAGAAAGTAGGTAATGAATGAGAATCTTATCCATATTCTAATCATGCCTAATGTACATAAATTAGACTTATGTCTCTCCCAAAGAGCAAATGCAATCTCACTTGAAATGTACTGCGAAGAAATGTCCTTAGGGGCCAAAGCACTGTGTCCTCAGCGAAGTCTGGGCCCATAAAAAATATTGCAGATGAAAACTACTGTGTAGCTGGGATGCACCTAGTCCTGTTCATCCTGTAAGGATGTTGTGTTAGGAACCTGTGGGTGCAGAGTTCATTGATCCAACAAGCAGGGTGCTGGGCTGCAGAGAAACCTCAGCACACAGAAAACCATGATATTGTTTCAACCATTGCTACTGCATGACAAATATATTCACCTTATAACTATGCCACATTCCACTAAATTACATGCTCTGTGGTTTGCTGTGATTGTATGATGGCATCACTCACTATAACCACAAACCACAGTGAACTGACGTTGTTTCCGTGATTTCACTGGTTTTGTCTTAACCATATCCTTTGGCCCTTCTGCCACTTTCACCATAGGAAATGCTAAGCTGGAACACCGTAGAGCACTTCTACAAACTCTTATTTTCCAGCTCCTTTAAATGCACAGGCCTATAGCACTTCTGTTTAGTGTAAACCTCCTTCTCATGGTGAATGCAGCTTAAACATCTTCATCCTGTCCCATTGGATGCCAGGTCTTGATGGGGAGGATGTTGGGCAGATGGCCAAGTTGTGAGCAGGGAACCAGCCTGGGTTGTCTTAGAGCGATGCTGGGCATTGACACATGAGCTCTGCTGGTCTCAGGAGTGCTTTTCCCTGAGCCATCCCAGTACCTGCTGCCTGTCCTCTTCATTAGGCACATGGTGCACAGCCACTAACATTGGCACTGACTGAAACCAGCTTAGGTTTGTGGGGATTTAGCAGATCAGCTCTTGGCAGAGCTGCTTTTCCTAGAGGAAGCAGAACAGCCTCGATCAGTGTGGTTCATTCTTGAGGGCTGTGCTCTGCAGTGAAGCTGAAATTGCCTGGATTCCCTTCATGGCACAGCCTGTCTGGAGGAAAGGGAAATTTGAATGTTGCTTCTGTTGGCAGGAATAACACAAAGTCTCATTGCAGGGTTGGAAATACATTGACACGTCTTAGTTAGATCTATTCCATGGGAGAACAGTGAACTTCAGTTTCAAGTGCCATTTCCTATTACATTTAGATAGCACTGAGGTGGTTTCTAAATGGTGGAGGAATGGGCTAAATGGAGATATGGTGAATCAGGGGGGTGATTTGTTCCAGGAAGCAGTGGGATCACTCACTTCATTAGTTTTCATGCTACCCAGCTGCTCTATTTCAATATATTAGAGCACTCTCATGGCCGAGCTGAGCACGGTGGTGCATAGTGCACTCATGCTGTACAGATAGTTCCACATATATCTCCTGCCAGGGAGGCAGTAAACAAAGGCTGTGAATATCTGCACTCAGCTGCAGTAGCTCTGCGCCTCCATTATAATTTGTGACCAACATAACAAGATATGCTGTATACTAATGCTGGGTCATATATTTGGCTGTTCTGAATGGGCATCCTCCGAGATATTGCATACACACAGGTGCACATGCGCACACTCTTGATTTGCTCCTTCTCTGTGAGGCTGCACAAAGAGAGATGTGAGGCACATAAATCTTCTTACTCCAAGAATCTCCTAACATAAAGAAATTCTTACCTAGAAACAAACTTGTGGTTTTCAAGGCAACAGACTTTGTGTTCCAAGTAGATAAATAATGCACAGGCCAGATGCTTATTTGACCTTCCTCTGTTTGCAAGTTTAATTAAAAAGAAGCAGAAAAATCATGGTGTAGTCTTCTCCACTTTTTCCCCAGAACTTAGCAGACTACTCAAGAAGAAATGTGGACTTTTTATTTCAACCGGTCCAAATTTCAGAGTTTCTTTAATTTCAAAGAAAAATCATCTCTCTTCAGCCCTGTTGATTCTCATGAAAGACATTACTAAATACTGAATGGTTACCGTCAGCACTTACCTTCCAGGAATTTACCAATACCTGTTTTTGTGTACTTATTACCAAATAAACAAGATCTACCCATTTTTTGTTTTAAATTTAATGATTCCCCAGCTGTAGAAAATCCAATGAACGCCATCTCTGCACCATCAGTGGGACAGGACTCTGTTGGGAAAGGAAGAAGCTGAAGTTGACATCCCTTCTGCCTCTCTACCAGCAAAAGCAGGCTGCAGCTGCATGGCCTCTTAACCTCATAACTTTTGGAAGTTCAGCAGTCATTTGGTAAACAAAGGCAGGAGGAAACCTTGAGCTGCTATAAACCAGTGCACCTCTGCTGTCAGAAATGAACCTTGCCAGACTACTCCATCAAAGGACCTGACCTAAAGTAATGGGAATTTGCTACTGGAATATAAGTCAAACACTTGAGGACTGTATTCCTTCTCCTGAAAACTCACATCCAGTTCGGTGTTCCTCCAGAGAGCATTTGCAAAGACTGTTTTTTCATTTAGTTTGAGATCAGGTAGACAGGAAAAAAATCAGCAGAGCTGGCAAGAAAAGACAGTACTGAGAGGAAGGGAAAACGCTTCAGCTCTGAGGTTGCCTTCAGCTGGCAGAAAGAATGGAAGGAGTCTGTTAAGTGAGTGACTGGAGCCAAGGTGTTTTGTTTCATTTCTGTGGGTTTTTTTAAATTGTTGGCACCACTATTGTTAGTGATACAGAGTCTCAGTAAGGCAGCTGAAGCAGCCCCTTTGCCATGGAGGTGGAGAGAGCCTGCAGAAGCCACAGACAGAAACCCAGGGTCCAGCCCCAGAGCAGGTGGTGCAGAGCTGCTGCACATAGGCTCCTGTCACGAGGCACACAGCAGCTTTGGGAGCTTCTAACACCTGGCTTTGCACAGTCCCTTTGCTAAGCCGTGATTTGCTGTTTCTTGTTTCTGTGTCCATACACAGATTGTATTTGTCCTGGCCAACATATGTGTGGAGCAGAGCCTCCTGCCCAGTGGCATGGGCTGTTACAAAAGCAGTGTGCATCAATCACACTGTGCATGCCTATTTGGGATGCACACAAATTCAACATTGTTTCTGTTTTTTGCATAAGAAGGCAATTCAGAGGGGACTCTGTTTACAAGACGCTGATTGGCTTTACTTTACATGCCAAAGAAGCACCAAGAAATTGTATAAATGTAGCATGTGAAGAGCTTTGAATCTTATATTTAAAGATAATTTGTGTTGACTACACTTGGCACTAAGGAGGAGGCATGGCAAAGAAATGTACAGAGTATACCGAGAGCTTTTGTCATATTTCCAAGGGGAAAGTGAAAGCACAGCATGACTTGCATTGCCAAGCTTAAGATTGCCACCTAGTTTTCATGAGATTGCTCTAGGCTTGATAAATCCCATTTTAAAATTGGCATTTCTAGAATAAATAGTGCTTCACATTTTATTCCTAGGATCATTGTCATTATCTCTGATTTCTTTTATTTGACAAAGTGTCAGTTTTATATCATGAAGATACAGCAACAAATTTTTGGATTGAAACATAATGATAGTGCAATTTTGAGTAGGACTCCCTTGATGGTTGGACCAGATGATGTTAGAGATCTTTTCCAGCCTTAACGATTCTACGATTCCTTAACTTAACCTCAGAAATCCAAAAATTGGATGTCTAGTCTTGGTCTGGGCTCTATTTGTAGGCAGCGAAGGGAAACGTGCTTCTAGAAAATGATTCATCCTGTCCAAAATTAGATGTCTGAGACTGACTGGATTGTTTTCCCACCAGAGGTATTTTTCTGTATCCACAGACTAGAGGGGAAACCTATATAAATAATTTGGACAGGTTACCTGTCTTTAGGTGGCTACATATCTGTGAGAAACATGTTGAACATTTGGTTACTTCGTTGTAGCTTCTTCAGTGCTATGGACCAACCTAAACTTACAATAAGGTTGTAGTATAATTGACAACAATAGATGAAGTAATTTATTTCTCCAGGGGAAGAAGAAATACAAAAGGATGTGGTATCTGTATGCACTACAGCATAGTTTCTCTCTACTGACAAATGTGAGTGTGTTTGACGAAAATAAAACTGAACCATATTGAAAGGTGAGATGGGCCCCATAAGTGAAAGTAAAAAGGCAAGAAGCCTCAAAAAATCATGTATTATAAGTTACAGAACTGAGACTATGTGGAGACAACTGCATTGTAAGCTGTCAAAATAAACAAGTTGTAAAGCTAAAGATAAAACCTAGTTGTGCAGCATTCACATCCCTATTCCCCAGTCAGTACAAATAGATGCAGTTTAACCAATGGATCTGTGCCCATTCACTTCTATCTACAGCGTGGCATCCATCTGTGTGCCCTAACCCTCTCTTCCATGTTCAGATAGTATGTGGGCCTCCACGTAATCCCTCTGATAATACCAGAACGGAGTACGTAACAGAGAAATGGATAGTAAGGAAATAAAGCATGCATGTCGGAATCCCTTAAAGTGTAATGTTCATCATCCTTCCTGAATGAACATGTGAAAGAAAAACAACATTTTATAAAGTACGTTTTCATCAGCTGTGTGAGGCAACAGTGGCTTTTGCTGGAGTGAAGCAGCACTCAGGAGATACTCAACCCCACAGTCTTAGGTCACACTGGCAGAACTCAGCACACAGACTGTTTGCTTTGTTTTCCAGAGTTGGTGTTCAGGGTGGTGTCAGAACTTCTACATTTTTGTTTCCATCATTAACCATGTCAGACTTCCTCCCCAAGAAAATTCAGTTTTAGGAGAATGGTGACTTCATCACAGAAAAAATCCCTCTGGCTTTAGGCATGCAACCTTTATTCTGAAGTGAAAGCAGTCTGGAGTACTGTGTCGGAACAGATTTATTTTGGTTAGCACCCCGTAAAGAAAAGCTTTGCACTATGTAGGCCTATACTGATTACAGAAAACCCTGAGCTGAAACTCCCTCAATCCTGTGGATGAAAATGAGCTATCCTTTTGCTGCCCTCTTTCTTCAACTTGCAAGCATATCACCTGCACGTAGTAGTTTAGTGACTTCCTCTTTGACCAACGATGTTGATACTTGGAAATGAGGTGGCAAATTTATACTCAGATTATTTGGGAAAGAATCAGAGTAGTCAAAACATCTTGAATCTCTACTCTTACTAGATGCCAATCTATTTAAATATTTTAAAATGTTTAAAATTTAAATTATATTAAAATTTTAAATCATTATTTAATTTAAAATTCCCTCTGCAGTTGCTTATAGTCATGGTGTTCCAAATTCCTTCTCCAAAGAGTTGAGCCCTTATACTTCCCTCAAATCATGGAGGTTCACAAGACTTTGGTCTCCTCTGGCCAGAGGGCATGACTTGCTTTGCCCTCAGATTTTTTACTAATTCCAGCATCTCAGCCCTGTTTGTCAATGACTGTAGAAAGAATCAAGAACATTAAATATTAGGCAATGCTCACCACATTTCCTGAATCCCTAAAAAGCAGCAGTACACTGCAGTAGTGGGAGGGGAGCAGAAAGAGGACAAAAATGGGTCTTCTTGCTTATGGAGAAGCATTGCTACTGGCATTGATGCTTGGACCAGCCGCAGTGAAGAAAAAGCCTGCGTCTCATTGGTAACTGCTTCTCACTGCCAACTGCCCTCATGAGGTACTGCCAAGGGTTTCCTAAGTCCAGTTTCTGGGGATGGCCAAGAAGGGCCAGAATGTCACCACAGGATGGTGGGGTAAGGAGGAACAAGGGCAAGAACAGCATCCCCCTGGGCAGGTGAGAAACATAAGGGAGGCAGAAATTCAAAATCTGTCACCTGGAGCCATGGCCGTGCTGCAAAGCAGAGGCATGCTGGGCCAGATGTGGCCTTTGCACCAGTGGAGACTGTGAAAAACCCACACTGAGCTGGCAAGCAGGAGATGGCCTTAAGCATGGCCCTACCATTGCCATGTCCAACAGAACCACAGTTCCATTTCTGCGTAGTGCTTACCTGACTGGATACACCCAGGCTGAACTGGTGCTGGGGTGCTTCATCCTAAATGGAGGAGAAGGGGGGGACTCTGCACTGATCCCTGGTGAACTCAGCCCTTGGAGATGGTTCCTAGCACTCAGAAGGGATGGAGCACAACCTATGCAAATCTGGAACAGACCAGATGCAGGGTGATAAGGTGCATGACAAGAGTCACAGTGCCATGGAATTCCATGGTTTTGACAGCTGGAGAGGCCGAGGAAACATCTCCAGCCCTGCATGACTTCTACAAACTGACCCACAAATGCTCACCCTGTCCAGGGTCTGAGAATGCCCCGAACGGAGCACAGTCCTGAAACAACACAGCAGCCACAAAAGGCCGTACGACGTATGTCAGGGGGGGAATGTCCCATTTTGATTTGAAAACACCTCCCACAATAATGTAGAGGCTGTGTGCAGCCTGTCATGCTGATGCTGGAGGGCATGTCACACGTGGGTGGAGGACGGGCTCTTCTCCAAGGCTGGGGACAACCCTGCTCCTCATACTGACCCTCCATCCCTCCAAATACATCATATCCCACCAAACCCAGCTCTCCAGCTGTGGCCTCCTCAGAGCAGAGCAGAGGGGCAGGATAACCGCCCTTCATCTGCTGGCTGCATGCAGCCTCATGAAGCCCAGGACACCATTCACCAAGGCAGCCTGGGCTGCTTGCTGCTTCAGCCTGGTGTCCAGCAGGACTCCTAGGTCCGCTCCACCTGGCTAACCCCAGCTGTCATACGATACAGGGATGTTCCCCCCAGGTGCAGAAATTTGCCCTTTCCCCTTCTGAAGCTGGTGGGGTCCCTATCTGGGATACAACAAAGCCAGCAGCGTCATGGCACCAGGAAAAAAGGGAGAAAGCATCGAGGATGAGGAAGCAACAACGGCTGTGCCGTTAGCAACACCAACACGTATTTTTGCGGTCTTTCTTTCTAGTTTATTTGCATGGTGGAAATGGACACTGATGACAAGGGTCCACTGGGGCCGGCGTGTGTCCCAGCTGTTGCCCGGCCCCAGTCTCATCAGCTCGGCCGCTGTTCTATTGCTGCCGGCTGGGTGGCCTCTTCTTTGGCGATGCCGAGGCCAGGCAGTCGCTGGCCTTCCTCTTTGGGGCTCGCTGGGAGTACTGAGGAAGGCTGTGGCCAGAGGGCCCTGCCACAGGCTGCCCTGGCTCCTCATGGGGCACTGCCTGCTCCACGGTGACCTCCTGTGCCCCAGCAGCAGGGGTGACGTTGAGGCCCAGCAAGCGCTGAGCCTCCCTGCCGTACTTCTGCACGGTGAAGGCGATGAACTGCCTTACCAAGTTGCCTGTGTGGCCGTGCAGGTGGAGGTCCAGCCTCTCCATCAGGATGTCCTGCTCCAAGCCGACGAGGAGCAGGGCCGAGATGACGCTGTTGGCCAGCGCTTCTGCCTGTGGCTCCTCGGTGCCCAGGATGCGGCGCAGCTTCCGTTGCAGCCAGGAGCGCAGGGGCCGCAGCAGGGC